>NC_134866.1:21212746-21532064 GCF_049852395.1 Peromyscus maniculatus bairdii | reverse complement strand
TATTAAAAATATGAATAGTTACAAATACAGCAGGTTATAGAAAGCTCCAGACTAATAAAAACAAAGAGTCAGAATGATGGCTTAGTGTATTAATGGACTCAATGCCAAGTTTTATGATCTGAGTTCAATACCACAATCCACATTATGTAAGGCCAGTGCTTATCTATGAAGTCAGTCCTTGGATTTTCAAAGAGGGACCTCCATTGCCCTGTACACATATGCAAATTAATAATTTTAAAAGTATTTTAGATTCATGTTTTAAAAATTAATTATATCCATCATGTATCTATCTTTCTACTGTTTACCTATCTGTCTATCTATCTACCTATCTTTCTATGAGTCTATCTCTCAATCTCTCATGATTAATTTTACCAGTATATATAGCACATATATATGATTATATAGTTCCGAAGTTATAAAGAATTATTTGTTTAGTTTATCTTAACGAGATGTTTGAGATAAAATAGTTTAATAAAATTGAATCTTTACTAAATTCATGTGTTTATCAAAATATCATAATACAATTTCATTATTGATGGCATTTAAAATAAAATTAATTAAATTGAAATTGAAATTAACATTATTGACTTTTTAAAATATAAGTATTCATGTTTTAAAAAGATATTTGTTTGTAATATTCATTATTCACTTCATAAATATCAGAATTATGTGTGTGTGTGTTTGTGTGTACAAGTGCAGGAATATAGGTTTAATATTAGTGTTTGGTAAAATTTTAATCTCTAGAACATCTTTTTAAAGAAAAGCAATAATTCAGTATTTAGAGTTCAGTCTGTGATTTGTGTGTTAGCAAAGGTTGTAACAGAAAATGTCAAATGACTTGCATTTTTCTTTCTTGTTGAAAGCTTTCTCATGCGGAAAGTTGTCTTACACTGTGTCAAAAGAATAAGCTGTCAGATTGTTAATGTTTAATACATTCCGAGAATAACTGCCATGTACTATACTAATTTGACCTTTTCAGAGCGCTGAATTTGATTGGATGGACATTTCTCTCCTATTTAAAAACTGAAACCCCTGTTGGGAAGAGCAAGAATGACCATCTGTTGAAATTCAGAATACTAAAAAGGTTAAAGTACACAACCAAAGACTGCCGAGTATATTTTAGAATTACATTTTGCCACCTTATTTTCTGTCAAACAGCATGACAACTGCAGATGATGGCATGAAATCAATTTTCATTATTCAGAAAACAAAAAAAAAATCACCCATATAAAGTGTGTATAATTTAATGTCAAGTGTCCTATGGAAGCCTAGGGAAAAATGCATCTTATTTTGGCTGTGATGCCAGGGTTTCTACAGTATGAACATTCTAGCACAAAAGTCTGTTTCAGGGCAGCTAGAAGGGCAGAATACAATTAGTGCATCCATGATTAGGAACGAAAATACGATGAATGTCTGCCCTTCACCTAATCTAAGATGTTAAACATCATCTGTGCTTGAATTATGATCATACATAGCAATCATGTACTTATAAAATTTTGGAAAATTAAGAAAAATGTCTCCGAACCAACTGACATAGCAGAAAAGAAATAATTGTTTAATGACTGTGGCTGTGAATGTATCTAAATCATAAAAGTTTTACTGGATATGGAAGGTCCCAGACTCAGTCCTAAGAACCACAAAAGACAACAGAAACAAATAAGAGAGGGCAAGCATTAAGCTGCTATTGCTGCTTCTTTGGAAACAGGGTACCAGTATATCTCTGGTTGGCCTGAAATTCACTGTGTTAACCAGGATGGCCTTCAACCCACAGAATTCTGCCTGCTTCACCTTCCTGAGCGTTGGCAATAAAAGAATCCTGACTTTTTGATGTAACTATCATTAATTGTATCATTAATTATCATTCTAACAAGCATAAATATTTTATAACTTTGATACATATAGATTTGACAGTATTTAAAATATATCTAATAAAATTTGTTTCTATGAATTAAGTACAGATTAAGCATGATTGAAGAATTCATTCATAAGAGATATAACAGATACTAATATAATGTTTTCCAAGTATTTAACCATAATAAATACTGAGTAAATCAAGCAATAACTGAAAGAAATATTGATTATAATTAAATGACATCTGTTTATTTACTGATGGAGATTATTTGTAACTTAAAGGTTAAAAGAGTTAAACATTTGTTTTATTCAAGTTTTTAGCCATTTGTGATTAATGATGTGCCCGAGAGAAGAGAACCCAGCTAAACAGATGCAAAGCTCTGTGAAAGAAGCAAACCCTCTGCAGTGAGAATATGCTGGGTTAATGTAGACACAGTTCCTTAGAGCTGTGACAGCCTCCACCAGAAAAATTACAGAATGCAACAAATAATATTAAATTTCAAAAAAAATCAAAATTCACAAAGAAAAAACATATAAAAATGACGTGTATCTATACAAAAACATAAATGTATCTTCTATATTATATTATATCCTATTCTATCCTATCCTATTCTATCATATTATATTATATTATACATTGTCATTTTATTTATATAACCTTCCAATATCTATATAAGTATTAACTGCTGTCAGCCTTGCCCCAGAGGTGTTCGAGGACCTGGAACAGATGTGTGGAGTTGGCACCAGGAGACTGTGACCACCTGTTGTTCAAGAAAATGGCCCCAACCACCTTGATGCATCTTTCTTTATAAAATTTCAATGGATTGCATGAACAGTTTTACAACCAGTTGTCATTTCCTAAATTTCTAAACTGTTACAATATTTATTAACTTGTATCCTGTCCCTTTTCCCTTCTACCTCCAAACTCTCCTACGAGTAGCCATCACCTCTTTAGACTACATCTCTATGGTCAGAGGCATGAGGAGTTTTTCAAGCAACAAAGGAATTTTCCTAACTGGGCACTCCTACAGATGGAACAGTGTGTTCAGTTGGCTTGGCAGAACATGTGGTTACAGCATCGTGCAGGCTGAGAGACAGTTTCATCTCTTGTGGCTAATATTTACACCTGGTGGGACCAGGTTCTCATGGTCAACTCACCAGCCAATGCTGGATCTGTCCATTCCTATGTTTTGTGCTGCTCTATCCCCTCTTGGGGGCATACCAGTTTTTCTCCCATTTATTCTCTAGGCAATATGACCTGGAAACTTATTTTTATAAGTTGGCACTACTCATCACTTGTCCTTATGTTTATCTCCCTTAATTTCTTGGGATATTCACTTAGTTATTAGAAATGAGGGGGAAGTGAGTTTCTATGATTCTGCTTCATTCCCTGTTCCTTGAACGTCCCCATTAACTCCTGATACCATCTATCTGATAGCATTTCTTTAAAGCTCTTTTGGATAAAATCATTCTTCTATGAACAGTTATACAAATATGTAACATTAAACTTCATGATGTATTTTGACCAGTTCTGACCACCTGTATGGCCAGCATAGAGAAAGCAAGGAGAGCGTGTAGCACACATGCTCCTGGGGTTATGCCTGGAGTCATGTAGCAAGCTGAAAATATGTCCTTGCCTAGTTGATCAGGGTCTCCAGAGGTCTTCTCACAAGGAGAGTCTCTCATATTGTTCCCTGAAGAAGTCTCATGGCTCCCACCATTCACATTTAATATAAACCTATATGTGGGATCTCTTTAGTACCTTTAACATGTTTGCCTATCAATTTTCTGTCCTTATCTGTCAATCTTGTAGACATTTATATTTTCCTACAAAAATGAACATCAAAGCCAGACTTCAAACTGCCCATGTAGGGTACAATAAAAGGAGAATTGTGGCTCTTTGTCCCTGAGATACCTGCACACAGATTTTTTTTTAATTCCCAAGAGGAGGAGATAATCAAATTCAGAAATAAACTGTGAGGAAATGAATGTTGTGCTCTTCTGTTTTTGACTGTGCATTGAAAATCTTTGAAAGCCTGCATACTCAGGTCATTTCCATCTTATAACACAGCATTGAAAGATTCCTTATTTTCGTGCAGGATGTGAAAATATGCTCACTCCAGTTCTAGCAATATTTTACCCTAAACATTAAAGATAATTTCCTTCCATTTTGAGTACTTGAAAACACAGGTATAATATGTTTAAGCGTATTAAAAAGTACGGAACTGTTCCAGAAGAGAGAAAGTTCTAGTTGGCAAAAGAAAGTGAAATTACAAACTAAAGATTAGGTTAGCATTGAGGTGTGAAGAAATGAATAAAATGGAGAAATGTTTCAAAATAAAGCTTTGGATTATGATGATAAGCCAGGAATATGAATGGATAATGTTTTAAGAATACCTTACGGAGAAACTGTAGTGTACGTGTGTAGTGTACGTGTGCTAGGATTAAAGGAGTGCACCACCACCGCCAGGCAGGACTAATATTGTTAATATGACCATCCTATCAAATATGATTTACAGATTCATAATAATTTCCAATGAATTTATCTTCACAAATTTAAAAAATATATTAAATTGCATATGAAATAAAAATAACACAGATTAGTTAAAACAATCTTAAACAATAAAAACTAAACTCTTTTTGAAGACTTCACTATCTTTCAAATAATACTACAGAGTTATAATAATAAAAACAGCAAGATATTGACATGAAAGTGAACCATTATTCAATGCACTAAGACTGAAAAACCACACAGGCTACACTCTTACAGCTACCTGATTTTTGAAAAAGAGCATCATAATACAAATTTAATGAGAACAGCATATTCAACAAATAATGCTGGTCACACTGGATAGCTGTGCGTAGAAGATCCTTATTACTCACCCTGTACAAAGCTCAACTCCAAATGTATCAAGAGCTTCAACTTAAGGCTGGATATCCTGAATCTAATAGGTGAGGAAGCAAAAAATACAGGTGGAATCATCGACACATGAAAGACCTTTCTAAACTGGTCCCAATATGCAGGCATAAACAACAATTAATAAATGGATCACATGAAACTAAATATCTCATGTTTGCAAATATGCCACCATTGTAGTGAAAAAGCAACTTAAGAATGAAGGAATAATCTGCCAGTTATGCACCTGACAGAGAAGTTATTATCTAGACTGCATAATAAACTTAAAACATTAAATAACAAGAAAACAAACACCACAGGTTAAAAAATATGCAACAGAGTTCCCAAAAGATGAATCACTAATAGCTGAGAAACATTTTTTTTCTTTTTTTGAGACAGGGTTTCTCTGTGTAGCTTTGGAGCCTGTCCTGGAATTCACTATGTAGCACAGGCTGGCCTCAAACTCACAGAGATCCTCCTGCCTCTACCTCCCTAGTGCTAGAATTAAAGGAGTATGCCACCACTGCCCAGCTTGCTGAGAAACATTTTAAACACTTTCACCTATCAGTAAAATGCAAATTCAATTCTTTGAGATTTTTTTTTCTTGCAACATAAGAATTGGTAAGAATTGAGAAAAAAATGAAGGAAAGAGAAAAAATGACACCTTATGCTGCTGTACAAGTTTGGAAAATAGAACACTAATTTAGTACTATTGAGTAGAAACTGGCACTATGGAAATGAGCATGGAAGTTCTTCAAAATGATACTAAAAGACCAAGTGTATAAAACACCATTATAACATGTGTGTGTGTGTGTGTGTGTGTGTGTGTGTGTGTGTGTGTGTGCATAAAGGGAACTTACTGCCTAGATATTTGATCATTCATATCACTGCTCCTCAATTCAAATAGTCATGAACTGGAAACTATGGAAACTGACTTCATGTCCATTTACTGATGAATGGACTGTGAAAATGTTGAACTTTTATGAAATGTGTATTATTCTGATGTTATGAAAAACAAAATCATGTATTTGGCATATTAATGGAGGAAACTGGAAATAATCATTTTGAGTGTCGTAAGCCACATCCAGACAGATAAACATCACAGGTTGCCCTTCATTTGCAGATCTAAGCACTGAATCTCCAGATGTGTATGTATCATTTGGTATGCATATAGAGATCAATAAATTAGGAATGGGTTCCATTTTGGGGCGAAACTGTTATTCATTGAGGTCCTCTAAAGGCCCAAAAGTGGCTGGCTTCTGACAACACTATTTGTTATCCCCAAGAAATTTTCAGTATGCTGCCAAGTGTTCTGAGTAAAACAACCCAGAGATACCAACGTGGCATTGACCTGGAAGCTTCACTTCTACTGTCTTGCTTTCATAGTGATGTAAGGCACTGTGGATTTTACCAAAAGACACAAATAATCACCAGTCTTACTTGGGTGTAAACCCTACAAGCTATAATAATGACTGCCCAGGGATGCGTGATCACTGGTGTAATATGCTGGTTTGAACATCATGGAAATAGAAACCTATTTTCTGATTACATTTGAGTCCACCACCACAACCATACCAACCTGTACTTGGCACCACTGTCAAGCTAATAACCTGTGGCTAGGCAGGTCATAGGTCCTAAGGAAGAACCTAAAACTTTCATTTTGCTGAATAGACATACTATTAAATCCACTCCTTATGATTTTTCATTATATCCATAAGTTACTATATCCTCAATCCTCAAAAGAGAAGCTTCCATTTGCTGCAGGTGGTGGTTCATACAATGACCAACATGCAGAGATTAAGAAACTGAAATGGCAAGCCCTAAATGTGACATCTGTGTCACATGCTCAGGATGGGAGTGAAATTGACAGGGATTCTCCCACATCCTCCCAACCCATAAAGTACTTTTTCTCTAGTCTTTCCCACAAATGTTTGGGAGATTTTCTTGGATTTTTCCTTTGTTTCAAAATGTATCATATCAACTACAAATCCTGTCTCACATCACCATTTACTTAAGATAAAATGTTTGGTTATATTTCCATCATCTTTGAGAAATTTTCTCAATTTTTTAAAGACATTTTTCTTTGTTTTAATTTTTACAATTCCTATTGCCTCATTTCATCATTCAATTTTTGTACTACATATTCAAGAAGAAACCATAAGTAGCTATCATAAATTTGTGTGTTCTAAGCTACAGATGTTTATCATACTGTTATTTATAAATTAATTGCATTGATTTCAGATATTCAAGATGAAGCAATCATTGACTATTGTGGCTTGAATTCATACAAAACCAAGATCATTAAGCATCAAAGGAATCTATGCCAAGATAACTATAAGTAACCCACAAAATAGGTGTAGAACTGAAAGAGTATGGCATTTTAGAGTTTTATTGCTGCAAAAGGACACCGAGACTATGGCAACTCTTATAAAGAAAAAAAAAATTAATTGGGTCTGGCTTATAGTTCAGAGGTTTAACATATTATTGTCCTGGTGGGAAACATGGTGGCATGCAGGCAGACATTGTGCTAGAGCGGTAGCTGAGAGTTCTACATCTGCATCTGCAGGCAGTAGGAAGAGACAGGGACACACTGGAACTGGTTTAAGCTAATGAAACCTCAAAGCCCTCCCCCAATGACATACTTCCTCCAATTGGCCATAGAGACTCCAACAATCCACACCTCCTAATAGTGACATTCCCTATGAGCCTCTAGAGGCCAGTTTCCTTCAGTCACCACAGTATGGCATATTATATGGTAATGCAAACTGTTGTTTTGCCATATATTAGCAATAGAAACAATGAAATTATGGACATTTATTAGTCACTAAACAGGACTAGCTGTGATAAAGATCTGCAAATATAGAAAACATTGATTATTGAAAAGGAGATAGAGAGACAAGTTTGGAGATGAGTAATGTATAACTCTGTTTAGCTTGTTTTCATAAAATATTCATATTATATTCCCATATATGTTTTGCTCAAGTTACTACACATGTACACATATGACTAAATATAGGACCCCAGAAGATATAAACAGAACCCATTTTATTGGAGACAAGATAATTGATTTGATACTAACTAGATTTCTTCTCTCATAAATTATTTGGTTAGTATTTATCACATAAGGGAAGTGCTATTGCAATCTCCTAATATATAAGATTGTGATTTACTTTGTCCAAAGAACTCACTTGGCTCCTTCACAACTTCTGCTATAATATTTGAAATAAAGCAGACAGCTAAAATTGCCATCTAAGGATCAATCCCTGATTCCACAACACCTGATTTCTAAGCAATGTCCCCTGGTATATTGAGTGGCACGAGGTTTGGTTTATTTCCAGAAGTAATTAGTCTCCAAATGTTTAAACAACTGAGAAAGCAATTATCTGGGACATGAACACCCATTTTTTTGGCAAACTGGTTGTGAAGCAATGTAAAATAATATTAACAGCTAAATATAAGTCAAAATCATATTATTTCATAAAAATTTCTATCATTTTATCATTTTTTCGTATTTAGAAATTATACCTTAAAGTTATAAGCATAAAATGACCTTATATTATTTCAAAATATAGATGTCACATAATTTCTGAAAGTTTTCCATACAATTATGTTATCCACTCAAAATATTACCAGCAGATTTATTATTACAATTTATTTGATGAAATTGGCAAGAACATAAAAACATTAAATTAACTGATTGAAGAAAATGTGATTTAAAGAATTTTGTACTCCAAATTAAATTATCATTTTCACAATTCAATTGTAAATCTTTATGTGTTTATACAGAAATATTAGATTAAATAGATCATACTCCTAAACTCAGTCTCATATGTTACAGAAATATAAATTATGATGAGAATAAGTGAACTGCAAAATATTATATAAACTTAGCATCTTACAAAAGTCTGGTATAATGTAACATCATTACATGGTTTTATATTTTAGAAAATTTTATGTTGTGAGGTTTTTATTTTGGCTTCCTGTGGCAGACCAGCCCCAACATTTATCACAGTAACTGTTGAGGAATGAGGGATAAGGGACTTAGTTAGAAATAGAGGGGAGAGAAACAAATAGAAACACGGGATAGACTCTAGCTGGCCCGGATCCTTATCCACCAACCAAGAACTTTATTCGAAAGGTCTATTTATAACAATGCCAAAGGGTGGAGCAAAAGACCTCCCCCTTGCTAGTTACAGTCAAGTGTAGACCCTTACAAACACCTGATACTCAGGCCCATGGTCCAATCAACCTTTCATGCAGTCCTGCTGGGTACAGGCACTAGGAAACCTAGTGGGCTACAACAGCTTCCCTAATACCTCATTCTTCCTGTGGGCCCAAACATCATGTGCATACTAATATTAGTCTTTTATGAGATTGGCTTAATAAAAATATTTTTTCTTGTGATCAAACCATGTCAGCAGCAGAGAGCAACTTTGTATTTTTGACAATGTCGAATTTATGGAATAACCATAAATTCATAAGGTAGTATAGTTTCATTAGAAGCTATTTCCCAGACAACTCTGCTTTGCTTGGTACCTGTGGCTTAGGCAGACACAGATTCTTCTTTTCTTCTTCTCTTCATCACTAATGTTACATCTTATATCTCATAATGCACATCATGCAGTAAATTTAGTTTATCTAATTATAATCTTTCATCTATCTATTTATCATCTATCAATTTATTTATACCTTTCTGTTTTCCTAGCTTCCAATCTACATATGACTTTAGATTACATAGTATCTAGATAAGATTAAAGGGGCAAGAACTTTAAAAGATGCCTTGAATGGCATAAATAAGAAATTGAAAAAAATTGATCTCAGTAGGGGTGAGAAAACAAATTAACCATGCTACAAAAGAAGCCTGAAAAGTTATTGCTGCTGTTTCAGAGTCTAGATTCATAGTCAAGAGTTGTGCAGTACACTTGAAGCCATTTGCAGAGGATAAAGGCCTGGACCAGCTGCAGATAAAGGAATAGACAGATAGATAATAGGTACAAACAAGTAGGCAAAAGAAATACAGACAAATGGTGAGTATGGAAGTTGCATTAACTTAGGGAAGACAGGTTTTTATCTCAGCTTACTTTTCCAGGTAATAGTACATCACTGAGGTAAGTTGGGGCAGGAACTCAAACATGTCAGGAACTTGGAGGCAGAGGCCTTGTAGAAGGGTGGCTTATGAGCTAGCTCCTCATGGCTTGCTCAGTCTATTTTCTTAAAGAACCCAAGACCACCACCACAGGGATGGCATCACCTAAAATGACTGTTCCCTGTCCTACCAATCACTGATTAAGTAAATGCCTTTCAGCCTGATATAATGGAAGCATTTTATCAATTGAATGTGTCTCCTTTTAGATAACTCCAGCTTATGTCAAGTTGACATAAATCTAGCCGACACAATTTACCCCTGTCAACTTGACACATAAACACAACATTATTAAACCATACTTTTACTTTCTTGTTCTCCCCCAAGATCACACACTAATACCAACATAACAATATAAACACTCCAAACTGTAAAATTCCTAATTGTTACAAATTCAAACACATAAAATTCAGTCTCTTTAAAATAGCCAGTCTCCTTAAAAAATATCTAAAACTCTTTGAAAATTCAAAGTCTTTCAACTATAGCTCCAATAAATTAAAGAAAAAAATCAAATACTTCCTAACTTCAAAAGGGAAGAACAAGGGTGCAGTTACAATGTGAACAAGGCAAAATCACACTACAACAGTGTAAATAACTCAGTGTTATCAATATCTGGGACTCCCTCATAATCTTTTGGGGTCCTCCAAAGGACTAGGTCACTTCTTTGGCTCTGCCTTCTGCAGCACACACACCTTGTCTTCTAAGTTTCAGCAGGATTTATTCCACTGCTGCTGATGTTCTTGGTGATCATCTTATGGTACTGGCATCTCCAAAACTACCACAATCCCTTGGTTCAGCTGGGCTGCACTCTCATCAATAACCTCTCATTTGGTCTCTTCAGGGACTCCAGCCCTGTAACACAGTGCCAAGTCTCAACCGCTTTCCAATGATCCCTTCATGCCTTCAAAACAAGCACCACCCCAATTACCCTTTTACTACTATTAAGTTCATCTACATCATTTATTGAATTTAAATTCATGACTTCAGAGTTTTCAGTCCACAATTTTCTGGGTTTGGCCTGTAGTATCAAATCATAGTAGGTAGGTATGACAAAGGAAAATCACACCCCTTAAAGCAGGGAAGCAAAAGAGAAAGAGTGACAATAAGATTATGAATCATATTTAAAAGAGTTTCTTACTAATTATCAGACATCTTTCATGAGCCCCACCTCTTTTAGTGTCTAGAGTACTTTTAATTAGTATTTTCTTGAAAAATACACCTTTAAAGCATATACTTCTAAGATAATCAATTACAAAGGTATACCACTGATTTACATATAAATATAGTTAAAATGATGACATTTACTTTTCTTTTAATAAATATCAGTAACATTTTGTCTCCAGAAACTACAAGATGTGAATGAAAAATTTTAGTTAATTTAGAAATGATACTATTGAAATACATGGTTGTTAATAGCTTGTGCTAATAAATATACAGAGAGCTAAAAATAAATATTTTATATTTTACAAGGAAAATCCCTTAACTGTATATAATCATTTAATTTATGTCATAGATGACTTTCATTAGGTTTGCTAAGATATGGTCATGTCAAGCCTTAAATAATGCTATAGTGTGAAAATTTTTAAGACAATGATTCCAGAGGCAGAGATTTATCTGGATCTCTGTGAGTTCAAGGCCACACTGGGAAAAGAGCAAGGCGTGGTGCACACTCCTTAAATTCCAACACTAGTTAACTATTGAGGTCTGGAGGTCTGTACAGACAGACAGGAAGTGACAGAATTGGGCAGAAAGGGCAAATGATGAAGCTGGGCAGAGAGAGGAAGTGAGATGGCAGGGACAGAAAGGCATATAGGCATGTGTATACAAGAAGTAGGTCTCTTTGGAGGCTGAGGAGTTGGTGAGGTGAGGTTGGTTGTGGCTTGTCCTGTTGCTCTGATCTCATGACTTTCATCCCAATATCTGGCTCTGGGTTTTTATTAATAAGACCATTTAGCAATTCATCTTACATATATGCCCATGCTTTTGCTGTATATTATATAAAGTGTTAAATGTTTATATTAACAATTAATATTAATTAAATAACCCATGACTGCCTTGTCTACAGCAACATGGATGTGGTACTGTATATCAAGTGGCTTGCAGTGAAATTTCTGTACCTTGTGAATTTATTACTATACTTCAGATTCTGACTTTGGAAAGCATTGGTATGTTTGGTTATGCTTTCAAAGTAATATAGAAGTAGACAAGAGGAAATTTTCTTCTGACACTTCTAGTTATTAACTTAAACCAGTATCCATAACATGATGTAGAATATAACATTAAATGCATGAGTTTTAATTTTATTGCTTTTCCATGTATATACCATTATTTATTCACTTTTCTATTTTGTTGAACCAGAGTATTTGAGGTAAACTTAAACAAGTAATGAGAAAGGACATATTTCACAGAGGCAGCATTAATGTTATAGAAAGCTCTCATTTGCTGTGGGATGTCCTGTATGTTGTAAATAAATAAAATGCTGATTGACCAGTAGCCAGGCAGGAAGTATAGGATAGGCGGAACAAACAGAGAGGAGAGGCTGGGAGGCAGAAGTCTGGAAGAAATACCAGCCTGCTGTCCAGAGAGTAGCATGTAAAGGCAAGGAACAAGTGGCGACATATAGATTAACAGAAATCGGCTGAGTATAAGAGTAAGAGCTAGACAATGGTAGGCCTGAGCTAATGGCTGAGCAGTTTAAATAATATAAGCATCTGTATGATATTTTATAAGTGGGCTATGCGACTGCCGTAGCTTGGCAGGATTCTGAGAGAAAACTCTAGCTACAAATGGTGTCCAACAGGTTGGCAAGAGTTTCCACCTGAAACCTGAAAAAAAAAAAGATTCTAAAATGGAGCTAAAAACAACTTGCTAGTGGTCTTTCAAGTTAGCTGCAGCCTGTGGTTTTGAACCAATATGGCGGGTTCCTGGCATGTGCATTTGACCTGCAGTATGAAGGGAATGAGGCGTCTACAATGGCACATTATGCTGTGTGGCAGATTTAGTCTTTGCTAGTTCAAAAAAGAGGTTTCTGGGCTACATACTGCTTTGATAGAAGCATTGAACCACTGTTTCTAAGAGTTGATGGCTCCCATAGTTGGCAGTAAATGTACCACCACCATGTTGAGAAGCTGAGGTAGGAGGAGTCACCAGCAAAAGCTGCTATTTAGCCCTCGTAATGCTGCAGTTTAAAACAATAGATTCACAATAAGACAGATTCAGACGGAACAAGACTAAATGCCTTACATTGTGTGTAAAAATGTACACAGGCTTAAAAGAGAGAGAAAAAAGAATACATACAATTATATAAAGAAATAGTTCTTAAAAACAAAGTCTTTAAAGGGGCAGTAAAGTTAGTATAAAAATAAGCCATGTAAAGATAGATATTACACAGAGAATAAGGATTGTGTTGTCTTTGGGATTTTTAACTGCAGAAAAAAACATTTGATCATAAAAGCTGTTGAGTTAAGCCAAAATGTACACTTTAAAGGTATCTTGACTTCAAAATTTGGATGTAAGGATATGATGCTTTGGAAATAAGGCTCTGCTTTTGTTTCCACAGAAAGCCATAGGCTATGGATTTGTTCCAGATTAAGATACATCAGGTTTGACCAGCCAAGACCCCCTGAAAGGTTTCCAATGACACCATGGCACAAATGCTCCAACATCCAGAATGGCTTCAAGGCAATTGGCTCAGACGATACACCCTCATGGACTACTCCATAATCCTAAAATTTTCTTTGTGTCCCCATAAGATACAGTGCCTCCCTCCAGGAGGAAGTAGTAAGAGAAGCTACACCCAAATTTCCAAATATACCAAGCTGGCTTTGGAGATGTAATTGGCTCACTCCTTCTCTAAACCCAAACATATTGTTTTTTTTAAAAAAAAAGTTGAGAGATTCTTTTGTCCCATAACAGAAGAGCCCTTAGGTATGGGACAGAGAAAAACCAATATTCTTATTTAAATCAGGTTGATTATAATTGTGATCTCTTTCTAAAGAAGAAAAGGGGATATGATATAGATATGATAGGATGAAAGGGTAGATTATTGAACCTACTTTTAAAGAAAAACTTGTTTAAAATGTTTTACATTGCTGTGGATTTTCATTTATTGATACAAGTTTAAATTTAATTTTATTATAATATATATGTATATATATGTATATATATATATTTATATTCTCTTTTGAGGTAGTATGTTTATGTAACTTATTTAAATTGTAATGGATAATTAAGAAATATAGATTAATAATTAGTCTTCTATGATAGTCAAAATCATATTTATCTTGTTTTCTAGGTATACATAGATATAATTCAATTAGGTAGGTAATCTTCAAACACTTCAAAGACCTACAGAATATGGCATTTAAAATATTTTAAAAATTTAGGCTTTCTGGACAGTGAGACATATCTGCTCTTGGTGGCACTGATTTACTTCAGAGAGGAGGATGGGCATCAAAGACACTCTGTATGGAGTTTATCTTCTTCTTGACAAAACTAGTCATTTGGGCAAGAAACTATTCTCACCTGGACTGCTTGAAAAAAATGTATCAACTGGATGTGCAGGACCCATAGGATGGTGACCACTGAACTTTGCTTGGCAAAATGGTCCTTCAGATCCTGCTTCACAGAAGAAACTGTCAGACATTCTACAGGACACAGAGAAAAGTGATTGAGGGACTCTAGACCAATGGGCTAAAGTCAGATGCCCCAACTTTACAAAAGAACTTTGGATGACTGTGCAGACTGCCATCTGTCTCTGTTTACTCTTGCAAGACTCTCGAACATTGCTTGTGTCCTTCTCCTATTTCCCAGGTAATAGTATATCCTTCTTTGATGTAGTTGAAGACTAGATAGTTACAATTTTCCTTAGTTATTATTTAACTAAGAGATATAAGAGATAAGTTAGATATGAAACCTTAGACTCACAAATATAAGATAGATAGGGTATCTTCTTTAATTTTGCCAAATATAAATAGACTAGCTATTGTATGCTGTGGGATGGTCTGTATGTCAAATGTGTGCTCTGATTGGTCAATAAATAAAACACTGATTGGCCAGTGGCCAGGCAGGAAGTATAGGCGGGACTAACAGAGAGGAGAATTGAGAGAACAGGAAAGTGGGAGGAGACACTGCCAGCCGCTACCATGACAAGCAACATGTGAAGATGCCAGTAAGCCACGAGCCATGTGGCAAGTTATAGGTTTATAGAAATGGATTAATTTAAGATATAAGAACAGTTAGCAAGAAGCCTGCCACAGCCATACAGTTTGTAAGCAATATAAGTCTCTGTGTTTACTTGGTTGGGTCTGAGCAGCTGTGGGACTGGCAGGTAACAGAGATTTGTCCTGACTGTGGGCAAGGCAGGAAAACTCTAGCTACAATTGTACCTGTAATTCTTACTAGATAACTTTTTTATATGTAATTTTACTATTTTAAAATTAAAATATTCCCTTAAAAAACAGAAAAGGGAAAATGCTGTGGGATGTCCTGCATGTTGTGAATAAATAAAACGCTGATTGACCAGTAGCCAGTCAGGAAGTATAGGACAGGTGGGACAAACAGAGAGGAGAGTTTGGGAGGCAGAAGTCTGGAGGACACATCAGCCTGGTATCCAGGGAGCAGCATGTAAAGGCAGCAGGTAAAGCCACGGAACATGTCGCAACATATAGATTCACAAAAATGGGCTGAGTATAAGAGTAAGAGCTAGAGAATGGTAGGCTTGAGCTAATGGCCAAGCAGCTTAAATAATATAAGCATCTATATGATATTTTATAAGTGGGCTGCAGGACTATTGGGACTTGGCAGAACCCTGAGAGGAAAACTCTAGCTACACTCATTGGTAGAAAGTTTGTCTAACATGGGCTTATCATCAGGGACAGCAACAACCAAAACATGAATAAAATAATGAAGAAAGATGGAAAGAAAGAAGAAGGAATGAAGTCAAGTAGAAAGGACAGAGAGAAGAAATGGAGGAGAGGAAGAGAGAGACAGACAGACAGAACAGGAAAGGAAGAAAAAGTGTTTTACTTCCATAGTACTATGTTCAGCAGGTCTAAACTGCATATATACCAATTTCTCATTGCAATTAAATCATTTATTTAATAATAAGTCTCGTTTTATTTTCCATCATTAGTTTGAAACTATGATATAAGTAGACTTTTATATATTACTGCTTAAGTCTGTGTTATCAAATTGACCAAATATCATTCATTGGCTGCATACTTAATAAGAACATATATTCTCTGAATTAAAAAATATTATCACTTACTTTTTGTAAAAAACATAACTGTATGAAATACATAATATGTTTCAACTGAGATAGTATATTAATTTATGAAAACATTTGGCAAAAAATTATGATTATATAAGATCAAGTATAAATTCCTTTGAACTTATTCTTCCCAAGTTGCACTAAGATAATCTATAAATAATTTGATTATAAAATATAGCATGTTACACCTGTAATCTTTCTGTTGTTGTGAAAAATACCATCATGAAGAGAAAACTGAGGACTAAAGTTTTTATTTTAGTTAACCATTTCAGGGGATACTGACCATTATGCT
This sequence comes from Peromyscus maniculatus bairdii, assembly GCF_049852395.1. Classification (NCBI taxonomy): domain Eukaryota; kingdom Metazoa; phylum Chordata; class Mammalia; order Rodentia; family Cricetidae; genus Peromyscus; species Peromyscus maniculatus. The sequence continues at coordinate 21,515,611 of NC_134866.1, read as the reverse complement.
GGAAAATGTAGGACATTTTCATAATTTAAAACATTTCCCTAATTCACATAACAGGTATTTATGTAATATATAAATAGATCTTTTCCTCAGCTTTTTTTCTTTTTACTTGATGGTATTATATGCAGTAAAATGGGCCTTGCTAAGTGTTTTTTTTCTTTCAGTTGTTAATTGTCAGTTTGGTGTATACTGCATTTAATAAATATGGCTTCTGTTTACTATTTTTCAAGGTCATATAAAAGCAATAAAGACTGTATACATCTTTTGCAAATTTTAGGGGCAATTTCTTTTGCTATTATAAATGAATCTATTATTAAGAAACCTACCAAGGATTGTGCTAGAATACACAAAAGCACATGGCAGCTTTACTTTTATTATGAACATGTTCACCAATATTTGTTCACATTGTCATTTGTTTGCTAACCTTTTATAATTGTAATTTTTTAATTAATAACATTATGAATATATTATTTTTGAGAAACCTTTTAACAGTTTATCTACTTAGTGTACTGAATTATTATTTTTCCATAATTTAATACTTCTGTGTTATGTATATTATTGTATAAAAAGATATTTAGTATTTTTGAATGAGATTTTATTTACATATACTTTATTTTAATTATAATAATTAGTGTTTATATTTAGATTCATTTGTAAGAAGCATGTAATTAATGTGAAAGTTTTATAGTTTGTGGAGTTTGTGGCTCACTGAATTTGAACTGGGAATTAACACATCTATTTTACTGTGATTTTGCATTTACATTATGTTTAACTCTGATATTATGCCATCTTTCATTCAGACCTGTCATATTTATTGTTTATGTATCTTGTCTTCCTTTATTTAGCTTGTTCCTATTCAAATTTTCCACAGAGGATAACGCTACAAGTTATTAAATATACAAGGTGCTCACTAGTTTCCATTACCTAGCCTATCATTCTCATCATGCCATAGTTGTGAAGGAGATGTCTGCAGAAATGAAGATTAATAGTATCTGATATTCTTTTTCCCCCATAACATTCAAATTCATAATTATTACTTTGTAATGAATTAATTAATTTTTAAGGATTAAGACCTAAGCATAAATTACTATATTCTGATAATGATTATGGTAGTTGATGATTTTATACAGTTATCTTCTATATTTTCCATATAAAGTCCTTTATGCATAAGAAATTTGAATACACTATGGAAATCCATCCGTGTACAGCTTTCTTCACTTTCTCTGTCTGATGATAACATTTAACTGTTTTAGAGATCTCAGAATTCTACTGGTCACTATTCTTAGTAATCTCTTCATAAGATTTTGGTAACTTCATCAAGAAAGAGGGGGAAATGATATATTCCTATCTATATACATGAAAGTATACTTTCAAAGTTTAGATTTTTGTAATAATGTACTTGTTAACATAGTTCAACTTAAAACAAGTGTGAAAAGAACCTAGTAAGTTGGCAGAAAAAGAATCCTGAGAAATATAGTTATGCTTCACAAAAACAACTGAACTTAGAAAATTTGTCTTATACAATTGATTTTCATGTCTGCAATATACTGATCATCTCCAAATTTCTAGGGAAACTTGGGCAACAAACCAACATTTACTGTGGTGGGTTTTATCTCTCTACATAGCAACTCCTATGCATTCCTAAATCCATCTATGTTTCAGTACACATGTTTTAGTAATAACTTGCATGCAGTTTTCATCAACCAGGGTGAGCAAAAAGATCATGGACTCACGAATGTCTGCATCTGTGCTTGGGTTGCCAATTGTTGCTTTGGATCACAGTGGTGCAGACTGAATGGCAAATGGTCTTTGATGTTCCTTACATGTTGTAACAAGTCCCTCTCTCTGTAGATCAAGTGAGTTTTAGATTTGAAACATAATAGATTTTTCCTATTATTTGTGAGTCAATGAGTCAGATAGTTAAGGTGGAGATCCTCACAATCTACCCCTTACTTGGCTGTTGATGAATTTCTAAATGGTCTTATTAAATAAAACCACAGAGCCAAATATAGGAGGGAAATTCTTAGAGAGAACAGGGAAATAGTTAAAGCCACCTGCCAACCTTACCTCACCAACACTGCAGCTTCCAAATGCTTGTTACTTCCTGTCTACCCACACCTTTATTGCCTTGCTGTTCTGCCATTTGATTTGCTCTCTGTCTAACTACATCACTTCCTCTTTCTGGCCAGCTCTGTCACTTCATGTTTGTATAGGCCTCCAGAACTATATGGTTGGTATTGGGATTAAAAGCATGTGTCACCATGCTTGGCTCTGTTCCCTAGTGTGGCCTTAAACACACAGAGATCCTGCCTGCTAAGTGATAGGATTATGGGCATTTTGCTATTGTTCCCTGACTTCATTTACTTGAATGGCTTGCTATTTCCTCTGATCTCCAGACAAACTTTATTAAAGTACACATAAAATATCACCACATATGGCAGAAATTTGAAAACCCCAAAACTTCTAGGATTAGAGAACTGAGAATATTTCATGATGATTAAATGTGAGATACCTTTAACAGTGACACACAAATCAGTAAATCCGTAAAACCTGAGAAGAGAAGAGACCCTGATTTCCAGAGGCACACATCATACCATAATCAAATATTTAGGTTTACAACAAATGTAAAGTTTTAAATGTCTGTGGGTGTTTTGCTTGCATGTATATCCATGTTAAATTTGAATGCCTGGTGAACATTTTAAAAGACTGAGACATTAGCTATCTCTCACAGCCTGGGTTAATTATATAACTTAAATCACTTAAGACCTAACAATACTATCCAAATGTTTATACTAAAAAAACTAACTTGCCTTTAAATAAACAATGCAACAAAGAACTTAATTGCCTTGGATTTCCCATGTAATTAACTTTTACATCCAAAATTAATGCATAGCTGTAATCTTAACTTATGTACTCTTCCATGCCCCGACCCTGATAATGCATGTGTATCATTTGCTGAAAACAGCAAACACAGAAGTTGAAAACAACTTCCAAAAAATTACCATAAAGTTTGAAAGTAACAGTTTAAGGCTATTAGTTGATAAATATTTTTTTTTCTGGATCAGTTGAGATAAGTTGGAGCCTAGGACTTATACAGTTGTAAAACTCTGTTAATTTCTGTGAAGTGTTCTGTCCCTTCCTCACAGGGTCCTTTCTATACCATACAATAAAAACAGAGTGAGATCTTGTGAGGGACAGACACCTGTAAGACAAGCAAAGTCATACAACAGATAGCCAAAGGGACAGATACAGCCTTAGACAGGCATGGATTCAGACTTATTCAGCAGATGTGGTGGGAGAGAAAGAGTATGAAGTAGAGAATTCAAATTTAGACTCACTGTTTGTTAAAGGACTCCACAGAGAAGTACTTTAATTTCTTTCTTAATGTGACACCAGGACATTATTTGTGACTCAGAGTTAATCAGTAATGCATATATTCTATAATAAAAAAGCATAGTTTTAAGAATTTGAATATAAAATATGGTCATCGACTTCAGTGATATTAAAAAGGGCATCTTTTGCACTATTGATAATAAATAAGACTGGGCATCAAAATTTTAGTGATAAAGTAATGAAGAAGGAGGGCTAAAATATTAGTATATAAGTGACTTGGAAATTTAATATAAATCATAAAAGTTGTCTAATAGATCAGGTCAGTCTTGTTACTACCTCTTACATTTAAATTAACCCATATTTCTTATCTATGCTTCTCACGTGACTCATGGCTTATTACATGATTTTCTACATGACCTGCTTCCCTGGTGGCTGGCTGTTGTCTCCTCTGACTCCACCATTCTTCATCCCATCGTTCTCTGTTTGGCTTTCCTCCCCAACTTTATCCTATTCAGCTAATGGCCAGTCAGCTGGTTTATTAAACCAATTATAGTGACAAATATTCACACAGAATACAGAAGAATTATTCCACAACACAACAACTGCTATCATACATATATGTTCTATGATTCAACAAGTTTAGAAAGTAGAACACCATTAAATAATTTTAATTAATCTGCAAAGTTACATTTTTGGTAAAAGTTCATGCTTGATTTGATGTCAAATACCGAATTCCATGAACATGTTTACTGATCTACTATTTTTATTACTGAAATAACAAGGAAAAATATATGTCATTTTCTTTGTGTAATGAAACTTATTTCACTTGATCCTTTGATTTTTTAATGTTGTGCTTAAAAATGCTAACTTGAGATAGGAAGATATATTTCAAAAGACTCTCCATTTTTCAGAAGTTATAAATACTAGATGATGTGTGAACTCAGAATAGTACACTTTGTTCAGTATTTATACATGAACACTTTGTTTCCATTCTTTTCTGTTTTTATATAAAATATATTATTTATTCACCTTTATTTTCAGTATCCTGTATAACTCATTTTGCATTTTACTATGACATTGTTCAGTGTCTCTTAAGTCTCCTATACTTTGAGCTACAAAATTGCTTTGGAGGAGAGTGACCTCTTTAATGTTTAGCACTATCACTATTGTTATAATTTAAATATTATGACACATTAATGAAAATATATTGTTTTGGATTTTGTAAAGTACCTTTAATTTAATATGAGTTTCTAAAATGATTTTTAATGTATCAATTATAATACATCAGAATTGTGTTTATCAAACAGCAGTTAATGCCATAGATGATTAATGTCTTTCACTCCTTAATTTTATATGAATCTAGATTTTAGTATTTTTGCCATTACAACACCCTCCCAAGACTTTGTCAGCAAATTTGTAGTATACATAAATGATCATTTTTATCTTGATCATTGTATTGTTATTAAATCGCCTTTTTTCTAATTTATCTTTACTGTTTACATTGTATGATTTTCGCATAGCCTCTGCAACCCTCCTTTGTCCACTCTTTCGATGGTAACATTAAGCTTATGAATTTGCTTTGAAATTGTTTATGATTTTTCATCTAAAGGGTTTCTTTTAGAGACAACCTGTACTTGGGTGTGTTTAATATGTTTAATCAATTCTTCTAATCTCTATTGAATTAGAAGGTTTAATTTGTTTTCAAATAATTTTACTGCTGGTAAAGGAAGATTGGTGTCTGCCTTTTTTTCCCATTTAATCTTCTATTTATTGTCTTTCTTTTTTTCCCTATCAGTATCTTCTCTTTAGTTTAATAGACATTTTCATGTATTACATTAATCACTGTGTTAGTATTTTCAGTTCTCTGTTATTGTGAATGACTACTCTAAGAATTATGATTAGCACTTGAATTTAAAACAATCTGATATTCTCTTTCCAATCACGTATCAATTGCAAGTAGCTTCTTGGTAAGGAGTTGGACTATGTCTTCACGATTCTGGGATAATTCTGATATGAACATGTAAAGGTTTTGTGCATGGTGCTACAATTTCTACAATTTCATGTGTACTCTTTCCTTGGAGTTATCTACCACCTCTGGTTCTTACACTCCTTCTGCCTCCTCTTCCACATAGATCCCTGAACCTTTATGGGGAGATTTTGATAAAGACATCGCACTTAGGTTTGAGTCTTCCAAAGTCTCTTATTCTCTAATCATTATCCAGTATTCACAGTCCAGACTAAATACCATCTCCTGCAAGAAGACTTTTCTCTGATCCTATGTTATTGCATTCAATATCTTGACCCGAATCTCCCACATTCCTTCAAATTACTCACAATGTTCATCATAGCGTGATGCATAATTTACATATGGAGAGGACCATATGATTCCTCTTTAAGATACAAAAGAATCTCCAGCCCTGAATACTACTTTGCACTTTTGGAACATGTGAATCAAAGGTTTTGCTCATCTAATTCACTAGTTGTATTGTTTTACATGTTGTGAATAATTAACTAGAGAGTGTTATGCATCAGTGTGTGAACTCTGTACATTCCATGATATTCATGCCATTGGTTCTCTTTCAACTTGTCTCTGTCTCTCTACCTTTGTTTCTGTGTCTCTGTATCTCTATCACTGTGTCTTTGTCTTTCCTGTGCGCTCTCTCTCTCTCTCTCTCTCTCTCTCTCTCTCTCTCTCTCTCTCTCTCTCTCTCTCTCTCTCTCTGTGTGTGTGTGTGTGTGTTGTACCTTTTTCCTTCTATTCCCTAGGTTCCTTTGACAATTACTGAATCACTGTATTTTAAAGTATGGCAAGACTTGTGAAGAGTTTTTCATTTACTTTTCTAGGAGGAAATTGAGCCTCACACTTAAGGAAGATAAAAAAATAGTTTTATTTTCTTTGCTTTTTCATTGTATTTGTTTTGGCAGATCTCAACATCATACAGATGTATCAGTGGGATTATATAAAATAATATTCAATTTAGAACACTTTAGACTCCAAGGAACATATAAAAATTTATGCAAGTTCTTTATGACTTCATAATTATTTAGGGAAGTTTATTTTTTGCTATAATATTTTAATTTTTATGGCAATAACCAGTGTTTGAAGGAAGTTTTCCTTTCTTGGCTATGTGTCAAATCATAATATGTCATAATATGATATGATTATACTTTTCCATGGATTTACCTGTGAATAAAATATTGATTGGACATGAGATAGTTATTTTAACCAAGTAAAAACTTCCCTCTATTTCCCACTGATTGTCAAACTAGGGAGATTTCAGGACAATCTTTTTGGGGTATTCAGGATACAGGATATATATAAATTAACCAATATCTACAATCTTGGAAATCAATCTCATTTTGAGCAAGCACATATTAGTTTGCTGATTTGCTAAATATATTGTAAAGGATAACCATTGAGAATTTCATGACAAAAACCATAACAAATTCCTAAGTAAAGAGGAGGACTGGATGGGGTTGCATGTGCCACTGTTCTTTCTGTCAGTTCAAGGCCAAATTGCCCATCATAGAGAGTTCTAGGCTAGCTGGAGCTACATATTCAGATTCTTTCTCAAAATAAAATGAAATAAGAACAAAATAAATAAAAATTGCGAGAACAGGTTTTTTCATCTGCGAGAAATATGAGGACAATAATCACATATCAAGTATAGAAACAAACTAACCAAACGAGAAGCAATTAATGTATGTTTTGGAATATAAGTCATGACTATCATCTTTCCTTGAACACAAAGACAGGAAGCAGCTTACATGCATAAATTTGCACTAATCAGACTGTCAATGACTCTGTATGTGTGTGGGCAGATGCTTTTCAGTGACCAGGCTTATTTCAGTATCCTTAGCTGGCCCACTTATTGAATCACTCCCTATGTCTAGCTGCCAACATCCACAGATGGCTTCAGTTGCATAAACCAGGTGTTGATTTTGTACAACTAAAGATACCATACTGAGAAAAACTTCTTGGTCATAAAATCCTTATATTGTGGACCTCTTGGCTTTCTAACACATTTTTCAAATCCATCTATGTAGGCATTTCTTATAACTTAAAATACTATATTTTTCCAGTGACCTTCGATAATTTTAAGTAGACTACATTTTAAATGCCAACTAGGTGATTTTTTTTTCTATGAAATTTTCAGTTGAATCAAGACAAAGTGAAAATGTTTATTGTACAGTAGCATACCATAAAACTCAGGCTCATTAACTTATGAAATTATATTGATCTATAAATAAAATCAACCTCAGTAACCAATCACCATTTTTGGAAATTCCATAAATATACAACCTGTGCTTCAAAAATATTTTCAAAGTTTTATTTGTGTGTGTTTATCTACGTGTGTGTGTGTGTGTGTGTGTGTGTGTGTGTGTGTGTGTAGCATTCATGTGTGTATTCATCTTCACATAGGTGGAAACGGGCAAGTGTATGTAGGTGCTTGTATTTATTTGTGCTCATTGGTATAGAGTCACATATTTGACACTAAATATCTTCCTAGATTATTGGTCACTTTATGTATTATTGTGCAGACTCTCAGTTTAATCCAGTGTTGACTGATTTTGTAGACTAGCTAGCCAGTTTGTCTGAATGAACCTTCTACCTCTGCCTCTGTAGTCCTGAGATTAAAGATGACTACAACATTTGATTGACTTCATTTGGAATATAGAGATCTGAATTTTAGTCAAGCATTCACTGTAAATACTGTCCTCACTAAAACATTTACCCAGATCTACACATAGATTTTAATTATGATTAGCTAGAAAGAGTGACATAAGTTCCCACATTTTAAATTCAAGTCATGTATTTGGTTTTTAACATATTTTGGAAATGATGAAAAATACTGATTTCAGTATATTAGGAAACATTTTAGTTTAAATACATGCATTTATTTGGATTATATCACTACCAATGTATTTTTATCAGAGCCAAGTTTATAATTTTAATATTCAATGAAGATTGAGATTTTCATATTTCTTTTCAGATTCCACAAAAATGCTGCCTGTCTTTAATAGATACTACTAGAGGACAACAAACAGAAAAATCATTTTCTTCTTATCTTTTTCTACATGTCAATCTCCTTGAGAAAAGGAAACAGGTTACTGGCAATCCATTTCACCATAGTCAAGCAAATTATACAAAGTGGTTATTTTTGAAGAAATGTCACCTTCACTATTTTCCCTGAGAGTTCATAGATCTAGGTCTATTTACTTTGACTATTGACTATTGCCTGGACTGAATCTACCAGGTTGAAATTCCCCAGGGGAGTCTTTGCCCTGGAGGAGATGGGAATGGGGGGTGGGCTGGAAGGAAGGCGGAGGGGAGTTGGAGGGGGGAGAACAAGGGAATCCGTGGCTGATATGTAAAATTAAATTAAATTATAAAATAAAAAAATGACTATTGAATTAGTCAATAGTCTTGTTGACTATAAGATTGTATTTGCTATGTCTATTTGAAGTATACATGAGTGTTTGCAGTAATGCAACATGCTCAAACTAATTTCAGATTAAATTTTAGTACAATGAGTAAGATCAACTATTACATTCCTAAAATAAATCTGGCACTCCTTATAGCCTATCTAATGATGTTTTAAAAAACAGTGTTTTATTTTGTATATAACAGAATCAAATTAAGCTAACGTCTCATATGAAGTTTGGATAAGAATTCCTTGGTAAGGGATTGGATCTTAAATATTGCAAAGACCTGTTTAATTTGATTAAGGTAAAAATGACAACATAGTCACAAATTACACTGAGACTTTCTTTAGGGCCACATTCCTTCAAGTGTTTGACATTCCTACCTCCTGTTCTGTGAAAATACCAACTAGAACAAATGTCTAGAAAGGTAATAATGTTTCCCATTAATACCTAACATTATCCCATTATGACTGCAGTGGAAACAATTTAAAATTTTATATACTTATATTCAAGAGTAAATAGTACTACAACAAGACTCATGGACATATTCACAAGAGTGCATACTCTATATCCATAAATATTTCTGGGTGTCCTCAGTTTTGTGTAAATTTCATAGCTCATACTATATTGAATAGACATGCACGGAGTACTCAAACCATTCTATAATTCAGTGATATTTATGTTTATATTACTAATGGCCTGGAAGCACACTGGGTACTCTTCTAGAAAACAGACTTAGACTTTTAGCACTTGTAGTCAAAATTCTAAACAGTCTTATTAAATAAGAAACACAGAGCCAAATACAGAGGTAATAGCCAAAGAGATCAGAGAACTAACAAAGAGCCACGACTAGCCTTATCTTACCACCTCGCCGCCATCAGTTCCCCAGAGAGAGCTTCTTCCTGTATAACCTGTATTTTTACTGCCTTACTGTTCTGCTTTCTCGTTGGCTCTAAGCCCAGCCACATGACTTCCTTGTTACTACCTGTCTATAGAGACCTCCAGGTCTTTATGGTTGGTACTGTGATTAAAGGCCGGTGTCACCATGCTTGGGTGTGTCCTTGACCACACAGAGATTCTGCCTGCCATGTGATCGGATTAAGGGCGTGGGCTATCACTGCCAGAATCCTGCTTATAGCTATGTGACCTTCCTATGTGACCTCTGATCTCCAGACAAACTGTATTTCTTAACATACTAATAAAATCACATTTCAGCACAATTAAAATATCACCACAAGCACCCACAGTGTGGCTCATAACCATCTGTAGTCACAGATCCAGGGGATTAGAGCATTCTCTGTGTGTACCTGACAACATAAATTGTGTATAGATACACATGCAGGCAAAATTCTCATGCACATAAAATAAAATAAGGACTTTTCAAAAGACCTTCAATTAATTGATATTGTTGAAGATCTTGTAAAAAAAATTATAGGGAACTTTGGGAAAAGTAACCATAGACACTTATTTGCAATTAAATATGTACAAATTATAGTTTATTTTCATATTCCTTACTGTTCATATGCAGGGAAAATTTACATATGCCAATTATTTATATAGTTCAGTTATTATTTAAAAATCATATAAAAACATTATGGGTTAACTATCAGATGAGTAATCAGATAAAATAAAATAATCAACTGATAGAACAATGCTAGATATTGAGATATAATTAAAACAGCAAAGCAACAGGTAGAATAGTTTTAAAAATGTTCTTACTTTGTGATGAAAATTAAAGAATATTATGTATTGGGAAAGAATATAACTTTTTAAGAAGTGACTTAAAGTTTGGTAGGGAAGCTTACTCGGCATAGATAGATGAATATAAAAGCTAAAGAGTTGTATAATTGACTTGCTATTGTTATTTATGATTTATTAACTCTCTGCTCTATAATTTTAGAGTTATGAACTTAACTCCTGTGTGTGTGCATATGTCTGTGTGTATGTTTTGAAAATGAATAGAATGTTTAGCTTTGACTCATAACTGATAAATATTATACATTGTACCTAATAATGCAGTAACATTTTCTCTTCCTGGATTCAAAGTATGTGCTGCGGTAATTCCTCCATTCCTGTGTATGTTACGGTGGTGGATTATGGCTTAGTATCATTTTAACGTTAATAGAGAAGAGAACCCCATGCTCCCCAGAGCAGACTGTTTCCCATTTGGATAGTATCTAAAGACACTTGCTTCTCACCGTGCAAGACCTGAGGAAGCGAAGAGATGTGGACACTGATGTGGTATTCCAGTTTGCTGTTGATCTTGCATTTTCTTAGTAACAGTTTCTGGGTCAATCAGAACAAGGGCTCCAGCCTCAACTCTGAGAATCTCCATAACTCAGTCCTGAGTCGGGTATGAATGTTTTGCCAGCATTCCAGAAAGAGGAAAATAATGCAAACAATTTCCTAGCAGATTTTGTTTTATCTTTATCCTGGCAAGTAAGTCTCGACCTCCAAGCTTCAGTTATAACAAGAAATATTTTTGTACTTCTGATTTATTCTGTCGACTTCATACCAAAAATGGTCTGACCTGAATTACACCCTGTTGGATTATCATACTTTTCAAGTTGTGTTCTGTCTTCATGTATCTTGACTCAGAAATAAAATGTCATATAGATTTTTCTTCTTTCCCACTGAAGCATTTTTCTAGAATTCCATGTGCTGTTAATGATAATCTAATTAATACTTTCCATGTTGGAATGTGATTTCTATGTCTTCATGTGTTCTAACAAATATTTTAAATAAAACTTTTGAAAAATTTTCTTTGATGGTTTACTAATTAATCAAACTCTATGACTCTATGGTCAACATCTCTAGAACTTTAAAAATATTTTTTATTGTTTGAGAAGTTTATACATGTATACAATGTGTTTCAATAATATTTATTTTCCACTCCTCACCATCTAACTGCAGATTTTCCCTCTCATTCCTCTTTCTCAATTATACAACCTTGAAGTTTCAGGTAGAGCAATAAGACAATTAAGGAGATCAAGGGAATAAAATTTGAAATGAAGAAGTCAAAGTATTATGATTGCAGATTAGACGATAATATAATGTGTGACCCTAAAAATTCCACTAGGGAACTCCTACAGCTGGTAAAATTTTTCAGCATATGGACTGGGTATATGATCAACTAATAAAAAAATCATCAGCGACCTCTATGTAAATAAAAATGAACTGGGCAGTTGAGACTATGCATCTGCAATTACTAGGAGTTGTTATTAGCATCCCCCTCACAGATTTCAGGAAATTTCCACTGCAGCAGGTTTCTAATGCCCCACCACCACCACTGCTGTGGGATGTCTTTCTGTATGCTGTGAATATGTGTTGCTCTGATTGGTTGATAAATAAAGCTTCATTGGCCTATGGCATGGCAGCTTGGAGGAAGGCCAAGCATATAAACAGGAAGAGAAAGGAGTAGCAGAGAGATGCACTCCCACTGTCCAGGAAACAGCATGTAATGGCACACAGGAAAAGCCACAGAATATATAGCAACATATAGATTAATAGAAATGGGCTGAGTTTAGTTATAAGAGCTAGCTAGCAAGAAAACTGAGCTATAGACCATGGCCATGCAATCTAAAATTGATATAAGCCTTTGTGTGTTTACTTGGATCTGAGTGGCTGCAGGACCAAGCAGGACACAGGAAAACTTCTAGCTACACACCACCACATGCCTCCAAATTCCAGTAATCTCCCTTACACTCCTTCCCTCCACTGCTACTCCAACCTTACCTGATCCCCAACTCCTGTTCCCACTTGCTTCCAGCCCACCAGAATATACACTCTTTTTCCCTTTCCAGGGAGATCCCTCTGTACTTTTAGACCACTGCCGTTTACCTATACTCTCTGAGTCTACAGATTGTAGCTTGAGTATCAGTTACTTAACAGCTAACATCCCCTTATAAGTGAATACATATCATATTTATCTTTCTGGGTCTGGGTACCTCACTCAGAATGGATTATTTCAGTACCATTCATTTTTCAGAAAATTTCACGATATCATGTTTTTAACAGCTCGGTAGTTGTATAAATGTACATTTTCAAAATACATTCTTCTTTAAGGGACATCTAGTTTGTTTCTAATTTCTGGCTATGATGAATAAAGCAGCAATGAGTATAGTTGAGTAAGTGTTGTTATGGTAGGATAGAGCATCTTTGGAGAACATGCCTGTGGTGGTTTGAATAAGATTATCTTCTGCCATGGACTCATAAATTTGGATGCTTCAGGAGAAGCATTAGGAGATGTTCTTGTTAGAGTAGCTATGGCCTTGTTGGAGAAAGTGTTTCATGAGGGTGGGTTTTCAGATTTCAAATGCTAAAGCCAGGCCCAATATCATTCTCTTCCTGCCACCGGCCAATCCAGATGCAGAATTCTCAGTTCCCTCTCCAAAACTACATCTGCCTCTGCCCCATTGTGCTCCATACCATGATGATACTAGTCTAATCCTCTTACATAGTAAGTCAGTCACAATTAAATGTTTTTTTTTATAAGAGTTGCCTTGGGCATTATGTCTCTTCACAGCAATAGAAACATACACTAAGACAATATCCAAGAGTGGTATAGTTGTGTCTTGAGGTAGATTGACTCTCAACTTCAAAGTTTGCACCCCCACAAGCCTTGGGGGAGTGTTTCCTTGTCTCACATCCTTGCCATCAAGAATTGTCACTTATGTTATTGATCTTAGCCTTTCTGACAAATGTAAGATAGAATATTAAAGTAGTTTTCATTTGCATTTCCCTGATTGCTAGGGATGTTAAACATTTCTTTCAGTGTTTCTTAGCCATTTGAAATTCCTTTGTTGAGAATTCTCTTTTTAAATCAGTTCCCCATTTCTTAATTGGATTTTTTGGATGTCTAGTTTCCTGAGTTCTTTATATAATTTAGAAATACCTCTTCTAGTTGTGGAGTTGGTGAAAATCTTTTCCCATTCTGTAGGTTGCCACTTTGTTGATTGATGATTTCCGAAACTTTTCAATTTCATGAGGTCCCATTTGTTGAATGTTGATCTTGGTGCCTGTGCTACAAATGTTTTGTTTAGAAAGTTTTCTTCTGTGCCAATATGTTCAAGGCTATTCATTACTTTCCCCTTTTTTTCTTTTTTAGATGTAGTGGATCTGGTTTTATGTTGTTGTGTTTGATTTACTTGGACTTTTTTGCAGGGTTATATAATATGGAACTATATGCATTATTCTCCATGCAGACACTTAGTTTTATGAGCACCATTTGTTGAAGATCCTGTCTTTTTTCCATTGTGTATTTTTTGTCTTTTGTTGTGAAAAGTCTGGTGTCCATAGGTGTGTAGATTTATGTCTGGATTCTAAACTTGATTCCATTAATCAACATGTCTGTTGATTATGCCAATATCATATAATTTGTATTATGAGAGCTATGTAGTAAAACTTGAAATCAGGTATGGTTTGATTTTCAGTAGTTCTTTTATTTTTCAAAATTGTTTTAGCTACCTTTGGATATTTTGTTGTTTTTGTTTTTTTTTCATGTGAAGTTGAGAATTAACCTTTCAAGATCTGAAGAGAATTGTGTTGGAATTTTGATGAGGATTGAGTTTAATATATATATTGATTTTGGTAAGATGGTCATTTTTACTGTTGATCCTTCAGATTCATGAACATGGAAGATATTTCCATCTTCTAATATCTTCTTCAATTTCTTTTATCAAATACTTGAAAATTTTATCATACACATTTTTCACTTGGTTAGATTTACCCCAAGATATTTTATGCCATTTGAGGCTATTGTGAAATATGTTGTTTCCTTGACTTCTTAGAATTTTTAGTATCACGTATTAGACCATCATTTAGTCTGCAAAACACAATACTTTGATTTCTTCATTTCTAATTTTGCCCCCTTTATTTCCTTTGTTGTCCTATTGCTCTAGCTGAAACTGCAAGCATACTATACTGAGTAGATATGCAGAGAGTAGACAACCTTGTCATGATTCTGATTTTGTAGAACTGCTATGAGTTTCTCTCCATTTAATTTGATGTTGTATACCTGAGTATTCTAAGCATGCTATATATTCAAACACAGGTACCAAAGCTTGCAGAACAAGTACTCTTACCCACTAGGCCATCTCTTCAACATATATATATATATATATATATATATATATATATATATATATTGAATAAATAAACACCAAACATTAATGAGAACCCCCACACACACAAAGGAAAGCATACAATAATAAAATAGAGTCTTTGAAATTTTAAGCACACTACAATAAGTGAATCAGTAAATAAACTTGCTCCTTCTCCAGGTCCCTGGGTCAATGTCATTCAAGATATTCACAAATTAGTTGAATATGGAAAAGACGTTCTACAAATTTCTAAGCACACTACAATAAATGGATTAGTAAATAAAATGTGGTCTTTCCCCAAATAACTGTGTCATTGACAATAAAGATGATCACATATTAATTGAATAAGCCTGAGACTTTCTGTAAATTTGCATGTAAACTTATTTTATTATTTAATGGACTAATGTTAAGTCTCTCTGTGTTTACTATTTTTTAAGACAAATTGGAAAAACTAAGAACTTTATTGTTGTAAGAATCCTATTCCCTCATCATATTGGTCCTTGTTTCCATGTCTTGAAATTTTACTTAACACTGACCTTATATCTCAACTCACAAACAGGTTCACATTCTAAGGTCCTCAAGTACCTGCCTCTCATAATTCTGAGAAATAGCATTAAAAATGTAGTATAAATTGTAAAACAATTACACATAATAATTAGTACTATTTTCATATGCAAAGATATTTATGCAAATTGCATTACATCTTAAAAACATGTCCAATATATTCCTATTTTGAAATTTTGTAATAGTATTTTTCCTAAATGTTAATGAGAGTAATATGTAAGAAAAATTAACCACAAAACTCCTTGTATTATTCATGTTGCTTTTTTGATGCCATTCAAAAATAACAATCATTTGATAGTATCAGACTTTATATCTTAGATTTTTTTAACCAGAATTTCCCTGTAAGGTAATTATTTGAAGATTAACTTAGTTTATATTAGCTGTAAAATATAACAATAAGTTATTCGCAATGTATGCTTATGACATTCTAGGTATCTTTCAGAATTGCAGAAATGTATTTTTGTTAGAAATTTTGGGAAATTTTTCCTTTAATTTTCTCCGCATCATTTTGCCAAAAGTGTGAAATTAAGTTTCATTTAAGTTGACTGTTTTATCTCTATTGACTTGCTCTTTTTGTGTGGTTTTCTTTACTTTCATTGATTCCTACTCTAGATTTTATTGTTCCTTACATTTGATTTTTCTTAGTCTCTTCAAATAGATTAAATCATTGATTTTCTTGCTGTCCTTTTTCTTTTGTACATACAATTAAGAATATCAACTTCTCAATGTCACTAGTGAATTACAGCCTTCAAGACATATTCAATGGCTTCTTGGCTATTTGTTCACAAATTATAGAAAACTGAGATTATAATTACAGTTCTCCCTTCCCTTTCCTTCCTCCAATCCCTCCCACTTAATCCGCCATGCTCTCCTTCATATCCATATCCTCTTTCTTCAATAATTGTTATTGCCTGCATATATGTAAATGTATGCACACAAATATTCCTTGGTATTGCCTATTCAGTCCACTTTATGTTACTTGAATGTATGTTTTCAGTGCTGATACTTGGCACTGTGTAACCATTTGATGTGTTGTTTCTTGGGGAAGATCACCTCTCCTGCTGCCAGATTTTCCCTGTTGTCTGTACTAGTTTGTGTAGGACTGAGGCCTGGTGGCATGTTTCCATCTATTTTGACACACCCATATTGCCCATGTTCAACTCATGTTGAGGCAGTGGTGTACACACACACACACACACACACACACACACACACGTATAAATTCTACCTTGGAGCTAGATAGATCCCTCGCTTGGTAAAGTGCGAGCCACACAAGCAAGAGGGCTGGAGTTTGGATCACTGGCACCTTCCTCAACCCTAGGCAGAGTAGCATGTTTGTCAACTTCAATTACAGCATTGGTCTACTGGCAGGCAAATCTGTGGAGTTCCCTGGCCAGCCAACTCAGACAGCTCTAAGGATGATGGATAAACAGGTGACCTAACCTCCGAAAATAAGGTGGTGAATGACAGAGGAAGAATCCATATCAGGCCTTCACTGTCATTTGTACATGCACACACACACACACACACACACACACACACACACACACACACACACCACAACACACACATACACACAAATTCAATTTTGACTTCCTTTTTAATTCCTTATGTAGAAGCATGTACCTTTCCTAAACCCCCAAAACAATATGTTATAATTATCACCTTGTTTTCTTTTTAACAGTATAAAATTATTTTTAAAATTCAATAATATTATTATTTGGCAGATGATGGGAACACTTGGTTTTATTGCAGCATTTACTAAATTTTGGTGAATATCTCATATTCCAATAAGAATATTGACAATAAAATTTAATGTAAAAGACACTTTGAATACAAGTTATTGCTAATCTGACCATCTCTTCATTTGCACATTTTATATGTACACTGGTGGTTGTAACTAGTTCAATCAGCAGTTAAGGAAAAGATTTCCTTTGTATTATGTAATATATTTTCATCAGGCATTAACTTTTATTTCTTATAATTTTAAGTTTATTATTGGTAATATAATCATAGACATACCATTAGAAATATTAAAAATAAAGATTTTAAGGGGAGTATGAAAAGGAAGCTTCATGATAATGGCTAGACATATTTATAAAACATGTCTATAAGCATAAGCCACAGTGTCAAAATATAACTTATAATTATTGTAGTTTGAATCTCAAAAACATTGAGAAAGAATATAGGCGAACTACAAATTATAAGAATACAAACATTGTTACTACATTAAGCTTCATTCACTCAATAAGCTGATTAAAATGAATAAATTACAAAGGATTGATCAACAGACTTAAACATCTTCATATTGGATAAAAGCGAATTCAAAGGGGAAGGAAGCTTAAAAGCAAAAGAGCTTAAAGTTATCTATCTCAGTGATGTTGTTGCAACAATGGAATAAAATTAGTAAACGCTGTCAGGGAACCAGAAATGTATAGACTGCCAATAAGGGAAATTATTTACTGTCTTCAGAAACTGAACATATGCAAACCCTGTATCTCCATAAGTGCATGCATAGTTACACACATAATTTATAAGTTTAATTAAGATAAGTGTAGTAAAAAGCCAATAAGCATATTAATGTTGTAACCCTTTTTCTTTCCACTCTAAATATAGCTTGATGTCAATTGTTATGTCAGTGTTAATTGTAAACTTGACTGAATCTGAAATCATCTTAAAGACAAACTTCTAGAAATACCTAGGAGGGACTATTTGCCCATGGGCATGCTTTGGAGAGATTACATTGATTAAGTTAATTAAGGGGGAAAAGATCCACATGGAAAGTGAGCCACACCATTTCCAGGGCTTAATTTTGGACTTTGCAAAAGGGAGGTGCAGGGAGGAAGGTAGCTGAGGACAGAAATGTATTGTTCTTTGCTTCCTGACTTTGGATGCAACTGACCAGAGTTTCAAGTGCCTGCTGCCTTGAGTTGCCAACTTGAGGGACTGGAACTTGAACTGTGCACTAAATTAGTACATTCTCCACTCAGGGCTCAGGGATCTATGTAGAACAGGAGGAAAAAAAAAATTGTGAAAGACAGTGAGGACTGATTCCACCAGGAAAGAAAACCCTGCAGACACAAGTGAAACATGTATGGATTCACAGAGGCTGTGGGACCATTCCCTGACCTGTACACTTCAAGCCAGATGTACAGCCAGCAAGGTAAGAGGAGCCCAAATCACTAACCCAGAGCTATCTCCAATTGACAACTGCTTCCAAAGGGAAATTTAGTTTGTTTCCAATGGAGTCTCACTGGATATACAAATCTCACTTTAGGGGGAACCATGAGCAGCCGTTGACGGCAAACAGAAAACAAACTCAATTAAGTTTTGGAAATATGCTGCCTCATAATGCTTTGTTTGGGCATTATTTACCTTAAAATAATTTTCAGTTATTTATTTATTTATTTATCTATCTATCTATCTATTTATTTATTTATTGGCTTTGGCTTTTGTTTTTGTTTTTACGTTTGTTTATCTGTTTCTCTGAGGGGCGTTTACCCACCAACCCCACAATTCCCCAGAGTTTTCTTGAGTGCCAGCAGCAGGAAATATTAGATAGAAGAAATTAGATTGTGGAGATAAACAGATAAAAAATAAAGGATAGCCTCAGGAGGACCTGGAACCTATTCCAATGGGCCCCAACAGTCTCTGCCCCAGGGTATTTATAGAGAGGCCATGGGTTGGAGCAAAAGACCTCCCCCAGCACAGCCAAGTGCATACCATTTCAGACACCTGCACTCAGGCCTGTGGTCCTAATCATCCTCTCTATGAGGACATGCTGGGTAAAGCCAAGAGGAACCTGAAAACGGGCTCCCACGTTTCTCTTAGTTTTTTATTTGTTTGTTTGGTTTGTTTTGATTTTGCTTTGTTTAATTTTGATTTATTTTATTAACTTGTTTGTGAACTAAAAACTACAAAAACAAAAAAAAAAAAAAAGAAAGAGAAATGAAGCATGGGGCTGGGATAGTGGAGACATGGGGAGGAGAAGCCAGAGAGGAAACAATGATCAGAGATTACTATATGAGCAAAAACTATCTTCAATGATGTATTCTTTAAGAGTACAATTCAAAACGAGATTTTGCTTTTATAAAAGCATTTTATCACAGCATCAGGAAAAGAATCAAGGGACCCAATCAACAGCTGAATTCATAAATAAAAATGGGAATGCTTAAACTAAAACTCTATAGAGCATACTTGTCAGCAATGGGAATAAATAGTTAGCATGTAACTACTTTGGTTGGATTTACTAGTGTAATGTTAACAACAAAGAGATGAATACAGACAGCATTTACTATATCCTTACATTCATATGAAGTCTAGTTGTCATCAATTTTTAACAAATATGAACATAACAGAATTGCTTATTTCCCAGGTCTACAGGTTTCTAGTCATGATTTGTAGGCCACATTATTCTGAGAGAAGCAATACATTATAGTAGAAGTTTGGAGGATTTGGAGGGGGGAAAGAAAAAAAAAGAAATGATGTAATTATTTGATCATCTCAAAAACAAGAAATTCTTCACATTCGTGTCAGGAACATTCAAGATAAAACGTCATCAGAGCTCTGAGAGTGGTCTTCAAAGGCATGCCCAGGTGACCTGAAGACATTGTTCTGGGACTCGGATCTTTACAACCTCACAAGCTCCCAATTTTGCCATCCTGCAGGACAAGATTTTAGTACATCGCCCTTAGCAGATACTTAGATCAAAACTTCAGTATTTGATTGGAGGTCAAGACAGTAGTGATACTTTTTGGAGACAGGGTGTAAGAAAGGACATAAAGTGACATGTTTAAGATAATACTTTTATTTCCCAAATATGACTGTTGGCTGGGGCTTACACAGGTATCTTCATTTTTTAAATATTCAGCAAGAAGTATGAGACAGTTAAATACATATACATAAGAAATCAACTGTGAAAAAATCTAAAAAAAAATTAGCTACTAGTGCATCTAATCAGTGCATTCTTTGCAAAAGCAAGTTTTTTTTCTAGTATTTGAATTATAGTCATGAAAAAGAAGTCTTAACAGTTATTTTGAAGATAGAGTTGGTAGTACCTATATCTAGTTTTAATTACAACTGTAAAAACACAAAAAAGGATTTATATGTGCAATTTTAAAATATTATCATTACTTTTGCTCTTTGAAATTTGAAATATATTTATATGTATTTTGAGTACATTCCTCAATCCTCACCCCCCCATTTAATATCTTACATAAAGCAGTTTATTAACAGAAATTAAACTAAGAAGTCCTATTCACAGACTGCGACGATCATGAACTCCGTACCTGAGGGTGTTCTCAGGGGAAACGAGGTGACACTCTCAATTATCCAGTCTTCAACCCTGAGTGAGCAAGAGATCTGAGGGCTGCCTGGGGTCTTGGTCCAGGGAGTATGGTCCCATTTCCTCCTGTGTCCTGGACTTTGATAGGCAGGTCAGTGATGCCTAGTTCCTTATCTCTCTGGACCACATCCTGGGTATTCCATATGCTGCCTTGTGGGGAGGATTCATCTGGGTGGTCATCCTTCATCTTCATTCCATCAGTCACTCAGCTGGTCATTTTCTTGCCAGAAAGGTGACATGGAAAAAGGTATCACTGAAGGACTCAAATGTAGCTAGAGTTTTCCTGCCTTGCCCACAGTCAGGACAAATCTCTGTCACCTGCCAGTCCCATAGCCGCTCAGACCCAACCAAGTAAACACAGACACTTATATTGCTTACAAACTGTATGGCCATGGCAGGCTTCTTACTATCTGTTCTTATAGCTTACATTAATCCATTTCTATAAATCTATACCTTGCCACGTGGATCATGGCTTACCGGCATCTTCATATGCGGCTTGTCATGGCGGTGCCTGGCAGTGACTCCTTCTGCCTTCCTGTTCTTTCTTTTCTCCTCTCTCTTAGTCCCGCCTATACTTCCTGCCTAGCCACTGGCCAATCAGTGTTTTATTGATTGACCAATCAGAGCAACACATTTGCCATACAGAACATCCCACAGCACTCAAAGATGGGCCAGACACCCGATACCTTCTCTCATTCAGTCACTTCCGTTGTGACACTGGTCACTTGTCCTCCCTTCTTATGCTTTCTCTGCAGGGGCTACTGCTGTCAACCCTCTCTAGAGATCCTCTCCAGACAGCTGCTAACTTTTTTTTTTTTTTTTTATCTTCCTCATATATGCTCTGGGGAAGTAGAATCTGAATGATCTCTAGAAATAGTCAGAATTCCTAGTCTATTTTGTGACCTCCATAGCTCAGTAAGAGTCTTTCACAAAATATGATGAACAGTTTATGAGAAATGAAACAAAGTTGACTTCTGATCTTTACATACACCTAGGCACACGTGCATTTATACCAGGGCACAAACATACTAAAATACATACACACATGAACATATACATAACCAGAAATACAACTACTGAACACATTTCATAAAAATTCTTACACAATTTTAAATGCAAAGTGGCATGATTATGTATCACAATTTAACTGAAAATTAAATGGCTGTAGAAATTATATATGTATGACATTATGACATTTAAAAATTATATATGTATATATATATATATATATATATATATATATATATATATATATATATATATATATATATGAGTTTTCACCTTTGCTGCCCACTCCGTGTGGTTCTTGCCCATGTCCAGACAAACTGGTAGGCACAGCTAGTTTTACCACCTGTTAGAAGGGCTTCATGCTTTTGCTTATCCACGGCAGGAAGGACACAACCTTAGTGAAGATTCCTCGAGCAATGCTCTTGGTTTTTCCATAGATGCCAACAGTCCTGATTCTCCTGACCTTTCATCTGCCACTTGGAGCTGGTACAGGTCCCCAGGTGTTCCCATCTTTGCCAGAACACTCCTCTAGTGTTATCTACGCTCTGAACCCCATGAGCTCATGTAGTACTCATTCATTCATGCAACCAAAAGCATTTACTGAGAATACAAGTTATGCTGGGCATCAGAAAAGAGCATTTTAGAAAAATCTCCTCCATAGGTCTTGAGGGTAAAAGAGGAGGTCATCGGGGGCCATGAGGCCAAGCCCCATTCCCACCCCTACACGACATTTATTGAATCTCTGCATGTTGGTGGGAATTGGAGGTGCTGTGGAGGGTTCCTGGTATGAGACAACTTTGTGCTGACAGCTGCTCACTGCCTGGGAAGCTCAATGAAAGTCACTCTGGGGGCCCACAACATCAAGGCACAGGAGGAAACCCAGCAGATCATCCCCGTGGCAAAAGCTATCCCACACCTAGCCTATAATGCTGAGGACTGGTCCAATGACATCATGCTCTTAAAGCTGCAGAGGAAGGCCAAAAGGACTAAAGCTGTGAGGCATACAATATACACAATAAAACAGCATTCTATAATTATGTTTGTATGCTATGATATGTACAGATATAAAAATCAGAGGAAGGAGTTACAAGATTTACATTTGTAGGGCATATAAGTTTAAAAACATCTAAAAGATGGCATGTTTAAATGTAGCAAGACAGGGTTAAAATCAGACTTGATTTTTTCTTATGACTTTCCACATAATCACCAAATTATGTCAGATATGAAAATACTTGAATGAATGATGCCTCTTATCTGTGTAAGATGGAAGATTGAAGTTAGCTTCTCTGAAGACCAGAAACTTAAGTTACATTTTCATAGTAGTTACTGATCAGTAAAGTTTAAAGGTAGGAAAAGTAATTCTGCACTGTTGCAGATTTCCTACTGTTGGAGGATACTTGTACATTGGGTGAAGAAGTACTGCTATAATGGTATAATAAAAAGCTGATTGGGCAATCACTAGGCAAGAGGTATAGGAGGGATTCCTGGGCAGAGAGAGAAAAGGGGGAGGGGAGGAATCTAGGCACAGCAGGCTTTCCCTAGCAGACTTGGAGCAAGTCTATGTGCTGTACTTAAAAAAGGTAATCAAACCATGTGGTAGAATGTAGATTTAAAAAATATGAGTCAATTAAGTTATAAGAGCTAATTGGGAAAAAGCCTAAGCTAAGGCCAAGTCTCTGTGTCATTATTTGGGACCTGGTGGCTGACAAGAAAGACATGCTACATCCAACAATATAAAAACACTTGAGTTTTATAATGTATAATATTCCACATTATATATATTGGATATAGCAGCTATGCATTCAATAAATGTTTTAAGTTGTATCTTATGGTAGAGAAACCAAGCAGGTATTAAATTTGTTCAAAAATATGTATAAATTTAAAAAATCTACTATTGCTCTTTCCTTTTCAACAATTTATTGATAGCATTCTGTCTTCTAAGGCTTTATACTGTTTTATTGCAAACAAAATACCAAGTAATGCTTCTATGTTCTTGCTTCACATATGTGTTATTATATCAGATTTATATGTTGATATGTATGTGATCTCTAATGCCCTTAAAAATAAGACCAGAATAGTATTTCCTTTCATGGACAAAAAAAAAATACATACATACATATACATATATGTATATATACATATATATGTAAATCTTTATATTCAAGCATTTATTCTTTCTTTAGTAAGGTAACAGTATTTTGAGAAAGATGTTTTGTGAAAGATCATTATGTTTCTTTGAATAGCAATGGCCTCCACAGACTCATGTGTTTCAGTGCTTGGCCTGGAGTGGAAATATTAGGAGATATAGACTTGTTGGAGTAGGTGTGACCTTAATGGAAGAAGTGTGTCACTGTGGAGATGGGCTTTGAGTTCTCATATATATTTAAGCTATGCCCAATGTTCCATGCAGTTTCCTTCTGCTGTCTGAGGATCAAGATGTAGAACTCAGCTCTTTTTCCAGTAACATATCTGTCTGTATGTCACCATGCTTCTCGTCATGATGATAGTAGACTGTGGTGGTATTGTGTTCCCCAAAATATTGTGCACCCTAATAAACTTATCTGTGTTCAGAGAACAGAACAGCCACTAGATACAGAGGCTAGAAAATGGTGGCACTCACACCTTTAATCCTAGCCTTCTGGAGGCATGGATCTCTGTGAGTTCAAGGCCACACTGGAAATAGGCATGGTGACTCGCGCCTTTAATCCCATGAAGTGAGCCTTTAATCCCAGGAACTGATGGCAGAAAGCAGAAAGGTATATAAAGCATGAAAAACCAGGAACTAGAGCTGGTTAAGCTTTCAGGCTTTCAAGAATCAGTTCAGCTGAGATCCATTTGGATAAGGACTCAGAGGCTTCCAGTCTGAGGAAACAGGATCAGCTGAGGAATTGGCAAGGTGAGGTGGCTGTGGCTTGTTCTGCTTCTCTGATCTTCCAGCTTTCACCCCAATACCTGGTTCCGGGTTTGTTTTTATTAATAAGAACTTTTAAGATTCGTGCTACAGTAGACCAAAACTCTAAAAATATTATTCAGCCCCAATTAACTGTCTTCCTTTTTTTTGTTATGGTGTCTCTTCACAACAATAAAAACCCTAACAAAGAAAGTTACTGATATTTTCTCCAACCTTATTGGGATGGTATTCAAGGATAAGACTATACATTAATTTTATTATTTGTGAAATATTTTTCTGTTAACAAGGCTTAGACACAGTTCACAGATAAGGGCTCAAATATTCTTCTAGGTACTGGTTAGAGATTGTCTTCCATAAGCTTGCTACATATCTTGGTGTTATCTGAACAAAACACGTTGTCCTCAATAAAGTATCTGGGCTTTGTGCCAGCAGCTGAACACCTGAACAGAACAAGAGAATGATATCCCTCTGGTATACGAGACTTCTGCAGTAAACTTGACTACACACTGCAACCACAAATATGGGTGCTAACTTTGTCCAGAAAGTCCACCTTGGTCCATATAATCTTGCCCTAATCATATTAGCCACTCCATTTTATCTGTTTTCACATTCATTTTTCTTGATATGCATTAAGCTAACTCTTCTTCTCTAGGGAACCCACCATAGGTGGCTAGGTTCATAACAACTTGATACAAGCTAAGGAAACCTAAGAGGAGAGAACCTCACATACAAAAATTACTTCATAAGATCAGTGTGCAGGTAATCATGGAAAGCATTTTTATAAAATTATTCATTGATATTGTGGGTGGTGCATCATTGGGTAGGTGGTCCTGGGTTCTGTAAGAATGAATGCTGCGTAAGCTATGAGGAACAAGCCAGAGGACAAAGAATGTTTAAGGCAAATAAATACTTTCCTCCAAACTTGCTTTGGGTCCTGGTGCTTCAAAATAGCAACTGTAACCATAACTAAGACAACTCCAACCAATACAACTTATGAATCCAAATCTACCGTTAGTTTTTCACATGAATAATGCAATTAAATCTTTGTAGCAGTACAAATTAGTGTTATTATTTTGTTTTTGTTGTTTTTTTTTCCTTACATCACATTCATTATTGCCTTTTGTTTCCTCTCGCAAGTTTCTGTGGTGTTTTCTTTTTATTTTTTAGATTTATTTACTTTATGCATATGAATGCTGTGCCTGCATGTGTGTATTATATTACATGAGTGCCTGCTGCCTAAAGAGGTCAGAAAAGACAATAGACTTCCCAGGAACTGGCTTTATGCATGGCTGTGAACTTGATGTCAGTGCTGGGAACTTAACGCCCTGTCCTCTGCAGGAGCAACAAAGGCTTTTAAAAATTGAACCATCTCTCCAGCCATCCTGTGGAATCTTTTAGGATCTGAATGGTGGAACAAGTTTCTAAAGCCCAGATGGACCAACAGAAATGGAAGGACACCGACTTTGGTGTGACAATTCCTTATAGAGAATAGGAGCAAATATTATCAAGCAAATCTGTATGCATGGGGTGATTTCCTTCTTGGAAACCCTAGCTCAAGTGTGAGAAGGGCAGCATTCATGAGAAGAATTTAGTAGTAAAGAAATAATCTAATTCCATAAGCAGAGTTCTCTTAGACAAAGGAGAACAAAATTATATCAGAGTAAGAAGAGGTAGGAAGAGTTAGGCACTGAGTGAATTGCACTAGGATATATAGATAATTCACCAAAGCCTCCAGGACAAGGTATTTCAAAGGAGAGCTGAGGAGTCAGCACTCTAAATGCTGAGCCATATACCTGTCAATAGCAGGAAGTTTAAGATAGATGTCAGAGTGTTTTCATGGGTTTTCCCTGGGACTACACAAAATGGAGGAAAAGTAAAGAAAGCCAGGGTTCCTATGCAGAAGGGAGTGGTAAGTGGAATATGATGACCAAGAATGTGTGATAATTCTTAATAATTGATTTTAAAGTGAATGTGATTCTGTTTGCTGCCAGAATAATCTACCTGGGACTGGTGCAGAGAGAATTTATAGTCACTTTTTTATATTGCTTGAATACACTCAGAACAAAAAAAAAAAAAATGAGATAATTGCCTTAAGCAGTCAGCACAAATATCTCCATAGTGTTTACAAAAACAGGGGGAGTTTCAGCTAACTACAGAGCTGTGTGCCTGTGGTAATGCATATATGTCATGGCTCTCTATTTTTATGCTTGTTTTCTCAGAAAGACTAGAAGCAATGGCACTACATTCCAGTAAGTAGGCTCGGTGGGGGAGAAGTAGGATGGTGATTTAAGAAAGAGGAGACTTGGATGGCAGAGGTAAGGAGTTAACAACTGGACCAGGAAAGCAGTGACCAAAAATATAATGCAAGAATTATGAATATGAATAATTGTTTCTCTCCCATTTTGGGTCCATGTATTAGGAAAGATAGAATTATATCTCCCTTTGCCCAACAATGATTGTATCTTGCATCTTTAAAAAATATTTAATGTGGACGTTGAATATGGACATCTTAACTTACTCCTGTTATGGGACATTGGGTTCATAGCCTGTTGCCCTAACAAGCTAGATAAGGTCACCTGTTTTCGACAGGCCAAATAAAGGGGACGAAGTAATAGTGAAATGCATGTAGCAAAGAGAGATTTATTCAATCTGAACACAATGGAATGAAGATTCAGGGACTTGCTTAAGGCCTTCACTTGGAGTCCTGCCATGAGCCTAGGGCTTAAAGGTATGCATACCTGAGCAGTTCAGCAAAGTGTGGGCCCTTTCTCACCACTGTCTCAGCTCCAAGTATCTCCAGCAAGGTCAGCAGAAAGGGTGGAAATAATTCTTCAAGTGTCCACTTCTCCCTCTGGATTCCCCAGAGCTACAGGTAGATTTCAACCAGCAAGACATTTTTACAAAAGTATTAATTTCTTGGTTCCTTTACAACATATTCATTCCTGCTAAAAACACTACCATGTTATTGTTTATAGGTTTTCTCTGACACCAGCATATTTTCTAATAATTTTCAAGAATTTGCTATCAAATGACGGTTCTTTCCTAACATGTATACTTTATAAATTCTGCCCTCCACAACCCCCTAAGGCTCATTTGCAATTTTATATGCAAATTTTTATTATTTTCTCAAAAGTCTACTGGCCATGTAACTATGAATTACAAGTGGCACCTGAAGAGAACAACAAAAATAAGTTAATTGTTGACTCATTCTTCCATAAAATGTGTCTAAATTTGGTTCTCAAGAACAAATACTACTGTGTTAATTTAAATTTCTAAATAAAATGAAGCTGTCTTTTCTCCTAGTACATGCTTTGCTAAATAATCCAATCAAGTATTGAGGAGATTAGCACAGTAGATTTTTTTTTTCAGGCTTCACTATTATCATTGAATGTTCAATGCTCTTGCACTTCTGTGAGATTAACTGGGGTCGAAGGCCACTCAGCACAGCTCCCGTGAACCAAGGAGTGAGTTCATGTTGAGAGAGGCCCAGCATCCAACAGTGGTCTTACTGCTCCCACGCCTGCCATTTCAGTGGGAATCTGGTCTTCTCTTCACAGTTACAGTTAAATATGGGAAGGAGATTCATGTCCAATACTCTCTTATGGTCTCCTTTAAAAGACAATGCAAACATTTTAAGAGAAATTGAGGGATGCCTACAAATGTTTGTTTGTAAGAAAAAAACCTAAAATATAGGAAAATGTATTATACTGCAAGATAGTAAGTAAACTGAGCATCATAGAGAAATTCTCAATTTTTCACTTAATTACAACCTAAAGTATGTCAGGAAGAAACTAGAATAATGATTTCTAAAGGTTGGGCATGTGAATAAATTCAGTAAGATTTGACTAGTGAAAGATAAATACTCTGAAATATCACAGTGGTGTTCAGCGTGTACATAATGTAAGAATTATGAATATGAATAATTGTTTCTCTTTGTTTTGGATTTTATATGTGTAAATCATGGGAACCATAATAAATTGTTTTTGAAAAATCTATGAAATATTCCAGATAGCGTAGATTAAAAACACTATCTTAATGTTTGTAGTAGGGACAATTTTCCATCAACACATTATTTGATGATCTTTCCATATATTTTTTAATAGCTACATTAACTGTAGAGGATTACATTGTGTTTATGCCATTCTTGTTAAGCATTTTTAAACACTTTTTTCAGTTTTAATTACTTATGAGATAGTGTTCAGATGATATGACTGAAGGTTGGCATTCAGTCACTAAAATTCTTATCTTGTAAGATAATGCACATAAGTTTGAATTCCAAACACACAAGAGAAAACAAAGACAAAAACAAAAACAAAACAAACAAAACAACAAACAACAGCATTCTTAGTCTCTGGGTATGTATGAGATTAAGCTGTCTAGATTAGTTCTGATATTGAACAATGAATTTTTTGAACTAATTGTTCTTATATTCCTTGTATCAATAGCTACTTAGTACAGAATATTGTGAAGATAGATAGGTTTACCCTTTGGGACTGGGCTTCACAAGCAGAAATGAGAGAGGAAAAATTGTAAAGGACAGAGGACCAGAGACTTTGCTGCAACATTGTCTTTTAGTAATTTTAGAAACTACACCCGTACAGTTTTATCAACATGACTACCTAAACATGAGATAAGAAACAGTAACAAGGATAGACATGCCAAGAGGATGCAGGAAAGATTATAAGGGTTCAAGTCCACACTGAGATTATAGGCAACTTAGGGAGCGTGACAAGGAGAAATAGTCATCTGCGGGTAATGGTACACTAATTAGTCATATAAATGGACAGCCCTGAAAGCATACATACTAGTAACATTGTACAGACAGAGCGTGTTATATTTAGGAATATGTGATTATATACACATATATGCATGTAGCAACAAATAATTCAAAATGAAGTCATGAGTTTGAAAAAGAGCAAGCAGAATCAACTGAAATTTTTTCATAGGAGGAAAGAGAAGGGACAAGTTATTTAATTAAATTATCTCAAAAACTTCTAAAAATATAAACAATAAAAATAATGGAATTTTTAAAATAAAAACTCTGACCATCATATTAATTTGGAGTATCACTGTGAGAATCTGTATCTCTATTATGGTCCTAGGTCATGTCAGTTTTACTGATTCATACTGTCAACAGTTATTAAACTCCATAATTTGCATTAGAGGAGATCAAAATTCAGACATGAAAATGATTCTGTAGGACAAAGTGCTAAATGATCTTATTAATAAAAAACTCAGAAGCCAGATATTGGGGTGAATGCTGAAAGATCAGAGAAATAGGAAAGGCCACAGTCAACTTCATCGGTTCCTGTTTGCACAAATCCTCAGACTGAAAGCTTCTGAGTCCTCTGACTGGATCTCAGCTGAACTGTTGCTAAAAGTCTGAAAGCTTAAAAGCTTAAAAGCCTCGAGTTCCTGGTCCTCATGCCTTACATACCTTTCTTGCCATCACTTCCTGGGATCAAAAGCGTTTGTCTTTCCCAAGCAAGACATGAGATCTCAAGTCCTGGGATTAAAGGTGTGTGCCACTATGCCTACCTCTGTTTCCAGTGTGGCCTTGAACTCACAGAGCTCCAGATGGATCTCTGCCTCTGGAATGCTAGGAATAAGGGTGTGTGCTACTACTGCCTAGTTTAATATAGTGGTTGTTTTGCTCTCTGACCCCCAGATAAGTTTATTGGGGTGCAATATAAAAAGCAGTAACAACACACACACACACACACACACACACACACACACACACACACAAAGTAGAATAAGAAACTTGCAATGAATGTTAATGAATACCTGCAATCTCAACATGTGGATGGTGGAGGCAAGAAGTCTACAGTGAGATCCAGGTCAATCTGGGCTACATTTTATGTACCAGATTAGGAGACAGTAACATAGCAAAACCTCATCTCAAAATCAAAAATAAAACTAAAATTAAAAAAAAAAACATTTTAAATATATTTAAAACTAAATACACAAAAAAGGAAACTTAAAAACCCATCAGGCATTTCAGGCAATAAAGAATAAAATCTGCTATCATTGCTAAGATTATGTGTTTATCTAGAATTACTTCAACCAGAATTGTCTAGCTTCATCACTTTAAAATCTCGTCTTTAGCCTCCTTGCGCAGTACTTTAGTAGACATTCATATATATTTCACCATTTTTTCCATTTTAAAAATACAGTTTTACAAAGCCAAACAGCACCATAGTAAGTCCTTTAAATTCAAGTTTTAATATTATTATAAATTTTTTTTCAATTTTTATATAACCGAAAGATTTGTAAGTTAAAATTATGCCAGCTAATGGGTGTCATATGTACTTGATACATGCATACATTATTCAATGCTGATGTCATGATGTATATATATCAATATCCACAGACATTTATAATTTCTTCATGCTAAATTATTTAAAGATCTGCTTTTGAAGCTTCTGCATTCTATAATTATGTTTTAATATTTTATTTTCTGTTACTCCACATTTTAGTTGCCCAGCTTCCTAATAATATTAGTATGGGGGCACATTTCTTATTACCATGACAACTATAGAGATACAAATTCATATTTTCAATCTCAGATTCTTAATATAAGTTGTATTATTCAGTGATTAAAAATGAAACTCCTTGAAAGGATTCTTTATATCAATTACATAGTTATAATTTCCACAACATTAAATGCAATGTTCTGCAGAGAATAAAACTCTGCAGAATAAAACTTGAATAGACATTCTCAATAAAATTGGAATGAATCCGGACACAATTAAAGATTCTCATGTCTCCATTAAACTTATTACTCTGAAAATAGTTTTTTGATTAATTTTATACTTAGCTAACTTAATATGAAGCCTTGATTAAACAATTTTGTAAATGCAGATTATGTTGAATCCTTAAGAAACTGGCTCCTTTTACTGTACTGGAAACTTTTATTCTATAATGCCACAAAACAAGCTAAAATATTCTTCTCTAATTGCACCCGTATTTTAAAATTAATAAATAATATTGAAAGGTCTTTGGAAAATAAATCCTACAATATCATCATTTTCTGAATAAAAGTTGCATTCATTATAAAATAATTTATTTTATATATTAATGTTTTAATTATTATTAGCCTTCTAATGCAGGGATGCCCACATGATTTATCGAAATTCATTTCTATCTAATTAAAATTGTTCCAAAAATGTGCGCTTAAAAATATGATAGTTTAGAATCTGGGGACCTGTGAATAGGAGAACTATCACCGCCCCTTGCTGCATGCTGTGTTGGGTGAGCTATCTGAGACAGCGCGGGAAAGCTCCCCTGGGTGGTGATGATGATGGAAAGCTGGCAGGCTGACCAACCCAGTTACCCCCTAGGCCCAGAACCAGTGCTATGAGTTGGACCATTCCAACATTCACTGTATCTAGGAACTGTTGGAGCATGTAAAGGGGAGGAACCAACAGATCCAAAATTGCAGAATCTCCATGACACCGGACAACAGGATATCCCAGAGGAGCTCCAGAGAGAGCCTATTACAGCCAATGTAGCAGAGCCCAGAGGCCTCCAACCAGACCAATGATTCATGGCAATGAACACTTGCAAGTTAAGACGAGTAGACTAAAGGGTAAACTGTGTGACTCAAAGGGCCACACTAGAGCTTCACGGACAAGGTTTTTCTCTTTCTTTTTCTTTTTTCTTTTCTTTTCTTTTGTTTGTTTGGTTTTTGGTTTTTCTTTTAAAATTTGTTTTGTTTGGGGGGCGCTTTGCATAGGCAGAGGGAATATTGAGGGGATGGGGAGATAAGTAGTACCAGGATGCATGATGTGAAATCCTCAGAAAATCAGTAAAGGTTTTAGGAAAAAAAAGAAACAGTATGAGAGCTTTTCTTTTATTAGTAAATTTGTTTTTATGTTATTTTTCTTAACTGATAGTATATTGGACTTGGCCAAGGTATGACAGAATAGTAACCATCTAAGTTAGGATTTCTATTGCTGTGGGAAAATATCATGATCAAAATGCAAGTTGGAGAGGAAAGTGTTTATTTGGATTATACTTCCACATTGTTGTTAATCACTGAAGTCAGGATAGGAACTCAAACAGGGCAGGAACCTGGAGGCAGGAGCTGATGCAGAGGCCATGGAGGGGTGCTGCTTACTGGAGTGCTTCCTTGGCTTGTTCTGCCTGCTTTCTTATAGAAATCAGGACCACCAGCCCTGGGATGGCAACACCCACCATGGGTTGGACTCTTTTTCATTGATCACTAATTGAGAAACTGCCTTGCAGCTGGATCTCATGGAGGCATTTCCTCAACTGAGGCTCCATCTTCTCTGATGACTAGGGTTTGTGTCAAGTTGACATATAAAACCAGCCATCAGAGTAACCAAATTATTTCACTTTATACTTTCAATATCAAATATATTGACAATAAAATATACTTCACCTAGTAAAGCATAGTTTGAGAGGAATCAGCATTCCTAAGGAATCTGAGGAAAATTGCTTAGAGAACAAAATTAACATTACCCAGAATTTATAACTTTTGGAACTCTTTACTGTATAGCTAGCTGTCTTTTCTGCCAAAGTTAACTGTCATATTTGTTCATTTTTAAAATTAGTTTAACTTTAGATAAATACCACTGTATTTTGTGGATTTTAAATGGATCAAAGAAATTTAGCTTTAAGGTCCCATGAGTTATATTTTGTTTCAGTTGGGTTATCCCAATTAATATCACTAAATACTGATATACCTTTTATCTACTTTATTGCTCACCTTTAAAAATGGATTGGGAGTAAATAGAGGTTTATTTTGAGCTTCTCTGTTCTGTTAATAAGCAGACATACATAAGTGAAATGAAATGTAAAATAAAGTCCCATATGATTCTCCAGGGCTTGTAAATATTCTTAATTGTGCATATAAGAGTCAATATACTTTCTCATATATTTATTGCTTTTTTAAGGAAGAAAGTATTTAGAAAAATATATTTATTGTTTTAAATAATTATGGTTACTTCTATTTTATAGTACTGTGAAAGAGCATACTATAACTTTCTACTACTAGCCTCCTGTAACTTAGTAATCACTGATTATCAATTACTGTGTTCTGTTATTCAAAGCCCATGATTCCCATCTCTGGTATCCACCATTACACTTTCATGTTATAAGAGATCAACATTTTTTTTTTTTGATTACACATGTAAAAGAGATTTCCATGTAGTAGTGTCTTTCTGTCCATGACCTCTCGATACAATGGCCTCCAGATCTACCCATGTTGTCACCAATGACTGAAAAATTGTTAAATTCTGCATATGAAGTTGGACATAGGTAAGTCCATTGCATATTTTGGTTACTGTGTGTAACGTATCTGTACTCTGTTATTTTGACTTTTTCTTGGTCAGGGTCTCTCAGCTGAACTATAGAAGGTTTCTATTATTAATAGATGTGGGGAGATGTTAAAACAATGCAAGCTCAGAAGATACAGTAGTTATTTAACTCTTGATAGATTGAAAATGTGTACAAAGAATTGTATCCATCAAAAACATTGTATATTGTTTTTCTTTTTCGTCTAACAAAATCATGTCCCCCAGGAATAGATCTTGGTTCCTTAGTGTTATAGCATGAATGGTTATTTTAATTGGATAACATATTTATTTAAGGTTATGCATTATGACTAGAAAGGTGATAAGTGCCAAGGATAATGCCCTAGATGGTAGAGACAATGTACATTTTAAAATGTAGCTTGTAACCAGAAAAGGAACACAAAAATCTGATTCAAAATCAGTTTAAATAATAATACATAAAATACAGCTAATATTAATATACATATATATTCCTTTAGAAACAGAAAAAATAAAATGGTAATAACTTAAGTATCAGTAAAGGTTGCCATTTGACATTTGCTTGAAAATATATGTGAAGAGCAGTCTTCCATTGCACAGACACTAAGTGCAATTGCTAGTATTGGAGACAAATATAGAGGACTCTTAGCTCAGACTTTGAAGAAACATGTCATTCGACGAACTTAGTGAGATATCTAAAGAACAAAGGAAAAGGTAGCAGGCAGTGTGGTGTAGATATCAGCCAGATAGTGATAGATGCTACAGACTGCTTAAGAATTTTAAAATTCCTCAGTCCTTGGATGGGGTTTATGGCACAACTATTAGGGTGTTTGGCCATCCCATCACCAGAGTAGGTCAGTCCCGGCTGTCTCTCGACCATTGCCAGCAGTCTTTTGTGGGGGTATCTTTGTGGATTTCTGTGGGCCTCTTTAGCTCTTTGTTTCTTCCTTTTCTCATGTGGTCTTCATTTACCATGGTCTCCTATTCCTTCTTCTCCCTCTCTTTTCTTGATCCAGCTAGGATCTCCCGCTCTCTTTCCCTCGCCCCTCGCCCCTCATTGCTCCCACTCATGTCCAGGCTGTTCATGTAGATCTCATCCATTTCTCCGTGTCTTTCTTGGGGTCCCGTTTTCCAGGTAGCCTCACTGGTGATGTGAGTAGCAGTCCAGTCATCCTTGTTCCACATCTAGCATCTTCCTATGAGTGAGTACATACCATATTTGTCTTTCTGAGTCTGGGTTACCTCACTCAGGATGATTTCGGCTAGGCCCCTGGTGGAGCGCTGGGAGTCTAGTTAGTGAGAAAGAGGAGGGTTGATATGAGCGAGAATTGTTGAAACCAAGGTTGGATAAAGCACAGGGACAAATAACCAAATGAATGGAAACACATGAACTATGAACCAAAGGCTGAGGGGCCCCCAACTGGATCAGGCCCTCTGAATAGGTGAGACAGTCGATTGGCTTGATCTGTTTGGGAGGCATCTAGGCAGTGGTATCAGGTCCTGGGCTTGTTGCATGAGTTAGCTGTTTGAAACCTGGGACTTATGCAGGGATGCTTGGCTCAATCTGGGAAGAGGGGACTGGACCTGCCTGGACTGAGTCTATCAGGTCGATCCCAGTTCTCGGGGGAGACCTTGATCTGGAGGAGGTGGGAGTGGGGGGTGTCCTGGGGGGAAGGGGAGGGGGGCAGGAAGGGAGAGAACAAGGGAATCTGTGGCTATTTTGTAGAACTGAATAGTATTGTAAAATAAATTTTAAAAAAAGAAAAAAAAGAATTTTAAAATTATTAATTCTAGAAATAAATCTTTAAAAACATTTGAAAAGAATGGTGCTTTCTATAACCTCATATATATATTCAGAATGTTCTCTGTGTGATTTGCTTTTGAGGTAGACAAAAAAATAGTTCCTGGAAGACAAACCAGAATGCAGCTGTAGTGATGCACACCTTGGGTCAGGAGGTTGAGACAGGACTGTCAGGAATTTAAAGCAATACTGCAAGGCACAATTAGACCCAGTTTTAAAAAAAAAGAAAGAAAAAACAAACTTAATATTGAAAATGAATGGACAACCAGGAGGATGTTACATCATTTCCAAATCATAAATACATTTTAAGGTGTTAATATTTAGATAGCATTTTCCAGAGATGAGAAATATTCTTTATGAAGTATTCTTTGCATTGGAAAACACATTAAATTTAATAAAACATTTTTATGTGGGATATTTTATATAGGAAGAGTTAAGAGGTGATTAAATTAGGCCCATCAATACCGTCAATAGTACACTGTTATCTGTCATATAATCTATAAAACTACTCTTTAATAAATAACAAAAAATAGTAACTTCATCTTAAATTCAGGGAATCAGAAGCAGAACAATGATGCTTACTTATATATCTGTTATAATGATTAATAAGTATAAAGGTAATATCAATCAATTGGTCAATACTTAAGCTATTTAACCAGAAAGTGCAATTTAAACGATCAGAAGACATGTACTTTTAAAGTAGCCATATCACCTACCAACTGTAATTGAGACAATGACGGGCTCACATGAATGAGTTTCCTCTTGTGTGAATCGTCAATAACAAACATCACCAGCTGCACCGTTGCATTTAGGATGGGATGACAGGTTGTGTGTAATGTAGTTAGGGGAGACCCCAAGGGTACAAGGAGAGATAAGTGAGTGAGTTGTCAATGCTGTGATAACATCATGTTACTGTGAATGTTTCCAAACAGATTTTTTTTCCATTAGCAGTTGTTTTTTTTTTTTATTAGACACTTCTTTACTTTGTGATTTGAGAATATCTTCCTTTCATTTAAATTCATTTGAACATTATTCACATTCATAAGATGTGATGAAAGGGAAAAAAATTTTTGCTTCCTCTAGAACAATTTATTTTGTCACTAGACCGAAAGCAAAATACTGTGAGTATGGGCTCATTCTTCATAGTTTATGAATTAGACAAACATGAAGGATGGGCCCTCTGAGGAATGAATTCATCCTTTTCTGCCAGGAACACAGATGTCACGGTCCAGATGGCAATAAATGAAATAAAGAATTGTCAGTAGGGAGGTCTCTGAACAGGCTGCACAATGTACCTTGTTAAGATCACTTATTTTACTGACAGACATACACTTACAAATGTAGATTACAAGGATATACTGGGTTCGTTGCATGAGTAATCACTAACTACTATTAAGTAGAATTGTATGGGATTTTTAACATTTGTGACTCCCCAAAATCTTTCTCTATCATCTATCTATCTATCTATCTATCTATCTATCTATCTATCTGTCTGTCTGTCTGTCTGTCTATAAATAGTACTTTGATGTATTTGTGATCATATTTACTCTAGAAGAAACTAAGCATATGATATCATTTACTTTTTGTGCACAAGTAAACATCATTTCCATAATTATCATGACAATTTAAGAAAGAATGATATAACCTTACTCTTTCTGAGAATTACATATATATATATTGGAAATTTTGTAAATGATTTTAATACTTTATTTTTGATTATGCATATCTTTGTGTATCTGTGTCGGGATATTAGCATAAGAAGGCCAGAGGCATAGCATTTCCTCATATTTGGAGTTACAGGAAATTGCAGCGATGTTGAGAATGAACTTTGATCCTTTACAATAGCAGAATGCACTCTTGACCACTAAGCCATCTCTCAAACTCAGAATTTAACTTTAATGCACAATAATACATAAATTCATCAAAGTAAATATATATATATGATCAAATATAACATATTAGTAGGTTTTAATGTTGTCTTTCATTCTTCTATAATTTGGTATATAATTATCTATCCAAATAATAATTTATCTAATACTGGTAATATTTACAAAATTGGTTAGATTTTTTTGTCAGTGCTTAATCAATTTCATTCATATATTGATAATGTAACAGATGCCTTCCATTTATTTTAACAAACATTTAAATTAATTAATTATGCACGTGTATATGTTATATGAGCTTGTGTTTTTGCAATTGTGTGTGCCTAAACGCACACACAGAGGCCAGAAGATGGTGTCTAATGCCCTGATCTGTCACCCTCCCTTTATTACATTTGAGGTAGAATGTCTCTTTCAACATGCAGCTAAAGTTTTCCAGGCTGAATAAGAAGCCTATAATATA
Source organism: Peromyscus maniculatus bairdii (assembly GCF_049852395.1). Lineage (NCBI taxonomy): Eukaryota > Metazoa > Chordata > Mammalia > Rodentia > Cricetidae > Peromyscus > Peromyscus maniculatus. The sequence goes on along the minus strand of NC_134866.1, from coordinate 21,477,483 downwards.
ATTATAGCAGTCTTTATTACTACCATTCTAAGAGCTGAGATTTATAGACATTCATTCATAGCATAATGAGCAAGCTATGTGGATTCTGGGACCCAACTCCAGTTCTCATGACTGCAAAGTGATTGCTGCTAATGTCTGAACCACCCCTTTCAGTTTATAATTACAAGTAAACTTCCTTGATAACTAATTGAAGTATATATTACATTTGAATATTCCAAGCAGAATCATACCCTTTGATTCATTGTTCCTTGAATATAACATTGTCTTAGTCACTCATCTATTACTGTGACAAGTCTCCACAACTACGGAAACTCTTACAAAGGATAACTTTTAATTGGGTCTTTCTTTCAGGTTCAGAGGTTTAATCCATTATTATCATGGTGGGAAGCATGATAACATGCAGGCAGACAGAGCAGCTGAGAGTTCTACAACTGGATTTTTGCCAGATGCAAGAGAGAGAGAGAGACAGACAGACAGACAGACAGACAGACAGACAGACACTGAGCCTGCCTTCAGCCTTTGAAACCTAAAGGCCTAATGCCAGCGGAACAATTCCTCCTACAAGAACATACCTACCCCAACAACATCCACACCTACCAATAGTGCCACTCCCTGTAAGGCTATTTGGGACATTTTCATGTAAACCACCACAAACATATTTTTGTCATGGAGAAACCAAACAAGATAACTATGATTATGTATATTACCTTATATTAGGCAATGTTGAAAAGTATTCATATGTATTTCATACACAATGGAAATATTTCCTCAATGTAAACCATTTGTGTGTAGCAGTATATTCAATCTCAGGTTCTTGTCAAAGTTACTGAAAAATGTAGGAAATGTCTGTAATCAACTATTTATGAATAAGGACAATCCCGTGTCTAATTATTAGTGTGATTTAAATAACTGCAACATTTTCAGTAGTTATTGATAGTTCTAATGTAAAAATAAAACTCATTGCAGTGATTACATTTTCATTTTATAGACTTGATTTCATATACATATATTCTGACAGGACAAAATAAGTAAATTGACGTGGCTGTATGAAGGGTCTTCTGTACTTGACTCATGATGTATTATACTCAAATAATATTGTTTGTTTTCAAAATTTGTCCTATTGTACTTGCAATTTAAAAAGTCATCACTAGCAGAGAATATCCACTGGCCATCTCATGTTTCCAAAAGCAACATTGGCTCAAAACTGATGACTAATTATTTGTGTTAATTTGTGACACAGATGAAAAGATAAAAGCTCTATATTTGTGTTTTCTCATAACTTAAGAGAAAATTGGGGAGGAAGCATTGTAAATTGCCTATAAGGTTGGTCTTCTGTTACTGCATGACTGCCTTCTATCTCTACAAGCTAAAAACCTATTTATTTTTAAATAAATGGCTTTATGTTATAAAAGTCTGAAATGTAATATTTTTATTGTTTCCTGAAATATACCTGGCTTCATTTTTTTAAAATTAAGATTTCTTTATAAGATGCAAAATGCAAATACATACTTTAGAAAGTCTAGATGTACCATACAGCTCAATTTTCAAAACTGAACAAAATGTTGGTGTTCAAGACATCTGTCACCCCTTTGAGTGCCAGGGTTGCTTGGGCTGATCTGGCTTTCTATGCAGGTGTCCCCTTCCTCCCTCACTGGCCTGCGTGTGTCCTTTCAGAAGCTGCATGCGTTGCCAAACAGAATGACTTCCCCTTAACGCTGGAGGACCCAGCTTTGGTTAAAGAATGGAATACTAATAGCTGTGCTCCTCTTACAGACCTCTGAACAAGCTCACAGAAATATATAATTATTCATGTTAGAATTGCTCTAGATTTCAGATGTCCAAAATGACTGGTTTTCCAATAAATTTAAAATAATTTGTCTATAGAAAATTGTGTGAGTGTGTGTGTGTATGTAATACATATATATGCTATACATCCACTGAAATATTTTACAAGCTTTTCTCTTAACAAATTTTAGTATTGAACCAACATCACAAGGTAAATGTAGTAGTCTCTGAATTCAGTTTAGCAATTGATAGTTTAATTTATTTTATATGTTTCATTCATATACTCCAGAAAGTCTTGGATATATTTCAAAAAATTGTTTGGAAGTCATACTAAATTGAAACAGTCTCTAATGTTAGTCAGTGGATCACTAAAAAATATTGTTTTATAAATATAAAATCAGGAGCTATACTGTAAAATGTATTTTTTTCCTTTGGGTTTTTGAGACAGTGTTTCTCTGTGTAGCTTTGGAGCCTTTCCTGGCACTCACTCTGTAGACCAGGCTGGCCTCAAAATTACAGAGATCCACCTGGCTCTGCCTCCTGAGTGCTAGGATTAAAGGCACCACATCCGGCTATGTATTTTTTTGAGGAAACAGAGAATAAAATATTCTATAATGAAATACAACAAAATTACAAGTAATTTATATATGAATCTATCATGATGGATAAATTTGTTTATCAGTGCCATATGCTGATTAATAAAGGGAAATGTGAGCAAGTAAAAGTGTTCAATCAAATCTCACCAATAAAGTAAGATTTCATTAACTTCCAATGCCATTCAAGAATGTTTTAGGATGTTGCTCCACATTTTGCTACTAGAAGAATTTCTGGAATTAGGCTTTATTCTTTCTAGACACAGCAAGATTTTAGGAGGTTAAGATGACCCCTTCCAATCATAAAAACGTGAGTTCTATCTGTGTTCGCCATGCTAGAAAGAGAGAAACAACTTCTGCAATGTGTCCTCTGATCTCCACCATGTCACAAACACAAACACATTTACATCACATTTACATACACACACATTCATGAATCAATCATTCAATATAATATAATATAATATAATATAATATAATATAATATAATATAATATAATATAAAACATAATATAATATAATATAAAATGCCTTTCTTGGTCACTACTTCTGGATAATGGAGCCCCAAACTAATGCAACAATTTACTATTTTCTCCGTTTTCTGAAGAAAAGGCATGTTACAGAGGCTAGTATATATATTAATGTGAAGAGAAAAGTTTGTAAAATATTTCAGTGAATGTATGGTATATACATGTCTGCATGTGTATTACACACACACACACACACACACACACACACACACACACACATACACACACACAAGACAAATCATTTTAAATTCACTAGAAAACCAGTGGTTTTATATCCCTGAAATCTAAAGCATTTGTAGAATGAATAATTATATATGTAGCATGAATATATATAAAACATGGATAATTATATAATGATGTTAACTATTGTTGTTAGTGTTGTTGCAATGATCAAAATAGTAATATATATTTTTGTGTAGCAGTAAGAAGCTGATGTAACAATATGCTTTTTTTTTACCACCCAAAATCAGTTTTGCTCCAGCATATACCACAATGGAAATGTTTATATGCTCATTATCATACTTTCAGATACAAAGATCCACTCCAGTTATGGAATTTACTGTTATACAATGCTAACTTGTTTCAACCTTCAGTTCTTGTTTGCTTTATTGCCCATCTTTTTTCTAACCATCAGCTCTGCAGAGCTTTCCTCCACATAGGAACTTATTTTCTTTATATGTTTTGTTATATCTTATTTACTCCCTAAACTGATAGTGAGTTACATACAAATATTTGAACTCTTATGGTGTTTATGAATTACAAGCATTTCTATTTCTCACCTAAATTGAGTTCAGGAGTGTATCCTACTTCCATTGAATATATTAGCTTCTCCTTTCAGAGATTACAATGTATAGGTATTAATAAGTCTTTTAATAATTGATGACTAATGAGATATATAAGTGTTAAATTAAGGTATTACATAAATAATCAGCAGATTGTGGTGGTGGTGGTGGTATACTTATTAAGGAGTTGATGTAGGAAATTTACTTTTAATTTGTTTATTTCAAAAAGAAAATTTCTGTATTAGTTAAACCTTAAACCACAGAGACTAGAATTAGAGAAAGGCACTAATATTTTCATCTTTTCAATTCTTTTAAACTATAAACTCCTTGGTTCATATTTCATATTAGTTATTTGGTTTACTGAAAACCTAAAGTGCTCTTTTATGTTTATTAAACTATAATATCATGTAATGTTTTAATTACACTGGAGACAACTTCCTTTAATACAAGTTCAATGTGTTCCATTATTGATAACATAATATAAAATCCATTGTTGTATTCATCTTTATTTTTTATTACAAAGCACAGATTGTGAGAGAATTTGTTATTTCATTGTTCACTTTGAAGGCTTCATTCACACTGTTGCACACATACATCAGAGAATATTAAAATTAATTTTCCTTTTGCCCTCTTCCTTTTAATAGGACATACCATCTTTATCTTATACAGCAAAGATAAGAATGATTGACAGAAAAGACAGCAATTTTTCAAAATGTGTTAGCAATTACAGAATTCACATTTTGAAATAAAGTATTCAAAATTTGATAGGCAATCTTGTTGAAATTTAACTTGATCTCCTTTTTATTTTACCACATAATTTGTATTCATTCACAAATAAAAACATCATGTAGCTAATTTGGGGATGGCTATTCAAAACTTCTACACTCTTACAGATATGATTCAATACCAGATCATTTTTAGTTTAAATAACTGCATAGAAGAATTTTTCAAATGTAGTTGAAGATATACCTCTTCTCATTTTTTTCTCAGGATTATAGCCAATTATGAGTCTCCACATGGACTGTTTCCCACTGCAAAACCAAAAGTTTCTCTGAAAAAGATCTATGGATGCAAACACAAATGCTGAGAATTTGCAAGCAATATAATTTATATGTATATAAATATAAATATAATTTAATGAATCAGCTGTAAATTATATCCTAGGTACTTTGATTTCCCAGCCATGTTCTTTCAATTAGTTTTAAATATATGCAGAAAAACTATGGAGGAAATGAGATAAATTTAGGTATTGGCAGCCAAAATTGGTGAATATTTGTTTCTTTCTATTATAATGCATTTACATGTATAAATTTAATATAATGTTTTTAGAAATTTGAAGATAAATAAAAGTTATAGTTATAATTAATGTATTAGAAAAGAATAATGGTGATAATATTTGTGAGAAAATAGACTTTGCTATAATGCTATACAGAGTATGAAACAAATGTAAATGGAAAATTGAATTTTTTTAAAAAGGTGCCTTCGCTATTTGGCAGCCTGTCAAGCATATAAAGTGATATTCTGGGGACTGGTGGTCAGACAGTGACTCTAGAGCATAGATGTCAGAAGAAATCTACTTCTTTAGAATATAGTGAGGCACATGGAAAAAATAATATGGGGATTCACCTCTATAGATTCATAAACTGAAGACTCTGCTTGCTTCTCCATTCTGGGTGACAAAATCCCTCAGGGAACCCTGCCTAACGGCAAAATTTGAATGAGCAAATTTGTAGCAATATCTTAACTCTCTGATAATATATGAATCTCCATTTTCCTTGAGTGAATTATAAATTCACTCAAGGAAAATGGAGATGTATAGTATTTCAAAGCAAAATGAGATAAAATATTTAATTCTGCCAAGATAGATCACAATGAAAGTTCCATAAGTTTTCCAACCTCCTCACATTTATTCAAAGAAAATGTGGTACATATACACAATGGAGTATTACTTAGCAGTAAAAAAAAAATGAGATCATGAAATTTTCAGGCAAATGAATGGAACTAGAAAATACCATCCTGAGTGAGGTAACCCATACTCAGAAGGAGAAACATGGTATGGACTCACATTTATTCAATATAGTACTTTATTGTGTAGCTAGAGCATCAACTGAAATAGGTCAAGGAGATGCATATTTGGGAAACAAGTCAAAGGACCTGTTTCTGCAGATGATATGCTAGTATACATAAGTGACTGCAAACCTTTCACTGGCAAACTCCTACAGCTGATAAACACTTTTACTAATGCAGCTAGATAGAATTAACTCACAAAAATCAATAATGTTGCTATGAACGAATGATAATGGGACTGAGAATGAAATTAGGAAAATAACACCTTTCATAAATTCTCAAATAATATAAAATGACAGTGTATCCCTAACCAAGCAAGTGAAAGAATTGTATGACTAAAATAAATAAATAAATAAATAAATAAATAGATAGATAAATAGATAGATAAATAAATAAATAAAGACACTTCAACTCATTGAAGAAAGAAATTACAGAAGTTATCTTATTACATTGTATTTTATTTGATTATTACACCTTAAAAGCCATTCTGTTTTCTTTTTTTTTTTTTGGTTTTTAAAAAATTGTTTTTATTCATTTTACATACCAACCACAGATCCCCCCCCCTTCCCTCCTCTTGCTTCCCCCAGCCTCCCCCAACCCGCCCTCCATTCTCTCCTCCAAAAGTATAAGGCCTCTGATGGGGAGTCTGCAAAGCCTGGTATATTCAGTTGAGGCAGGACCAAATCCCTTTCCACTACATCAAGGATGACCAAGGCATCCCACACCATAGAGAATGGGCTCCAGAAAGCCAGCTCATGCACCAGGGATAGATACTGATCCCACTCTCAGGGGCCCCTCAAACAAACCAAACTACACAGCTGTTTTCTCTATGCAGATGGCCTAGTCAGGTCCTATGCAGGTTCCACAGTTGTCGGCATGAAGTTTGTGAGTTCCTAAGAGCGTGGTTCACGTGTCTCTGTAGATATCCCCATCATGATTTTGACCCCTCTTGCTCATATAATCCCTCTTCACTCTCTTCAGCGTGACTCCTGTAGCTGAGGCTGGTGCTTGGCTGTGGATCTCTGCATCTGTTTCCATCAGTTACTGGATGAAGGCTCTATGATGACAGGGTATCCACTAATCTGATTGCCAGGGTATGCTAGGTCAGGTACTCTCTCCACTATTGTTATAACTCTAATCGGGGTCCAAAACTGTACAACGGAGAAAAAAAAAGCATCTTCAACAAATGGTGCTGGCACAACTGGATGTCCACATGTAGAATACAAATAGATCCATAACTATTGCCATGCATAAAATTCAAGTCCAAGTGAATCAAAGACCTCAACATAAATCCAGCTACACTGAACCTGATCTGTTTTTAATAAACACTAAATCATAATTTTTCTGAAATATAATAAAAAAAAATAAAAATTGGCCTGGCTTGATTTATAAGTATTCAAAAAGATTTTCCATACATACTTTCAAATAAAATATACCATTAATAAAATTTATAATAAATGTGGTAATATTTTAATAAATTTATCCATTCTCAAACTTTACAATATCCTAGGATTTAATAGTGATCATTGTTGCTTTACCTTCTGAAATTTAATGTTTCTAAATTAAAATTATGCTTATGGCATAAGCTTTGTAAATAAGATATATTAAAGCAATAGAATAATTTTACTTTTTAAAACTTTTTATTTTAAGAAATGTTTATTGTAAAATGAGGAGCCAAATACATCAAATAAACATCTAATCATAGTGTAGTAGTCACAGTCACAAGCACTGAAAGTATTGTTTCTGCTTAATTGAAACTTGAGGAAGAACAATGACTCCCGACATAATGATAGAGCATTGCAAAAACAATGGGAAGTAAATAGAATCATGAAAGTCTACGAAACCCTATCATTAAATGGTTTTTACTTACTAAGTTTGTAGAACATAAAGATTTATTTTGTGATATTAAAGGGGAAATTCCTACTCACTAAAATCTCCCACTTTGCTCACATTTTACTGCATTTAGTTTACCGACATAAACATTAAACCTCAATACAAAGGGGAAATGATAAAATACAAGACACTTTTTTACCAATATGTGATTTACTATTATAATATGTTAGAATTACTTTTTCTTATTTTTCTTTGTTAATTTTGTTGAAATACCGGAGAATGCTGAGTGAAAATTTACCTATAAATAAAGCTGAAATCTATTGTCCTAAAATTTATCTTTCTGCTTAATGTAAAAGCGTGTACAAATGTCTTCTAGCCAGACTGCAAAACACAGCCAACATGAATATCAGCAATAGATGTAAATATATTCATTGAATTTATTCCTTGGAGTAGTTACATACTTAACTGTAGTATGACATTGCCAGTGAACTTAAATAGTTTTACATATATAGAGAGAAGGTATCTTTATATCAGCAAATATTCAGTATATAACAAAAGTGTGTAAGACATTAATATATTCTTGGTAAAAAAAAAAAAAACATAGTGGAAGCATTTCAGCAAACACAAAGGCAAATGTCATGACATGTGTCCAAACATATCAAATGGTACTGAGACTTACTAACATTAGAGGGTAGAGGAACTTTCAAGTGAGTAGTTCCAAGAAATTATAGAGACTTCCATTAACTACATATTTTAGCCAATTAAATTTAAATGTGGCCTGGCATCTGAAATCCTGAGATATGCCTCTCTTTGATTTTATTGTGCTTAGATTTACTATGCTTCTTAGATATGTAAGTGTCTTTCATCTCAGGCAGATATTTTTAGAAATTTTCTTCAATTTTTATTTCTCCTCCCGCCCCCCAAGTGACTCCTTCCTCTTCTTCTTAGCCACCTGGAACTCTGAAAGTTTACTGTTGATATTGTGTCACATCTTTGAGGACCAATTTTCTGGCATAATTGCCACGGACTGGCCCACCGGGAGTACCATGACCGTAGGAGAATCAGGGCTTGGGTAGTCAGGAAGGCAAGGATTCGGCGACTGACAGACAGACAACAAACACACTCAAAAGTGGTTTGAATCTGCTGCAATTTTACTTTTGTAAATCAGTAGTTTATATACAGAAAACTATCAAGTCATACAGGGAACAACAAGAATTTGGCAATAATTTAATTACATCGTCTTTAAAAAACATCAAGCACACAGTTATTAATCGGCGCTAGACATATCCTTTTACTCACAAGAACTTTATGACCCAAAGAGCAGTCTGTGTTTTTTAAACTTAGTACAGTTCCTAGACTTGTGTAGGCTTCTTGCAGCTGTGTCCTTCATCTTTATCTCAGCCGCTCGCTAGTTTATTATTTATTTTTACTTTTTTGGTTCTCATGACCCATTTAGCCAATTTGTATGCTGCAGATCCTCCCTAAGTATTTCTTTAGTTCTTCACCATATATCTCTTTTAATATAAAACCTTTTTACCTGTTGGAATATGGACATTTGTACTTTTACACCTGTCAGGGGAAGGAGTTCTGCTGTAGTCCTTAAGTTTTTTATGCTGAACTTCCTCAACAGAGGGGCCCACCATCTGCCTCCTATGAGATAATGTTTTTTGTCATAAATCTCTTTAACTGGGATTCCTAAAGGATTCCTAGTGGGTGAGTGTTCATTCCCTAGAAGTGCCTGAACTATTATATTTTCTATTATCTAGTGACTTGAGGCTTGAGGTCTTTAAGGAATAGTTCATTCTGTTATATCTAAATAAGGTCCATGTCCAGCTTTTCCTTTCCTCTACAGTTCACAACCCAAGCATTCATTAATTTTGGCTGTGTTTTATAGATTAATTAGAACATCATCAGAAAAGCAGTTATACAGAACCCATAGCCCAGAGAGCTCATGATCTGTGAAGCACGTCTCCTTCGAGAAGGAGGCATAACACGGGCAGTCTGTCAGGGACCTCTAGGGAGCTTAGTCCCGTGGGACACGTATCTCCCGTCCGCTATTATTGACATAATTGTTCATGTCACACGGACGACACTGGAGTTGGTGTGGCATTTCCCCGTTTTTTGTTTTTAAGACGCAGCTCTAGCAGATCACACCTCACTGTGTGTAGGGAACGTAGGATAATTTTAAAAAGAGAAGGAAATAATAACACAACCAAAAGGAAATAAGAATCAATACCCCAATGAATGTAAAGTATTGTGTCCAATCTAGAGGATTTAAGAGAGCGGACATCTGATTCAAGATCACGAGCTAAGGCATCTAAAGAGACACTCTCTAAATGAGCTTTACTCATAGTCGTGATATCTTTTTGTAAAGCTTTTATGTTATGAGTGGTATCTGAATCTTTTTAGACTCCTTGTAGATGATTTTTTACCTTTTTTTGACTTTGACTAGCGTTATAAGGCAGAGGAGTGACACAAATATACTGATATGTAGCATGACACCTAGTCTCTAATCTATTTTGAATATTAGTCAAATCCTGTCCAAGAGCCAGTACCACTTCTTTTAATACATTAATCTATGTTTCTAATTTCTTATCTATAAGGGACTGTTCTGACAAAGCCATGGTAACATTTTTATTTAGTTTATTAACAAAATGAGCAGTATGGAGTTCTTGCACTAAGGTGGTGGTAGCTACAGCAAAGGTGGTAATAATAGCTATTAAGGCAGATATGCCTAAAATTAATGTAGCAACAAATCTCTTAGGTCTAATAAGTGCATGTAATTTTTTTAATATCTGTAAAGCAGAATTTTTATACCAATCCTCTTCCAACAGATCAACAGGCAACATAATATAAGGTGGTCTCTTAACCAAAATAATAACTGATAATTTCTTATCTAAAATTGAATCAATGTAATTAGTCAAGCGACATGTATGACAAAAAATCCTATAAGAACCACCTACAACAGTAATATCTACATGCATAGGATGACCAAGTAATATAGCAAAGGGATAGCTTACACATGAGCGAACAGCATAAGGAATAGAAACTGTTTCATTGGGCCTTTTTTGAAGAATAACATTAGCACTGGCAGCCAATCTAAATAAATGAGGGGTATAAGACCAAAAACTGTCTCCATTGACGGAGTGCGCCTGAGCTGCAAGAATAGATAAAAGAGCAAGAAAAATAAATTTTGGGGTCTGTGGCTTATTCTGTGTGGTCATAAGTTCCGTGGCCTGTTGAGTCAGATTCTTCAATTGTGTCCAAGTTGGCAGGCTTCGAGGAGTCAGCGAAAGGTGTTGTAGTTTCGCTTTCGTCTTTCTCCGTTCTTGTTTTCCCTTTCTCTGTTGCCTTCTCGAGAGGAGCCAGTTGGACAAGCCGATCTGGGATCCAGACTGGAGAGTTGGCATCCTGAGGAAAAACACATGCATATCCTCTCCCAGAGGAAATTAAGACATCCGGACCTTTCCAGGTGCCGGGTTAACAGGTCTTTTTTACATTATTTTTGGGAGGGCCGTATTTTTCGGTCCTCCCCAATGAATCATAGCTGGGGAATCTCCCTGTTTATTAACATTTAAATGATTGATAACGAAGAGAGAATGAGATAACAAATGATGTGGAAAGAAATACACATTAGCTGCCTTTAAACGAGTTATTTGATTCTTTAATATTTGATGTGAACGTTTAATTACTGTTTGCCCTTGTAGGTTATAGGGGATTCTTGTAGTATGTAAGATACTCCATTTTTGTAAAAATTGATTAAAAGTTTTAGAGACATAAGCGGGGGCATTGTCAGTTTTTAACCTGTGGGGGAGTCCCATAACTGAAAAACTTTGTATCATATGTTGAATGATATCTTTTACTGGCTCACCTGTTTTTGTTGATGTAAACAACATATGAGAATAAGTGTCCACTGTGACATGAACATAAGCCAATTTTTTAGATTCAGGAATGTGGGTGACATCCATCTGCCATAAAGACAGAGGCTTTAACCCATGAGGATTGACCCCCACTTTAATGGATGATATACTTGAGGGCAATTTTCACAATTCTTAACAATTTGTCGAGCTTGTTTTTTAGTAATTAAACATCCTTTTTAAAACCAAAGCATTCTGGTGATGTAGTTTATGACTCTCCTTAGTTTTAGTTATATTCATAATACATCCCTTGGTTAATGCATCTGTTAAATGATTGCCCTCACTCAGAGGTCCTGACAGGGCAGTATGTCCCCTAATATGTCTTATGTAAAACCTCTTTTTTTGTTGCCTGATTAAATTTTGCAGTCCCTGTAATAATGACAAGATATGAGAATGTCCTGATAATAGAGCAGTCTCAATAGCTGGAAAAAGTTTACCCACATATTTTGAGTCTGTATAAAGGTTAAATTTTTCTGAAACAGATCTAAACACAAGCAAGACAGCTTTTATTTCTGACGGCTGTGCAGATATCTGAGTTCTTTTTTCAAGTAACCGAGATCTGCCAGAGATGTAAACCATAGACCTTCCATTAGAGGAACCATCTCTAAAAATACAGACAGCAGCTTCCAAAGGCTGAGAAGAGGTTTTTGTAGGAAAAATAACTACAGCTTCCTTAAAAAATTCTATAAGGGGATGCTTAGGATAAAGATAATTTGCCCTGTAAATCCTTGTAAGGCTATACCCCAGTTTTTATCTTTCTTTAAGAGACTTTTAAATTGTAGCTTATTATAAGGGATAATAATATCATCCATCTCCTTATTAAATAATTTTTTTAGCTCTTTGTCTAGCTTTAATAATTAACAGGGAGCAGAGATAAGGATAGGAGGCCAACATTTTTGACTGTACATGAGGAAGATGTATCCACTCTAAAATTCCTTCTTGCCATAAACACCCCATAGGAGTATAGGGTGTCCTGAAAATAATAAAAGACCATTTCTTTTTATATGTAAATTGTTTTAATTTTGTTCTATCTAACTGTCTTTCTACCAATTTTAAGGCTCATAAAGCCTCAAAAGTAAGAGCACGAGGAGATCTTGGGTCAGCATCTCCTTGTAATAAAGAATACAATGGACTTAATTCTCCTGTAGTAATTTTTAAACAGGGTCTAATCTAGTTGATATTTTTTAACAATTTTTGAAAATCATTTAATGTCTGTAACTTATCCAACCTGAGATTTATTTTTTGAGAACATATATAATCATTATGTATCCATTTTCCTAAATAACTTAATGGCTTATCTCTCTGAATTTTATCAGGGGCAATAACTAATCCGAAATAGGTCAGTTGTTCTATAGCACACTTTAACAATTTTTCCAGTAATGACATAGTATGATGAGCCAGTAGGATATTATCCATATAATGAATGATGTAAGCATTTGAAAAGTGATCCATAGCCTTCAAAAGAGCCTGATCTATAAATTTCTGGCACAAAGAAGGACTGTTCTTTATTTCTTGTGGCAAGACCCATTATTGAAATCTTCGATAGGGTCTCTTTAAATTTACTAATTGAATGCTAAAGGCAAATCTTTTACAATTATCTGGATGTAGTTTAATTGTAAAAAAAAATCTTGAAGATCAATAATTATAATATGCCATCCTTTGGGCACTGCCACAGGAGAAGGTAACCCTGGCTGCAGGGCTCCCGTGTCTACCATTGTAGCATTGACAGCTCTAAGATCTTGTAATAATCTCCATTTTTTTGACTTTTTTTTTTTATTACGAAGACAGGAGTATTCCAAGGACTATTGTTCTCTTCAATATGTCCCTTTTTTTAATTGTACTTGCACTAACTGTTCAATGGCCTGTATACCTTGTATCATTTATTTTTCCTGACCTATGTTATAACTTAAGCTTTTATATCTCAGACCTTATATGAACTTGTGTATTTATATTATAAAAAACACCTTTTTTATGTCTTAAGGTATTTTATCCTTATAGTTTAAACTTAATTTTTATATCTTTCTGTTTAATTATTTAGCAAGAAACATAGATGGTTATTAAAGTAGTTATTGTACAGTGGGTTCCTTTAAACAAAGGAATAATAAAAGGTTACTTTGAAATTTGTTTGGTGAGCTATCCTCTATTTGGAATTTGATAACAAGACAAATTATTTTTAGACCTGGAAATTAAAAATGTAATCTAAATGACCCAAAAGTGTAATTTGAACAAAGCCCTGGTGGTAAGTAAGAGGCATAGTATAGTTTTATGTATAGTGGGAAACTTAAACATTTTAAATGCCAGGGGGCTGAGTCAGGAATTTTTAAGTTATTTATCATATTTAGTATGTTTATAAATTTAGTTTTGAGTACATTAGAGAAGTTGATCATTTATATGATAATCAAGCATTAATTTATATCCTTATAATTATCTTTAATAGCTCATAATTGGAGTAAAAGTTATTTGTAACAGTTTGTAGTTTAAACTAGTAACTTGTAGTAGCTAGATGATTAGTTATTTGTATTTTTAATTATCCTCAATAATTCACAATTTCAGTGAATTTTTTCTTAACAATTTATAGTATAAGTTAGTTATCTTTTGGAACTTTGTTTTAACTCTATTAGATTTAGCTTTAAAGTAATTATTTTGAATTGAAGTTATTTTAGCATTGAAATAAAACCTTTTAATCATGAGTATAATATATATGGATACTGAAAATTTTATTAACTCTTTTCTAGCATACTATGAATGAAAACAGATACAATAAGGGAATCAAAATAGCTGTTTCATGGGTAATAGGAGAAAAAGTTTATTCCAAACAGTCAAGGGGAATGATTCTCAGAGTTAAATGAGAATTGGAGAATACAGGCAGTTTTTAGGGAGAGGTAAGGAAGTTAGAGGAGGGAGCTGAGAGGGTAAATGTCCTGGTAACAAGAGTTTCAATCCAGGATGTCTCCAAACAGACTGAAAGACTTGTCAGATAGAAATATCCCAAATCACAGAGGAGAGGCGTCCCTCTCCATGTGATGGGGGCCCAGGTAGGGCTAAAGGAGGCTTCCTGACACACCAGTGTGATTTTTCTAGTAGAAGTAAATAAAACAGGGAGCTCCATAGTGACACTTACCCAGAGGAAGAGGAGAGACATATGCTCAGAGCAGAAAAGGGAGAAAACAGCTGGAGAAATGAGAAGGTAGAATTATCCCCAGTATTAGGATTAAGGTAAGGATGGGTGAGGGAATCACCTTTTAGAATTTAACAGGGAACCATCTTAAAAGAGGGTCTCCAGATAAAACTGTTTCACAGGCAGTGCCAGATATGCCTAAGAGTCATAAATTATAATGTTTAAGTCTCTCCCTATTTATTATTATTATTATTATTATTATTATTATTATTATTCCTAAGAAACAGAGCAGATGGCATAAGGTAGAAGTCAATCTTTATTATATTTTGTAGTTTTTTTTATCTATTATATTATATCTATAATGAATCTTTTTTATTTAGACTCATTATGGCCCATACCTTTTTTTTTTTTTTTTTTTTTTTTTTTTTTTTGGTTTTTCGAGACAGGGTTTCTCTGTGTAGCTTTGCGCCTTTCCTGGAACTCACTTGGTAGCCCAGGCTGGCCTCGAACTCACAAAGATCCGCCTGCCTCTGCCTCCCAAGTGCTGGGATTAAAGGCGTGCGCCACCACTGCCCGGCGGCCCATACCTTTTATAAAGTTCTGTTTTATATCTATAAAGAGTCTTTTTTCTTAAACTCTTTATGGCCCATGACTTATTTATAATTATTATCTTTTTATCCCATTCTAGTTCCTCATCTACTTTTTATCAAGGGAGCTCTTAAAACCCTTTTTCTCCTGTTAAAGAAGTTCCATCTTTGTGGAACTTGGATTTGCATACATTCCTCCAGTGTCTTCCTTTCTGACACCGTGAACATAATCCAGGAGCCGTATTTTTACGGTCCTTGTTGCCTTACTGTACATGCCTTTTGCATGTGGCCTGCTTGCCCACACTTGAAACAGGTGGGTTTTGGGGATAGATTATTGCTGTCCCCATATGTTTTCTTTACATAGGCGCTAAATCTCTGTCCTTTCATAACTACAGCATATGCCATACCTTGGACAAATGCTGGTGAGGCATCCATGCAAGCCTTAATATAATAAACAGCCTTTCCTGTTTTGACTCATGTCGCCCCATGCTACCTTAAGATTACTTGCCCTTAACCGATCATCCTTTATCGGCGGAACTGCAGCTTCCTGGCAAGAGCCGATCCTAAACCTTAAAAGAAAGAAAAAGAAGAGAGAAAGAATTACCTGTCCCAAGTCCCTGTTCGGGCGCCATCTGCCACGGACTGGCCCACCGGGAGTACCATGACCGTAGGAGAATCAGGGCTTGGGTAGTCAGGAAGGCAAGGATTCAGCGACTGACAGACAGACAACAAACACACTCAAAAGTGGTTTGAATCTGCTGCAATTTTACTTCTGCAAATCAGTAGTTTATATACAGAAAACTATCAAGTCATACAGGGAACAACAAGAACTTGGCAATAATTCAATTACATCATCTTTAAAAAACATCAAGCACACAGTTATTAATCGGCGCTAGACATATCCTTTCACTCACAAGAACTTTATGACCCAAAGAGCAGTCTGTGTTTTTTAAACTTAGTACAGTTCCTAGACTTGTGTAGGCTTCTTGCAGCTGTGTCCTTCATCTTTATCTCAGCCGCTCGCTAGTTTATTATTCATTTTTACTTTTTTGGTTCTCATGACCCATTTAGCCAATTTGTATGCTGCAGATCCTCCCTAAGTATTTCTTCAGTTCTTCACCATATATCTCTTTTAATATAAAACCTTTTTACCTGTTGGAATATGGACATTTGTACTTTTACACCTGTCAGGGGAAGGAGTTCTGCTGTAGTCCTTAAGTTTTTTATGCTGAACTTCCTCAACAGAGGGGCCCACCATCTGCCTCCTATGAGATAATGTTTCTGCCATAAATCTCTTTAATTGGGATTCCTAAAGGATTCCTAGTGGGTGAGTGTTCATTCCCTAGAAGTGCCTGAACTATTATACTTTCTATTATCTAGTGACTTGAGGCTTGAGGTCTTTAAGGAATAGTTCATTCTGTTATATCTAAATAAGGTCCATGTCCAGCTTTCCCTTTCCTCCACAGTTCACAACCCAAGCATTCATTAATTTTGGCTGTGTTTTATAGATTAATTAGAACATCATCAGAAAAGCAGTTATACAGAACCCATAGCCCAGAGAGCTCATGATCTGTGAAGCACGTCTCCTTCGAGAAGGAGGCATAACACGGGCACTCTGTCAGGGACCTCTAGGGAGCTTAGTCCCGTGGGACACGTATCTCCCGTCCGCTATTATTGACATAATTGTTCATGTCACACGGACGACACTGGAGTTGGTGTGGCACATAATCACTTCACTTCTCTCATCTTCAGAGGCCATGACTTTATTGACATTTTCTTGGTCATTTTTCCATGTCTCTCATTTCTATTTTGCCACTGAGACATTCCGCTGAACGTCTTTGAAGAGATTTTATGTTTGAATTAAGGCTTGGGATTTGATTACCTCATCAAAGATTCATTTTTTCCTGTTACTTTTAAAATATACTTTTAGTTGGTGTAAAACCATATCTCTTTACCACCTCCACTTACTCTCTCCAGCTCCTTTGGGTAAAAGAAACCCCTTCAACTGCTACCAAGCCCACCTCCCCAATGTTCATAGCCTTTTTTTCTTTGATTATTCTTATTATGTGCCTGGGTGCCTATGAAGAAATGTATAAATCCTGACTGAAAAAAAAAACTGTGCCATGGTTGTTATTAACATTTCAATAGCCTTTATCACATATGCCATAATTCAGCAATCCAGCATCAGGTAGTCTTTCATAACTGAACATGCCTAAAAATGCAGTTGAAGTGTACTCCTGACCCTTATCTATATTTTTATATCCTTAGAAGTCCTCTATAGGACATAGGTGTTTAAAATACAGTATTCATCAGCATGTTAATCCCTTGGTTATTGCTCATATATGAACATTATCTCTTTAAATTATGTGTGATACAGTCACCTATGTCTTTGAAGCAGTGACATACAGTCAGACTGCATTAATTGTTGATGACTCTGTAACAAATTACCACAAAAAGAGATTTTAAAATAAGAAAGAATTCTGGCATGATTGAATAAGCCAGACATGTAACACAAAGGTATTCATAAGATCGGTTTCTTCTGGAAGCTCTGGTGAAATTCTTCCCTATGTGTCTCTCCAGATTTCTGGTGAAGGAAATCAGTGCCTATACAACTATAATAAAAAATCCCGGCTTCATAAGATTTTGTTTGTCTGGTTTTGCTGTTTCTCTCTTTTCTGACATCATATCTCATCTCTTTCAATGGAAATTAGACATTGTGTTTGGGGTTCACTCTCATCTAACATGACTTTGCAAAACTCCTATTCCCACAAAACTCACCTTCAGTGATTCACTATGGTCTGGAATTTGGGGAGGAGGGGTTAGTGCCAAATTCACTACAAACATATGTTTAGTCTCTTATAATATAGTCTCTTAACACTGACTCGTGTTAGTCATTAAACAGCACTCCGTTCATAAATTCAATTTGATTTCCCTTTCCTAAAATTGAATTAAGATTTGTCTTTATTTGAATTTTTAATATAATTCATTTTTAATAGCACAAATTGAGTTATATCACTAAAATATATTACATGGTTAAGGTATAACAAAAAAAATAGTTACCCCGTATGTTCTAAAACAAATGTTTTAAATTTCTCTGATAGCTTTATATTTAATCCCATATATAATTTCCAAAAATAGTTAGTTAAATTATATCTCTTCAAGGAAACTTTAACAGTCTAGAAACATTACTAAAAACTGCAACCTGTCAAAATACAGAGTTGTTGATCCAAGTCCAAAAGGATACATCTACAAAACAACTTCCAAATAAGGATGCAAAAGAGACAAGATTTTTAAGAACCAGAGGGAATTTTCTTTAAGATTGTATCTTCGAATAATGTCAGCAGCTACACTCATAAAAGTCTCACCAGCACGAACTGTCGAAACATGAGCTGAACCAGGACAACAGCGATCGATAGACTGAAGTGAATGTGGAAATCTCAGGAAGTCTCAACCGGCCACCTAGAACAACAACTATGGAATGTGAGAACACACACACACACACACACACACACACACACACACACACACACAAAATACCGAAGAGCACACCACTTGATTGTTCAATACGAAATGATTAGCCCTAAAACATAGGTAAAAATAGCATTGTACAAAATGAGAAGGTAATACTCAGAAAAATATGTATAAACACATACATACACAGTCACAGAGAAAAGATAAGGCTTCAATTTGAAAGCACAGAATGGGCATATGGGAAGGGTGATGAGAGGACAGGAAAGGTGAAGATTATGGAATTATATTGTAATCTCAAAATAATTTTAAAAGTACATATCTCTGTATTTAAATATGTTTCTGATTGCTTGTTAAAATGAGACCAGCTTGTACACCTAAAGCTAAAGACTGTCATTTTAATTGGAAAAGAAAAAAAAAAAAAGAAGTCATAAGTCCATTTTTGTTTTCTTTAATATGGAAGCTTTGGTTTTGCTTTAACACGGTTTATTTAGGTCACATTTTTTTTTTTTTAGAATGAGTATCATCATTATAAAATCAATCCGGTTGAAAATGGAAATATATACAAAAATATCCAACTGAGATATTAATATTTGAACTTGTGATTTAACAGAATTAACACTATAATTATCTCAGGCAATTCATACTTCTAGGACCTTTCATTGACCCAATAAATCATGATACATATTAAATTGTTGCCAATACTTATGTAAAAAAGATGAACGAACACATATTGAGTGTTGAACACATATATGAGTGTTGTATATAAATGGTCTCAATTTAAAACGCAATCAAAAGACTCTAACATCCACCGATTCCAAGAAAACACTGAAAGTATATTGTCTTGTCGATTTTCATTTCTTCATTGGAAAACTGAATCTCAGATTTCTGGAATTGACATTGTGCCTTCTAACCACTGAGTCTCAGATTACATTTTCTTTTCCTGCTTAACAACAACAACAAAATATTCTTCTGCTAGTAGTATAACATTCAGTCTTTATTTCATTCATCTCTTCCTTAAATCATTTTTATTTTGTCTCTGGAAACAAATGCAATTGAAATCATACTTGCTAGAAAAAGCATAACCTTTCATTTTTTTTCAGATTTTGGTCCTGTGATTGAATGTGCATCCAGTACCATGAGTTGGAAATGTAAGTCTTATGGGAACACAGAACATTTAAAAGTTGGTTAAGCATGAGAGATCTGAAATCATGAATGAAATTTTAATCCTGAGAATAAGCTTATGGTATAATACTAAGTTTAGTCTATTTCATTTTTCATAATCCTCATTATTTCCTTATGCATTGGAATGATGTAGTAAGGAATCTCTCTCAACTATACACCCATAAAAATACTCTTTATCAAATACAAACTGCCATTCCAAAACATAAACATAGTTACTATACTATAAAATCCTTCTTAGTAATGTTATATGGACTAAGAGTTCAGGACATCTTAAAAAATAATGAAAATAATTAATATTTTGAGTGTTGGAAATTATACAAACTTATTCTGGGAATATTATGTTAGTTTGCAGGGTAACTTATACAAAGTCAAAAATAATTTTTTTATTAATAGATGAGATGTTTATAAATGCATGAATATATCCATAATCTTCAAAGTATACAATATATTAAAATTGTGCCAGTCTCTTTACTAATTTTAATAAGTTAGTAAAATCCACTATAATATGCTCTATAAGATAAATGGTAAATATGACTATATGCAAATATGTAACATTTTATATCAGCATGTATGACCTAGTAGGAGAAAAATAAAAGCAAATATGTACCATTTTATATCAGCATGTATGACATAGTAGGAGAAAAATAAAAAGTAAAAATAAAAAAAAGTAAATAAAAGCATCTACTGAGTTAAGAGACAACAGATTACAGTATTTTTCATAACTATTCCATAAAAGGTGTATATGTTTGACACATACTTCTTCTTACTGAATAATAAATGCATGTTATTTTACTTTAAATAATGAATAAATTAAATATTTCAATCATATTTTGTATTTAGATTTCTGTATATTGCCAACCAAAGCAACCAAACATCAGAATACACTGAGACACCTGAAAAATAATATAAGCAAATAGTCTTTATAAAAATCCCATTTTCATCAACATATTGGTACAAGTTTTGAATAGCTATGATTATAATGAGGCAGGTGGCAGAAACTATCACATTCCAGACAGCTGGTGATGCTGAAGTAAAAACCAATTATTCAATTTGGCGTCTAAATTTTTATTTGTTTAATCTGGCATACATTGGCATTTTCTTTCCCATCTGGATTTGGTGAGTTCCTTGAATAAGTAAGAAAATTAAATCAACCCACCAAAATTTTATTTAAGCCTCATTACTTTTGCATAGTTTTTTCCAGTTTGTATGAAAAAAAATGCACATCTTTTAAAACAAACAACTGTATGGAGCACCTGGACAATTAGTTTATTTTGACATCTTGATGACACATTCACATGTATTTCAAAATTTTGCTTGCTCAAATTTTTGCAGTAAAATTTTTAATAAGATATCAAACAAAACACATCATTTAATAATAAAGTATTTGAATATATTAATCTCAAATGGCAGTTAATCCAATTTATATAGGGAAATATGCCATTATCTACATTGTAGTAACATACAAATAAAAGCATTGTACCTTTTTCCTTGAAACAAATAATAAATAAGTTTAGTTAAGTTTTTAAAGCAATCAAGACATATCTGTGCATAGGAAGTTGCAGTATTTTAGAAATTGGTCTCCTTGGTGTAAGGTTTATTTCTTACTGGAAGATATTTGTTAAATTACCCTAGTAACAGTTGCGTGACAAAGTTAAAGAAAATATGGCAAATTATCCTTAATTAATAAAAATGTTTATGTGAAAGCAAATTATACAAGTAGAATGTGTTTAACACAATATTATTTCACACAATTGAGTTAAATTTTACAGGTGTCAAAAAAGATCCATTTTCAGTAGTACAATGTCTGTGATAACCTATCTATAACTAACTTATACAAGAAAATGATTTAATCAACACTGATACAAAGAAAAGACTCAACTACATGATGTAAAAAAAAAAAGACGAAAACACCATAAGTGAAAGTAAAAATGTACTTACTATGAAATCAGACAAAGCCATTAATAGCACAGTCATTAGTATTAAAAAAGAAAAAATAATCATTTAATGAAACCAAAATGATAAACTGAACGTGGGTTTCATAAAATATGAAATACATTTATAACTAAAGGACCACCACCAAATTTATCTGCACATTTGAAAAAGAAATACAAAAATTCAAATCTTCAGTTATTCCTGAGATCAAAGTTAGCTCCCCTCCATGTACTAAGAACCCACTAGAACCACTGGACTTATTAAATATGGAAGTCAGAGCACTTCTAGGTAAGTATTTCCAATTGTCACTGGAACAAAAATACAGGACAATATTTTGGGGGATAGATAAGGATTTTAAGACTACAGATAAATGTCAAGAAGACTTAAAACGTGAAGCAATGTGTTAAAAGGTAGATTTAGCATTGCTATGAATCCAGGGTTCCGAGAGAGAGGTTAACTTAGGGGATGTTTAAAATGTATAATCATAGACATATTAATTAGACTATTTGTGCTAGGACAACAGAAATGCTGTTTGCTTTTTGGGGGAAATGAGACAAATTTTTATTTGTCCTATACAGGATACTTAAAATAGAGTAAAAGGCCATACCGTATGTGTGGACTAGTAAACTGAGATTACTTAATGAGCATAAATCTCGGCTGACTTTCATCAGTAACTGACTGTGACCTGGAAACACAAGCCATATAAACAGTTTCTTGCCTTAAGTTGTAAATTCTGTTTTTGTCATTGATTATGACATACTAAAAAAGAAAACTAAAATAAAAATTGGTGCTAGGAATTGGGTGTTGCTGGAATAAATGTTACCTTTTTTGGTTATTTGTTTTGTTTTGTTTTTCATGCCTTTGAGCATGCTGTTTATCAACTGGGGAAGGATTTTGAAAATTTGTGTTGGAAAAGTGATGTAATACCCGGAGTTTAATGAACTGTCCTTTGAGCTTGGACGACATGCACGCTGAGAAAAACAGAGACTATAGAGGCATAGCTCGTGAGTTTTCAAAAAGAAGGAAGACCTAAATTAAGAATTGGGACACAGATAATTGACGTGGTTTTTTTTGTTTGTTTGTTTGTTTTTAAAAAAAAAAAAAAAACTAAGGATCGGTGTGTGCTGAGCAGATAGGAATGAAAAGCATGCTGTGATTAGCAACATATCAAAACCACCTATAGGAAACCATGGCTTCACTGGAGCAGTGGGATGATGGTCTCTTGGGACTAAATAATAAATGTAATTTAATTGGCGGTCAGCACCAATGAGGTGAAAACTGAGGGGAACAGGAAAGTAAGCTCTCAGTCTGTACACAGAGATGCTCCAGAGAAGTCGGGCTGCTTATAAGGCTAACAGAAGAATTTGGCAAGACGGTATTTCAGAGTTTCCCAGGTTGTATTGGTTTGAAAGGCTGATGAGGACGTGGAAGCAGGGTATGGAAGGGATGGAATCACTGTACAGAGGTCAGTGATGAAAGCACTGTGTAATTTCCAATAGAGACCTTCAATAGCAGAGAACACAGGAACTCTGACACTGTCAGTAGCATGTGTAGAGGAGAAATGACCTAAGCCAACTAGACAAGCTGTGTGTGCTACAGAGGGCAAAGCTGAAGAATCATGGCTGCCCAAGCCTTTGGAAGCCTAGAAGACGACACAGTGAGTGAGTCCCAGAGGTTGGACACTGAGCTACAGGATTTGGATTTACACTGTAAGAATTTGGTTTTGTTTAATTGTTAATATTTCTTTCATAGGTTTCTGTACTTCTTATTGAGTAAGAAGTATTTATCTTGTTTTTAGATTTTTTACAGGAATCTGTGCTTAAGAGATTTGGGGTGTTTAAAGCAACTTTGGATTTTTTTAAATGTTAGAATTAATAAAGACTGTGAAGCATTTCAAAGGCATGACTGACATTTGGGAAAGCAGGCCCTGAACTTTGCCAAGACAGCATGATAGAGCCAACCCTGGTAGTGGAGGTGTGGGTGAGCTAACCCTGAAATTGTGACATGAGGGAGCTGTCCTCATCTGTCTTGAGACAGCATGGAAAGAGAGAGATGTGCGCTTCCCCCATGCCCATGTCCATCAACACTTCAAGCAGGTGGGAGAGCTGGCCCTGTGGTCATAAAGCGTGGAGAGCTATCCTTGACCCCTACCAGCTACAACACTCACTATAGCAGTCCATGTACCTCCCCAGGCCTGCAAAATAGAGACAGCCCTGTTAGTAGGGGTGTGGGTGACCCACCCCCGAAGTTTTAAGCATGGGAATCCCTCTTGTGGTGGCAAGGAGAGGGGAAAGACACCCATTTCCTCCCATCTACCAACACCTGAGGCAGGTCGGAGAAATGACCCTGAGGTCATAATAGTGGTAGAGCTGTCCATTCCCGCAACCTGCTGCAATACTGGGACAAGTAGGCCCTGAAAATTCCCGGGGCAACCCAATGAAGTCAACCCTGAAGGCAGAGGTATGGGTGAGGCAGCCCGGAAGTTGTGAGCATGAGAGAACTGTCCCCATTACTCATCTGTCTTGTGGCAGCATGGGCAGAGGAGAGTTGCTCCCCCCACCAATCCATCAATGCCTGAGGCAGGTGTGAGAACTGGCCCTGAGGTCACAAGAGCTGTAGAGCTGTCCCTGACCACCACCAGCTACAGCACTTTAGAGAACAGGTCCTGCATCTCACCTGGACACCACAATAGAACCACCCTTGTTGGAGGCAATATGGATGAGTCTGCCCCCAAGTTGTAAACATGGGATATCCTCCCCCACTACCAGTCTGCCATATGGTGGTGTGGGTGGGTGAGAGATGCCCCCCTTTACCTCTCGCCCCTCACCACCTGCAACAGACAAGAGAGCTGACCCTTCCCCTTATCAGCTGCAGCACTCAGGAAATGGCCCTGTCCCTTGCCTAGGCCGCACAGCAGAGCTGCCTAGTGGTTGGTCTCAGCCTTGATGTTATGAGCTGTCCCTATTACTCATCTGACATGTAGCAGCATGGATGGAGGACAGATGCCCTCAGCTCCACCTCCTGCCTATCAACACCTGAGACAGGAGGAGCTGACCCTGGGGTCCTAAGAACAGGAGGGAAGTCCCTACCCCTCACCAGCTGCTGCACTCATAAGAGAGGGCCCTGCACCTCACCTAGGCAACACAGTAGAGCTGGCCCTAATGGTATAGGTGTAGAAGAGGTGACCCTGAGGAGGTGAAAGCAGAAGAACCTGTCCCACCTCTCACTTATTGCTGCAAGATGTTAATTGGCCTGGGCAATGCTGAAGAGCTCACCCTGGTGGTCAGGACAGGGGAGAACTGGTGAACAGACCAACCCTGCAGCTAGCTGCTCAGGCCCAGAACCAGGGTTATGACTCGCCTCCTCCTCCCCAAACATTCATCCTATCTATGATCTGTTGAAGCCTGTGAAGTGACCTGACCCTCAGACACATAAGTTACAGGATCTCCACAACACAGGGCAACAGCAGGATATCCAAGAAGAGTCCTAGTGAGGGCCCAGCATCAATAATGTAGTAGAAATCAAAGGTCTCGAACCAGAAAAAAAATGACTCTTTTCAATGAATACTTGCAAGTAAAGATATATGGACTATACTGCGTGATTCACTGTGTCACACTGTAGATTCCATGATGAGATTTTTAATAATTTTCATTTTTAATATGAAATTTTGTTTTATTTGGGGAGGGTACAGTGACAGAGGGTAGATACGAAGTGACACGGATATGAATTGGATCAAGATACACAATGTAAAAGACACACAGAATAAATAAAAAGAAAGTTAAAAAAAGGAAAGAGCTTTAAATAAATAAAATAAAAGTCAGGACTATGCTTTACATCATATCGACATGGTATTTTTATATAACAAATGAAAGTTTATGTTTTCAGGCAATGTCTTTGTTAAGTTGGCACAGGCTGGAGTATCCTAGTTATCTCTCAGTGTCAACTTGACAAGCTAACATCACCTGTGAAGGGTGTCTCACTGGAGCAATTTTTCAAGATGGACTGCCCTACAATCCTGTCTGTGGGGCATCATCTTGATTGACAGTTGATATAGATTTTTACCCACTTTTGGCAGCACCATTCCCTGAGCTGGTAGTCCAGAGCAGTATTGAAACATGAGTTAAACCTGAGCTTGCAGTGAGCCAGCAAGCAGGATTTCTCTACCATTTCTGCTTGAGTTACTTCCCTGACTTCCTTCAATGACGGACCAAGTAGTACAAGCCAAATAAACCCTTCCCTTACAGGATTACTTTTGCTAGATGGTTTTAACTCATTAACAGAAAGGAATCTAGACCAGCCTGGAATGTAATGAAGTGCACTGAGAAGTAGCACATGCTATCTTTGTCAAATTTTACAAATGTAAACTATTCCTTAATAAAAATAGATAAATAAATATACTAATAACAAAAGGATAGATAAAATATAAGTATTTAAATTAATAGAAATGTCATATCATAAATATACATAAAGAAGACCTACATATGGTACAGAAGGTAAATAAATTCCAAGATATTTTAAAACTTCAACATTTTAGTTAAATGGAAAATACTTAAGAGTGTTAACAGTAAAAGAAGATTTTCTAATAAATACAGATTTAAGAGAGAGTTTAATTTACAAAATACTACAGTAATAGAGCAATGGTAATAGCTAATGGTAATGAATAAAACTTACAATAATATATTGTATGGTGATATTTTATTTGTATTAAAATGTTATTTGTATGTTAATAAATAAAGTTGCCCAGGGGTCAGAGCTATTAGCAAGCCATAGGAAAGCCGGGTGGTGGTGGCATATGCTTGTAATTCCAGCACTTGGTAGGCAGAGATAGGTAAGTCTCTGTGTGTTCAGGGATACAGCCACCATTGGATACACATGCCTTTAATCTCAATACCAACCATAGAAGACCTGGAGGTCTATACAGACAGGCAGTGATGAGGCGGTCATGTGGTTGTGTTTACAACCAATGAGAAGACAGAACAGAAAGTCTTTATAAAGACTTTAACACAGGAAGTAGCTCTCGTTCGGAGAGGTAGGACCACCACAGGAGGAAGGGTAAGGTTTTAGCTCTTAGCTCTGACCTCTTGGCTTTCTTGTTTGCATTGGTTCTGTGTTTCTTACAAAAATAAGACGGTTGATTACATCTACAATATTGTTTTGAAAATTATTAATTTTAGTCTCTCAAACTTTTGTATAGTACTACAATACTCAGTATCAATATATGATGGAATACAAGGTCCTTGTCATGATAATCAGTTAAATAAACAACCTTTGCATTGAGATTGAGAGTTGTGTCACTGTAGAAGCATTACCGGAACACAAACACTGTGGTACCTCAGTGGATGATATGATGTTCTAGTGACTCAGATGCCTGCTATGAGATAGGTATATACCATGTACAGAATGAATACATTGGGCACAAATCTGGTTCTCCTCACAAGTAAAATGAAATGGGAGGGTATAAGATCTCATTGTGTTTATCATAATGATAATTTTCAAGTACTGAAAAGCTAGCTCAGTCAGTAAAATGCTTGCCTTGAAAGCATGAGTGCATGTTTTGAGTTTCTGGACTCATGTGACCTGGCATTTTTGTAATCCCCGTGCTAATGTCGTGAGGAAAGGGAAACCCTAAGTTCCTATCTTTATACACACACATTTGTGCACCTCTGAAACCTCATTAGGGACCATTGTGGCAGCTGTCAGTTAAAAAGGAAGGTTTTAATTTTAATGCAGCAAAATTGTATACAACAGAAATAATTATCAAGTAAGAATCATTGGCAGGAAATCCAGTCCATTTGCACTTGGCAAAATCCAAGAAAATATTCCATTATCTTTCTGAGTCCAAAGTTTTATACCTAATCTGCTTTCTATCATAAAAGAAAAAAAATTAAGTTTAAATACTTAGTCTTTAACCCCATCAAAGATCCCAGAAGGATGAAATATTAGTTAATGGCAGGAACATCACATCGGGCTATCTAGGCATTCACTCAAAGTCCCTCTGTAACATTGGGGCATCCAACTTTGGCCTACAGGCCTAGCATATCTGACAGACTTTCCTGTGAAGCAAGGAATTCTTAAGTGTCCTACCTTGTCTTGTCAAAGTTTAGCAGTCATCTTTCTTGCATCCTAATGCTTCAGATTGGCTGGTATATTGTCAGGAATTGAGGCAAGTGTAGTTTCTCTGTCCAATGGCAAGTTTTTGTCATAAACAAAGCAAACTCCATACAGAGGTTCTCCAATGTCATTCATCTTCATGTGACATAAATTTGTGCTGCCAGAGGCAGATGTGTCTCACTGTCATGAAAAGCTTTAGTTTTATTCTGTAGGTCTTTGGAGTGTTTGAAGGCCATCGATCTATGTAAATACATCTTTTTACGGCCTTGAAAAGATGCCTAATATGACTATAAGTTTGACTATTATATATGACTATTAATCTGTACTCTTTAATTATATACTACATTTTTTTAAATTAGCTACATAAACAAGAGTAGAAACATACATACAATATAACAAAATTAACTTTAAACTTGTATTAGTAAACCTAAATCCATACCAATGTAAAATAGTTGGAGATTTATAGTTGTTTTTTGGATTAAATTAAATTGAATAATCTACTCCTCTTCCCTATCATTCCTCTATCATATGCCCCTTTTTTCCTTTAGAAAGAGATCTTTTAATTTAATTCATTTGTTTAGCTTTTTCTTGATTATGACCAAGAACAACTTATAACCCCCCCTTAAATGATAAGGAACATCCATAACCAATATTTTGGGAATGTGCGTGTGGTTCTCTAGACTACTTCCTGTTGTTTGGGGGTGCTGGCATCTTTAGAGGAACCTTGAGAAAATCAGGGTAATTTTTAAGTCTTGACTGGAGTATTCTATGAGACTGGATCATCTCAACCAGCAGCCTTGAAGCTATTTTGGGGTGTTGGATCACTTGGGCCATCTGCTCTTTTTTGGTGTCTGATCACCTTGCTTGGAAAATACATAAACCTTTAAAAGTAACATACACATTTCATACATATTTGTATCAATATAAATATAGAATATTCATTGTACACAAGTCAGACAAATATGACTATTTGTTATATGCTTGAGCATGTAAAATATACATCATGTGTCTTGTAGTTATTTTAGGTTTATTTCTTTATATGTGAAGTCAGGATTTCAGGGGGTCTTCCTTGATCAAACCTGATTTTATTTAACCTGGAATGAACCCACAGCCTCTCATTTCCTGTGCAAATAAAAGCATAACCTCTCTCCCACTGCAACATATCTTTTGAATTAAATTTTAAAGTCAAGATGTTTTTAAAATATATAGGTTGGTTTAATTCAGCATTTTCCATAATCAAATGGTTTTATCAGCTATTGTTCAGACCTCAGCCATAAGAAAATTCAAAGATAGCACAATAACATACAGGATCTAGACTGTCTTCTTATTTCCTATCTTTATGTGGACTAATGTATTTTTATTACTCTATTCCTTTTTGAAGAACTTTATTACTTTTAAAACTGTATATATTTTTATGACTGTCAGTACCTTCTTTTTTGTCTCTCAAGCCTATGTGTATTTTTAAACACACTGTATCCCATTTAGAGGTTTTTTTTTCCCATCTGAATCTGTCTTTCCCATGTATATCTTTTTCTGTCTGCATGAGCAAATCTTGAAACCTGCCATGGAGTGCATCTGCTGCATGTGCTGGCAACTTACACCCACAAGGTGTGGCTGAGAGACACCTCTCTTTACTGCCAATCCTGTAAGAGACTACAAGAACCCTCCAGGCATCTTAACTCATGGTGCACTGGCAATTGTGAGCAGATGCATCTCTGTATTGTGAATGGCATGAGAGACACAAGACGAAGAAGCTGAGTTTGGGTCTGTGTTTGTGTGTTTAGAACCTTTTGTAAGCTTTTTTAGGTCTTGTGTGGCTCTACACTGGACGTTGGGTACTAGATGTGTGTTTGCTAAAAATCTTTTAACATTTTTTAGGCTTCAAATTTGTCTGAATGATGGCATCCTTTGCCTGGCAGACACTTTGGAGTCTCATGAGAAGCCATTTATTATTGATCTGAATGCATAAACTAATGGCATTCTTTTCAGAAAGTCCTTTCCTGTGCCCTTGAGTTCAAACTATTCCCCACCTTCTCTTCTATCGTGTGTATCGGGTTTTATGTTGAGGTCTTTGATCCATATGGGGTTGAGTTTTGTACAGAATGATAAGTATGGATCTATTTGGATTCCTCTATATGCATCCAACCAGTCTGTTTTGTTCTTTCCAGTGTGTATTTCTGGCTTCTTTATCAAAAATCGGGGTGCCCATAGCTGTGTGGATTTTTGTCTGACTCTTTGATTTGATTCTATTGATAAACATGTCTGGTTTATTTTTTTGCCAATATCATGCTGGTTTTATTTATAGGTCGATAGTACAACTTGAAATTAGGGATGCTAATCAACCCAGCAGTTCTTATAATTACGCAGTTATTTTAGCTATCCTAGTTTTGTTGTTGTTTTGTTTTGTTTTATTTTGTTTTCTGTTTGTTTGTTTGCTTGTTTCTATATGAAGCTGAAAAATGTCCTTTCAAGATCTTAGAAAAATTGTGTTGGAGTTTTAATGGGGAATGCATTGAATTTATAGATTGTTTTTGGTTGGATGACAATTTTTACCACATTAACCCTACTGATCTATGAACATAGGAAATCTATCTTCTTGGAGGATATTTGATTGCACTGTGAAGATCTGAGACTGTGTTAATAAAATTAACCTTGGATCAGGGGGTCAAGCCAGCAACTAGTTGACAAGAATTAGTCATAGAGAGTATAGAGGACCCAGCGAGACCAATAGAGAGATGGGGGGGAGTGAGATATTAACAGGCTTTTGTTGCTGTTGTTGTTCTGGGACATGTGGAGAGATACCTCCTTGCTGGATATCCAGGGAAGGTCAGCTGGTTGTTTCTTGGCTTCTCTTATCTATTACATTTTCATCCCCAAATCTGATTTTCAAGTCTTTATTGCTAAATAGAACAACTTGGCTAAAAAAAAATTGCATCCAATGCACAGCAGGAGATCATGTTTGCCAGCACACCCTGGCTCTGAGCACCACTGTCACCACCATCTTGGCCACCAATCCTGGGGACAAACTGAAAAGTCAGCACATTTGGTGAGACACCTGCGAAGTCGTTAAGGAGAGAGTTACTTAATCTTAAATCGCTCCCAAATTAAGGATGGAAAATATCACAATGCAGGGAATTAGGACACTGTACAGTACTAACTTCAAAGTCTTGAACACAGAAGTAGAAAATGGAAAGATAAATGACTTAACTGAGACTGGTAGAATGATTATTTATACTGTAAGTATGGTAATCAATACTGTATCAGTAATAGTCAGAGTGGTTGTTTGTGACAAACATGAACAGTTAACTGATAATTGAAAAGCCTCAGAGAGATTTCTTAAAGAAAATAAGAAAAAAAATACTCCAGACAGAGGAATTTTGACAAGAACTTACCACAACCTTACATAATGAAAGTGAAGAAGGGCAGCGCAAGTTTATGAGAAAATCAGCTTTAGTTTATCCAATTTCTATACAGGAATGACCAGAATAATGGACACCCCCAAGGCTATCAGGAAGTTAAATGAAGTCCTAGAGAAATATTAGATTTGAGGGAATTTAAGGTAGTGAGCACATCATATGGTATGCATGAGTCTCATGTGAAGAGATGTTAAATTCATGGGCAACTCAGAACAGAATTATCCCCTGAGTCTGGAAATATTTAGTTACAGAATTATTGGAAGCTGGTCCTCTGTTACAATTGAGAACATTTTGAAAAGAGGATGCTAGGGCCATGGAATAATAAAATAGAGCTAGAGGTATTAATATTTCTCAAGATCGGTTGCTAGCTGAAAGCCAATATGTAAATGGCAGGGGCTGTTTGAATTTGATGATCACACCTTGGCCTTATGTTATCTAGCAGCTTTGAATGCTTGAGACAAGGTTGAAGAATCAGGAGAGAAGTCTGAGTCACTTACTAAAAGTATACAAAGCCCAAAAGAAACCTTCACTGTTTTTTTTTCTTTCTTTTTTTTTTTTTTTTTGCAAAGATTGACTTCTGCTGTAAATAGAATAGTATCAGATCCAGAAGTTAGACAAATATTAATTGAATTTTGGCTTTTGAAAATAGTAATTCAGAATGCAAAAGGGTGATTAGGCCTTTAAAGGCAAGATCTGTGCTAATAGACTAATGGATTAGAAACACAACTGGCATTGAATCTCACTTATGTTGATACGTTGTTAAGAGAAGTGATTTCCAAAAAATTAAGAAAAATCAAAATGTCATATGTTTAAATGTGGTAAGCTTATTTCAAAAGGGATTGTAGTTAAGGCATTTCTTGAAATAATGTCTTTTTATAAAGATAATCCAATTAAAGGCTCCAGTTTTTGGAAGGATCCAGAAGGCATGGAAAAGGCAGACACTGGACTAATGATGCATATAAACAAAGGACAGGCAAGGTAACCCTTTGCATCAGCAAATACCTTAGGAGGCCTCCCAGAAGATCCAATATAAAATTTAGTGAAATCATTCCCTGTCAGCATTGGATAAACTTATCCACAGAACAATTAAAAAAAAAAACCTTAAAGCCTATTTTTAAAAACAGTACTGCTCTGCATTTGATCAAGGACAGAACAGCTTCAGTAAATCAAACAAAAAAAATCATGAGAGACCATTAAACAAGGATTTTGACAAACTTCTATAAATGATCAAAGATCAAAGCTAAAAATACAAATAAACAGAAAGGGGTAATAAATATCACCAGAGACAGATTGCACAGTGCTATATTAACTTTAAATTTGTTAACTAATGAAAGTGGAGCAAAGGCTACAGAGAGACATTGGATAGCAGCAAAAAACTGCTGAATTAAATTGCCTGTATACTTTAAAGATTTGTTGACCTCATAATGGAAACCAGGATGTCTATTACATTAGTAAAGCAGTTTTGCTTTTGCTTCCACAGAAGAAAAGCTATGGATGCTATCAAGATTGGTAAAGATTATTTGCAAGAGAGACCTTCTGATTAAGGAGAAGTAATAGTTCAACAAAGAGCTTGTGCATTCTATCCAAACTTACTCATAGGACTAACAAATGACTTTTACTTAATCAGGTATAAAATTATTATTAAAAGATAACGCTTTTTTTCTGTTACCAAAAATCCTTTTGCCTTAACAAAGATATAAAGTGGCCAAAAAAAGAAAAAAAAAAGGAAATTCCTAAAGTTAGGGTTGGAGGAGTGTTTTGATTTGTCTTTCCAGGAGAATAAAAGCATCCAACCTAGGAATTTAAAGACCCCTCAACCAATGAGGCATCTGAAAAAGAAGGATGAATCATCAAGAAAAAATGTCCAAGAAGGGGAGTACATTGGCCTAATGGTATTAACACGGTAGAATTCCATAAATCTTTCCAATTGCTTATTTTTGATGGTCTGTACAAACATAAAAGGCAAATGTCCTTTTTGTGGTCCTAATTTAATTAAAAACTAAAGCTGGCTTTATTAATTAAAAACTGAAGTTTAGTTGAAGTGTGGCTCTCTCCTCTGAACCCAAGCATGCTTGCTAAAGGAAAATCCAAAATCTCTGTCTCATGTCAGAAGATCCATCTACTATAGGATAGATGAAAACAAAAATTAAGGCCCTGTTCTATTGCCACTGACATCATAATCCTTTGGTTTTGTTTTGACTCTTGAAAAGAATTTTATGGTATAAATATTATCTCAAAATATATGATTATGTAAATTTTTATATTTTTTTCTATCATGACATTAGGGGTCATATAGAGTACTAATTATAGAAATAAGCTTCATCTAGCTTCCTGTATGTGTTTGGGGTTTTGTATCTGAAATAGGTAACTAGGAATTAAGTTTATGTACCCCATACCTCAGATGTATTTAACAGGTTGTGGTCCTTTAACCTCTCAGAGATCTGTTGCATATGAGGTTTAAAATGTTTGAGTTTTCTTCAATGAACTGTGACTATTGCTAGCAGTGACCTTTGAGGTATCCAAGAAGATGATGGGTCCCAACAATGACAAATCCACTTGAAGTATGATAACACCATTAAAGTGACAAACACCAGCCAAATACCAGTTTTGGACTACAAACTGCTCAGGATAATTTCAAGGTTGTCAGCAAAAATGGTCCAGTCTCACAGACTGCTCCAGCCAGGACTTCAGATAAGCCCTGCACTTTCCCATCACATAGGCTAGTAACAAATGATAAAGCTATCTCTTCCAGGACTTGATCATTATCTCAATGTTCTCAGGGTCCCCCAAAGATGCTGTCACTGCCCCAAGCAACAGAAAGCAATTTTAAGAACACAATGTCCATATTCCCAAGAGGTAGCATGGGTGGTTTTTGTTGTTCAGTGGGTTTTGGATGTTTATCATTGTTTAGGGGGATTACTTGCAAGTTGTTATTGGTCATGGTCAGGGAAAAAACTAAGCAAAGGAGGTTAGATTAAGGGATCCCTTTCTGAAAAGAAAAAAGGAAGTTATATGAATGATAGAAAAAAGGATATATTATTGAATCTATGTTTAAACTAAAAAGCAACTACTAGTCTCAAATATTTTATATTAGTATGGATTTTTGTATATTGATACAAATTTAAGGCTATTTTTGTTGTACATATTGTTATGGTTATGTTGGGTTTGTTATACATAGCTGTTTTGGTTATATTCCCTGTGTTTTTGATTTGCTGGTCCTGGATTCTTTATTCCTGTCTTTAACCAGATGTGGTCTCCCTCTGTCAGTTGGAGCTTTCAGTTCATTCTAGCACAACCTGTATGCTGAATTTGTAAATATACACAGCTTAAAGACTGTTTTATTTTGGAATTTCTTTCTTCGTCTATTGTAATTGAAAGTTTTACTTGGTCTAGTCAGGCATCTATGATCTATTAAAATTTATAAAATATCTGTCCAGGGTCTACACTGGGTTTTAGAATCTCCACTGACAAGTCTGGTGTCATTTTAATAATTCTGCCTCTGTGTGTTACCTTGTCTTTTTCCTTGCACCTTTTAGTATACTTTCTTTCTTCTGTAAGTTTAGTGTTTTGATTATTCTGTGTTGCGGGAAGTTTCTTTTCTGGCCCAGTCTATTTGGTTCCCTATATGCTTCTTCTACCTTGATATGAATTCCCTTCCTTAGATTAGGAAAATTGTTTTCTATGACTTTACCGAAAATATTTTCTCTGCTTTTGACCTGGTTTCTTGTACATTCTCTATTCCAATTAGCCTTAGATTTGTCCTTTCTTGGTGTCCCACTTTTCATGGATGTTCTGTGCCTGAAATTTTTTAATTTAACATTTTCTTTGGCTTAGGTATGCATTTCTTCTACCTTGTCTTCAATGCATGAGAAGATCAATGTGGTCTTGTATATTCTGTTAGTGAGGCTCACTTCTTTGTTACCTGTTAAAGTTCCTAAACTGTTCATTTCCATATTTTCTCTGTTTCGATTTTCTTTATTGAGATTCTATTTTTGCTTTCTGAGCTTGAACATTTTGTGTTCACTTCTTTCGTGTGTGTGTGTGTGTGTGTGTGTGTGTGTGTGTGTGTGTGTGTGTTCATAGATTCCTTTAGTGGATTTATTCATACTCTTTAAGGACCTCTATAATATTCATAAAGTCTATTTTATGGTCCTCATCTTCAGCATCAACTATGTTGCATTTCTCAAGGCATACTGTAGTAGGGATTCTGGGCTGTAGTGTAGATATATTGTCTTGGCTGTTATTTATTATGTTTTTATGCTCACATTAAGGAATCTGGGTTTGGGAAGATTGTAACTGTAGGTACTGATATCTGGTCTTGTCTTTGTTGGGTGGGTGTTTTATTCTGTTGTTCTCCTTCCTTATGATAGTGTGATAGTTTTGTATTATGGTGAGTCTTTGGAGGTTTGTAGATGAATGGGTGTCTACGTATTGAGACCTACTATTTAAAAACATGAATGGGCTAGATGTGGGCAGCTAAGGAGGTCCATAAGGAAGCAAAGCAGTATGTTCCAGCAGAATCTGCTTAGTCTATGTGAATGGGTACAAAGAAAGAGGACAGGCTATTGCAACCAGGCTGCTTAAAAGCTAGGAATGGGAGTGGAGTCTGGAATTGGTGGGAAAAAAGGGAAAGTGAATTCTGAGAATAACTTATGTGCTTTGCTGTCATAGTTATTGTTTTGGCAGGGTTGGCCAGCAGGTTCCAAAGACATTTCTGCTGGAGTAAGGGACTAGAACAAAGAGATATATGTGGTAAAGAAGGTAAGGGGCAAGATCTGAGTGACCGTCTGGAGATGAGGGCAATAAGAAAGAAGAGTCTGCATCAGATGGTTTGCTGCATAGCTATGGATGAGACTGAGGGGTGAATTTAGAGGAGAGGAAGGAAAGGTGAGGATCTGTAGTTAGCCTTCCTGCTTCAGTGGCTGGTGCTGTACACGGGCACCGAGGGAATCCATGATCCCAAACACTATCATTAGTTTAATCAGAGATATATTGCTGCATGCATAAATGCGTTTACCACTAAGGCTGAAGATCTGAGCTTGGTTCATTGGTTCTAAAAGGCAAAGGAAAACAAAATCCCCAGTGATTTGTCCTCTAGCTTCACAGGCCTATGACTCACATGCGCATCCATGTAAATACATAGATGCACAGCACAAAGAGAGGAGAGAGAGACAGAGATAAAGAGACTGAGAGACAAAAATAAATGAAGAAAGTTATTTAATTGATAACTTCACAAGTAGAAATTGTAAGTTTTCTAATCACCTTAGTTTGATTATTTTCCAAATTAAGTATATTATGTTTTTATTTAATGCAGATATTCAAGTTGAAATACAATTAGTAGGTCTCAAATATTGATTTTTATATTTTACTAAGTATACAAAAAATTGAATTTTTACCAATTGTCATTATGCAAATGCATCATTTTAATGGTTCTAATTAAAGTGATTTCATTTATAGAATATATTTGTGGCTAATATCCAGTAAGGATATTTGAGTGGAAGCCAGTAGCATTCACACTGCACATTTAATTAGATCATGAATTATTTATTAAAATAGGAGTGATTATGCTTTAATTCTAAAAATCTACTGAAGGCATAAGGTTTTGTAAATGCGTTTAAAATGATCTTTATAAGAACATTTTTTTGTATAGACTCAGACAATTCTCTACTTAAAGGATTATTTTACTAACTTTAGAGTTAAATAAGTAAATCTCTTAATTTTTCACCATGCATGTCTTAATTTATCAATTCCTATTTAGATTTTGGTTTGGGTAAATTATTTTCTTTGTTAAAATATGTAAGACAGTGTCTAAAATATCACTATGGAATTATATGTAATGAGGGTACTCTATTATTTCAACAACAGATTCTCAGCTACTAATTCAATTTGAGAAAATTGGCCTCATCTTTCTTTTACATCCTTATAAAACAAGTAAAGAAAATGTATTTTACTTAAAAGAGCCTAGCATAATTTTTAATTAATTAAAAGTTTCAGGCAGTTTTAAGTAATGAGAATTAAATAAAAAGAAACTTTTGAAATTAAAATAATAAATTACAATACTAATAAGATGAATGGATTTATAATGCCAACTTGCTGGGTAAGAGCACTTAGCTTCACAACTATCAAGACATGTTTGATATCCAATATCTTTGTAAGAAAACTGACATACTTCACTTGTGCCTTTAACTTCCACGATGAATGAAGACAAAGATAAGAATATTGTAGCCAGTTTTCTCTGGTCCTGTGGAATCTTCTCCCATCGGTGATCCGGAACTGCTTTGTCCCAAATAAACACACAGGCTTATATTATTTTTAAAACATGGCCATAGCAGGCTTCTTGCCAGGCTTTTATATCTTAAAATAACCAATTTCTATAGATCTATACTTTGCCACATGGCTTGTGGTTTACTGGTACTTGACATCTTGCTTCTGGTGGTGGCTAGCAGCGTCTCCTCACTCAGCCTTCCTGTTCCCAGAATTCTCTTTGTTTACCCCACCTGTACTTCCTACCTGGCTACTGGCCAATCAGCTTTTTATTTATCAGCCAATCAGAGCAACACATTCACAGCATACAGAGTGATATCCACAGCAGAATATCTATATGGTTATGCAGCAAGCCTAGTCTAAAAACCCTAGCTTCCTGTGCATGGTTCATTCACTTTCAAGGGAATAAGATGGAGTGTGATAAGGTGGGGAACTTCTATGTCCTCCTCTGGCCTCCACATGTGCTCATGGGTGCCTGCTCTAGAATACACATACACCAGATGTTCCTACACTTAAGCCACAAACACACACAAATATTAGTAATAATGATATTAATATTAATAATAATAATAGTAGATAGCATTGCACCTTTAGTAAATGGTATTATATAAACCATTTCACCTTTTTTAAATTATAAACCTGCTTCAATTTAAGAGCTAGCACAATGACTTAAACATCTTAGCAAGGGGACAAAACCAACAAATGACTACTGAAAATCATATTTCCGTATTATGATTTTAGAAATTTTACCTCATATTCTTCAGTGGTAGACCAACATGGCTACATACTTCCCTAAATAATTGTCAAGGTTTGTAATATAAAAGCATAAAATACAAGTCCCTAGAGTAGTTGTCATGACAGTGAAATATAAATGGTGATATTAAATTTAAATATCTTTGTTTTGGTTTTGTCCTAGGGAATTTTAAATTTCCATCATATACCCATTATACACACCCATGGTATTTTCATTTTCTTCTTTTAAAAATTTAATTTATATTTTACATGTACTCAGTCTGTGTGTGTGTGTGTGCTTGTGTGAATATATATGCATATGCATGTTTATGTGTATGGGTGTGTGCACACTGCAGAATGTCTTGGAGCTCGGAAGTCAGTTTCTGGAAGTGAGTTATCTTCTCCCACCATGTGAGTCCCAGGAATTGCATTAAGTTCCTTTATGGCATCAGGTCATAGGCATTTTGCTACAGAATCATCCTATTTGTCCTTTCACTTGAATAGAAAAATGTGTTTATTTTTTATTATATTAGACTGGATCACATAAAACCATTTTCTTTGGGATGCATGGCATAGAGAAAACAAGCTGAGGTCATGCTGTGAGACCCCACCCTGCTGTCTGTCTTTCATAGTCACAGAGTGGGTTGTCCAGGCTATTAACAAAGAAAATAAATCAATGATTTTGACTGTCTTTGTATCCTTCATCTTTTAACGCAGCCAAATGTGTCTGTTATTTAGAATATGAAACACTAAAAGCAACATACAATATAAAACATAAATACACAATATAATGCATTAATAAGCACTCATAGACTGGCATTCCTAGTATTACGCATTGATTTTTTTTTTTTTAACCATAGGATGGATTGTTTTTCTACAGAACTCTCTCCTTTCCCACACATCTTTCTAGATTTAGTCACTTCCCAATCAAGTGCTTGAATCGATTTCCTTCCAAAGAATCTTAGGGGAGAAGTAATAGGTTTGTGCTACTCACAATGTGTGATAGAAGCAACACAGGATTCCCTCCATTTCATCCAGCATTACAGTGAAGCACCGTGTGCAGAAGCCATAGGCATGTGGACAAGCTCCATGCAGGGTGCCAAGGAGTTACAGCTGAACTTTAGTAAAAAGCCAAAACTAACTCCCAGACAATTAAGGATAGGAATCCTCAAATGCCCTGGCCTTCATTCTTCCATAAAAAGGTCTAGTGACAAAATAGTAGCCCTTGGGAAACTAATCAGCTGAATATCATTCTAATTGCTATCCCATGGATTGATGATGAAAACAATTGTCTATTCATGCCACTAAAACATGGAGTAATTAGTAATACAAACACAGTTTCTGGAAGAGCATTTGTAGGCAGCTTTCTGCTAGTAGAACAGACACCGTAATATGGACCAAATGCTGAGGAAAATAGTTCCATAAGCAGAATACAGGCAATGATATATGATATTATAGACCAGGAGAAACTTCAAGGCAGGTTTTAATTTAAGTAAAAGTAAAGAAAAAACAGTTTTAGACTGAGCATGGAGCTCTGTTTTTTGAATGATTTGCTGTGGATATAGCCCAGGTTTGAGTCCAACACTCACACACACACACACACACACACACACACACACACACACACACACACAAAATATGGCATATATGAATTCAAGTAATGAAGAATTTCAAGATTTTAGTTATGGAAATTATCTTCCATATCTACAATGTAAGTACACACAGTGTATCCTGGGCTTCTGTTTTGAATAAAATATATTAGACAAATATTTGTGTTGTATCATAATTTCTAAAACTTTTATTTTTAGAACCCCTTTATAGATGATAACGAAAATATGATCAATGACAATTTTGAGTTATCTTTAGGCAACTAATGAAGATAAATGTTTCATTTACAGATGTGAAATAGAAACAATTAATATTATAAATAAGACTAAGCAAAGAGAAAACAAGAGCACATTTTTTATGAATTTTTTCTTGCATGAATTATTTTTATACATACTGTGTTTTCATCTATGTCAGATGTTTCTGCACTGAAAGGAAGAAAAACATGAAAAGTTTTCTGCAAAACTAGTGAATTTAGAGTGAAGTACAGAAAAGTTTGCATTATAAATATATATATATATATATATATATATATATATATATAAATTGTAATTTAACTTTATTTTTAAGTTCATTGGTATGAGGGTGTCAGATGCTCTGGAACTGAAGTTACAGACAGTTATGAGGTGCCATGTGGGTTCTGGGAATTGAACACTTGCCCTCTGAAAGAGCAGCCAGTGCTCTTAGGCACTGAACCATATCACCAGCCCCATAAATATATTTCTTATCTTCATATTTCTTTATGTGAGCATCATGATTATAATTAACACTCATTACATTTATTCATGGAGTTTGAAGCTATTAAGCATTTTGCTGACAGAATTGAATTCTGAATTCTAAATATGAAAATAACTACCTGTTCATTTTCAAAACTGTAATATTTTGGTAGTTTCAAATGTATTCCAGTTCTCATGGATATTGAAAAGCATTAATTTATATATTCAATTGTTAGTCACAGGACTGTTGCATATAGATGTAACCAACTGTTTTATTAAATAAGAAACACAGAAATAATGCAAAAGAGAAAGCCGAGAGGTCAGAGCTCAGAGCCAAAATCTCACCCTTCCGCCTGCGGTGTCCCAGCTTCCCGAATGAGAGCTCCTTTTCCTGTCTGTTAGTCTATTTAAAGAGACAGAACAAGCCACAGCTATCTCACCTCACCAGTTCCTCAGCTGGTCCTGTTTCCTCAAACTGGAAGCTTCTGTGTCCTCATCCCAATAGCTCTCAGCTGAACTGTGTTGCTCCAAAGCCTGAAAGCTTAACCAGCCAAATGCTTCTAGTTTCTGGTCCTCACGCCTTATATATCTTTTTGCTTTCTACCACCACTCCCTGGGATTAAAGGCTGGCTTTCTGGGATTAAAGGCGTGTGCCACCACCGCCACACTCTTGCTATGGCTCTAATAGCTCTGACCCCCGGACAACTTTATTTATTAACATACAATCAAAATCATATTTCAGTATAATTAGATTACCACCACAGTTGCAATACCTGGATTTTACAATTGTTTAATAATCAGAAAGTGTAAAGCACCACATGACTTTTTAACTTCATTTCTCAGATCATTTTATGTTCCTAAATGTCACATCTGACTGATATTTGTTTAACCTTAATTTGGTTTTATTTTCTTGTGATTTGTGTTCTCCATCATGTTCTGGTTGATTTCTCCCACTCTTAAATTCTATGATCAGTGACTTCATTGTGCTGGTAAATTTTGTTGTTCTGAAATCATTGCTTATGTTCAAAGAACTGAGCAATTTCTCAAGAATAATCAAGAATTAATCTAGACTTAATGTACATTTAGTAGTCATTAGCTCATGACCAGAATGTAGTATTTATTGTGGGACTAATATTAATACTTTGATATATGTATTTCTAGACTTTACTGGCAATGACTGGTTCAAATAGATCACTTAAGTCTTATCTATATGCTCATTAACCTCAAACTAGTTGAAAGTATGATAAAATGAGATATCATTTTTAGGTCTTCATTGCTTTTCCATATTAGATGTTAGGTCCATTTTTATTTCTATGTGATTTTTCAAATGCCTTTTATTCCTATAGTTGATGTGAATTAGTCTGTATCTCAAGTACAGACTTTTTAGCCAGGGGAGTTGCTTCCTCTTATAATCTGAGAACCAAAATTTCAAATGCCTGTAAAATTTTGTTTACATTTCATTTCCATTTAAATGTCTTTATGTTTCTTTCTCTAATACACCATGAGAGGAATGCAGCCATTAGCTGCCGTAAGTACATATGGTGCAGAACTGAACTTGGTGTTTCACCTGGGGTGAGGCTTGATGCCCTGTAGATCTAGTACTCACAAATTTGTGTAGAACAGTCTATAATTTTTCCCACTGAAATTGTTGAGATTTGTAGGGTTTTTTAAATTATATATCACTTTTATAAAACAAAATAAATTTCTAAATAGTGAATACTGTGATCTCAATACA
Organism: Peromyscus maniculatus bairdii; assembly: GCF_049852395.1. NCBI lineage: Eukaryota > Metazoa > Chordata > Mammalia > Rodentia > Cricetidae > Peromyscus > Peromyscus maniculatus. The sequence goes on along the minus strand of NC_134866.1, from coordinate 21,435,107 downwards.
CCATACACAAGCATTTGAAATGTTCCATTTTCCTGTTTCTAACAATGAGTTCTTCCTTTTCTATTCACTGGACTCTAAGTATTGGGGAAGAAAGTCAGCCTATTATTTATATTATGGATTAATTTAGAAGTAATAAAAAGGTTATGCTCTTTATTATTGTGTAAACACATTTTAAGTGGCTCATTTCTCATAGTACTTCCACATAAATTTTCTCCCCTAACACTCACAAAGTGAAATAGTTGCGAGAACATTAACAAAGCTTGAATGCCCACAACAGGGGGTTTACTATTTGATAGTATATGTCCAACAACTGTTACACTTTGCTTCCAACTTTTACCCTATTTTCCAACAGTTCTTAAATTCCTACATAATTTTTTTTCAGTTTTTTTTTTTTGTAATCTTTGTATCCATACATCATTATCTTGTACAGCAAACCATATGGTAACAGATAACCTTGACAATAACCATTTTCCTTCACATATTAGCTTAATATATTGATTGCCCATTAAAGTCATTTTACTCTGCCTAATTGAAGATATATTTTATTACATCCATCTTATTCTGCCTACAGAATGAATGTGAGAATGCTTCTTTCTGTTTTTATTAACTCCATGGGAGTGTTTTCTTTCCGTTTTGACTCGATTTGATTCACAATGAGCTGGAAGAAATGAGGTCCACTTATCAGGGACTGGTATGTTGTAGAGCTGGGATCTGAACCAGAATCCAGCGGTTATATTACTCCTTAGCCATCTTCCTTTTCTCCTTCCATCTATGGCATTAAAATCATGAGTGTGGTGCATTGTCGGCAGCAGTAAGTGTGCTGCCTTAATCTTAAATGCCCCCTTTTTTTTGTCCTGTCCCAGTTGAGTTGTTTGTGTGGAAATGTGCAGTTGGGCTCCGGAGGGTGCTGAGGATCAGTTCCCCTGTGGTTTTTCCTGTTTGGAAAACAGTTTCCGGCTTACCTATGGATACAGAGTAACCATTCCTTGACCCCTGCTGTTAGAGGGGTAAATAAGCCCATGTTGGTACAATAAAGGAGCTGCTTCCCTGACGAACTGAAACTGGGTGTCTAGAGTGTTGTTTAACCTCGGCGTCCCTCGCAGGATTTCGTGCTCCAGCTGTGTGGGCCCCGGCATTGCATCACTCCTCTTTCAAAAAATGTCCAAGAACTCCATATCCATTCACAAGAGCCACTGTATCCTAACCTGACATAGAGTGACAGCATCCCATTCCTCTCCAACTCTCCTCTCATCTTCCTAGTGTAGGAAGTACTTAGTAGCTTAATAGAGAAAATGTCTTTCAGCAATAGACAGTTCCTCTCTCTCTCTTTTATATTTAAGAGATTTTTCTTCTACCTTTAAAACTTTAAATGTGTCCTTGAGTGATTCTCACTCTTTCTTCAAGACTTTTCCATAAGCTGACTCAAGTCCTTAAGAGATTTTGAACCATGAAGCCAAACTGAGGTACAAAATCCTCTTCAAGATTCCAGTAAATCTCTGGGTTATTAAAATTTTCTATATACATTGTTGGTACTTTATGCCTCCATACTTAGGATTTGAACTACATTGAGTCAGGGATTTTGATATCATTGCAGCTTTCACACACACACACACACACACACACACACACACACACACACACCACACACACGAAAAACTGTATTTTGAAGTCATTCTGATATACATGATATGTAAGCATTGTGAGACAATAATGAATAATACATAGTCACAAACTAAAGATTATAATTGTATAACCTAGCTATCACTTGTTTTATAGGTTAGAAGTTACTGTGCTATGTCCCGACAGGTTCAGATGGAGGATGCAGACCGCTCACATTTTTGAGTTTCCCTATTTGCACTACAGAAGCTTCCCTTACTTTAAAAGTGCTTCTTTTCTTAGAATAATATAATGAAACTTACGGCTACTGAAAAATAAAGTATGGCCTTTAAAAAGAAAACTGGAGTAGAATAATAAGAGTTTGGAAATACAGTGATAAATATACTATGGATACAGTGAAAAGCGTGGATTTTTGCCTCTGTTTTCTCTGTACTTTCAAGGCTTGTGAAAAACATGGTACAATATCTATTAGTTTGTACAGCTCTTTCAAAGAGATTTTGAAGAAATGTCTCAGCAGGAGATAAATAACTTGTCCTGCAGTTTTCTCTCTTCCTCAAGGGGATGATAAATTCCCTGTAACATATCCACTTCTGATACTTCAGAGGTGTTGAAAAGCTGTAAGACACCTGACTCCTTCTCTTCCATAAGTCAAGTTAGTAACTGACCTCACAACCTTTTTTGTTTGTCACAAGTAGCTAAAAAGATAAGTTCATGACATTTCCAACTGACCAGATAACAAACGACCCACCAATGTCATGAATCCAATCCCTTTTTGGGGGAGATTATAAATAATTCACACACACACACACACACACACACACACACACACACACAGTTCAAATGAGCAAAATATCAAGAATGCTATGTCTATTTGCTTCTTTATTGAAGTTTGTGAATTTACATTATTTTATATTCAGAAGGCCTTATGATATAAGTCCCAAAACACTCCATGGACATAAAGATGTGAGGGGAGGCTGGGGAAGCCCCAGTGTACAGTAAACATACAAGTTGAGAAGATAGATAATTTCCTATTAATTTATTGACCACATCTCTTGGTACTAAAGTTGAACCCATTTTACATGCTAAGATTCACATGCAGGAAAGTTATTGTCAATTGAGGCGTGTAAGGCCGAGAGCACTGGGCTATGCCTTAAACAAACAAAGAGCTCTGACATGCGCAGTAGTGTCCTGACCCAGAAGAGCCTGTAACCGGACCCCTAAGCTGACAACTGCCAATGTGAGAACCTGAGCCAACCGGGAAGCACCACAACAGCTGGAAGCAGAGCCCGCCAAAAACTACACACACATAAATACCTCAGTCCCTTGCTGTGGGATAGTCTGTATGTCAAATTGCTCTGACTGGTTAATAAATAAAGCACTGATTGGCCAGTGGCCAGGCAGGAAGTAGGTGGGACAAGGAGAGAGGAGAATTCTGGGAAGCAGAAGGCTGAGGTAAAGAGACACTGCCAGCCGCCGCCATGACAAGCCGCATGTGAAGACACCGGTAAGCCACAAGCCACGTGGCAAGGTATAGATTTATGGAAATTTAAGCTATAAAAACAGTTAGCAAGAAGCCTGCCACAGCCATACAGTTTGTAAGCAATATAAGTCTCTGTGTTTACTTGGTTGGGTCAGAGTGGTTGTGGGACTGGCGGGTGACAAAGATTTGTCCTGACTGTGGGCAAGGCAGGAAAACTCTAGCTACAGTCCCTTGTTTAATAAATGAGATTACTTACAACCTCCCAGAGCCTGTGTCCTTTGGTTCTGTGTCTATTCACCTCCTGCCCCTGGGATCAGAGACAGTGGGATCCCAGCTGCAGAAACAGCAACAGTCAATAAACAAGCACATATTTGATTTTTGTTTCCAGAGTATGCCTAAATAAGTATAGATTTTCAGTTCTGTGCTTGGTCAGATTCAGTGCTATAGTTAGTATTGTGGTCCATTTCGATTGTATAGATTCATCACATTGAGGAACTGGAGAAAATCTTCCATTGTTTCTTCCTGATTCATCTACCCATTCCTATAAGTACCACTGTATGTTCTTTGACCACCCCAAGTTCTTATGAAGTGAATAGTTTCCTCAGCTCTTTGCTCTTACAGAATCTATATTCTCAATATTATTCCTGAGTCATATTCTTGAGTCATTACAGTGATAATGTAAGTTTCTAAAGTAACCATTGAACTTATTTCCACATATTGTTGTGATAGGAATATTCATGCAATGCTACCTTCATTTGAATTCATATAACCATCACATGATGAGATATGATAGTTTTCATTGTTTTAATGCACGGTGAATGGATCGAGTGTGTGAAAACCAGGTTAACATTCACTTAATGAACTAAATCTAAGTGAGTCCTGTCTAATCATAATGAACGCTTTAAATGCAAATAATTATATGTGCCTCATGATAATAAGTGGCCTACAAAAGATCTCAAAGCTTTATTAAGTTCTGAAGTCCTATAATTGACTAAAGGTGAAATACGCCTACCATGAGTGGATATTGCAGCTTAGAAGTGGAGAGAAACCTTGTGAGAACAAAAAGAAAAGAAGAGAAGAGAAGACAAGAGAAGAGAAGACAAGAGAAGAGAAATAGCCACTTCAGTCCAAGGATGCAACCAAATCTTATAGAATTGATGTACTTGGGGGCAGTGTTTTTTTTTTTTTTGCTCTAGTCTCTAGAAAAAGCCCCACTCAGATACTATGGAATTGTGAGACACTGAATCAATAATTTAAGTTATCCTCTGATTGGTGTAATAAAAGTTCTCTTGTGTAATGAAGTGTGTCGTGAGTATACAAGTAACAGAAAAGTATTAAATTAAGAATTCTAAGTGATTCATAGAACAGAGAAGTCGCGTTAATGAGACAACCACACAGAACCATGCTAGAGGTACAGGTGACAATGTGTATAGATGTAACCAACCGTCTTATCAAACAAGAAACACAGAAACAATGCAAAAGAGAAAGCCGAGAGGTCAGAGCTCAGAGCCAAAATCTCACCCTTCTGCCTGCGGTGTCCCAGCCTCCCGAATGAGGGATCTATTTCCTGTCTGTTCGTCTATTTAAAGAGACAGAACAAGCCACAGCTATCTCACCTCACCAGTTCCTCAGCTGGTCCTGTTTCCTCAGACTGGAAGCTTCTGTGTCCTCATCCCAATAGCTCTCAGCTGAACTGTGTTACTCCAAAGCCTGAAAGCTTAACCAGCGAAATGCTTTCTAGTTTCTGGTCCTCAAGCCTTATATATCTTTTTGCTTTCTATCACCACTCCCTGGGATTAAAGGCTGTTTTTCTGGGATTAAAGGAGTGTGTCACCACCATGCTTGGCTATTTCCAATGTGGCCTTGAACTCACAGAGATCCAGAGGGATTTCTATCTCTGGAATGCTAGGATTAAAGGCGTGTACCACCACGGCCACACTCTTGCTATGGCTCTAATAGCTCTGACCCCCGGGCAACTTTATTTATTAACATACAATCAAAATCACATTTCAGTATAATTAGATTACCACCACATTTCCCCTTTTCTATTTTAATAAAAAGAAAAAAAAAGCAAAAGGTTATGACTAACAAAAGAAAAACTATATACAAAAGTACAATAACTATATACAATATATACAAATAATAAATACCTAAACAGGTATTGGACAAATTAGAGAAAATAATTCCATTATCTATCCTATTTTGGTAAATCCAAGATGTATCTAATGCACTTTCTATCCTAATTAATTTTCAACTATAAGGAACTAATCTTCAACCATAACTAACTAATCTTCAACTCCCTCAGAGACCCAAGAAGGAAATAATATTAGCTAACAAAAATAAAAAACAGGAAGTGCATGCAAGCAACTTCCAAAAAATTTGTGAGTTGACAGAAACAGCCAGCTGCCTGGGCAGTCACCTGAGGTTTCTCCGCAGTGTTGGGGCATCATCTTCAGCCTATAGGCTTAGTGTATCTGACAGACTCATTTGTGAAGTAGGATGTACACAGGGTCAACAGTTCAATCTCACATTGGATGAGAGCAGTCCATGTACCAGAAACACCTGAATTCCACTAGTGTCCTGTCATGATTCAGGATTTTAATTTCTGGAAATTGTTGACAGTTTTTTAATTCAGCTGTCCATTCTTCTTGGCTGTGTATATATGGCTTCATCTCAGCATCCCCTTCTTCTCCACATCCCTCTATTAAATGCCAGTCTACTTTCGAGAGGCATGAGCTTTCAGCTGCTGTTCCATTGTACAACAGAATCCATCCACCCTCTGCCTGTTAAGCTGCCTTCGAAGAAAAGGGCACTGTACCTTTTCCGGATTGCGAAGGTCACTTCAGGGATGGGGCCATATTGTCCTGGCCTCAGAAGATGCCTTTTGATAAAGCCATAACCACACTTGTTTTGGCAAGAATCAGTAGTCCCTTGTTTCGTGTTCTGTCTGTCCATTTTGTCCTGTTGATTAGAGGATACTTTGTTGTCCAGTGGCTAACGTTTGCCACAAGGAAAGTTGACTCCATATGCAGTTTCTTCAATGCCCATATTTTCTCTGAAGTAGATTAGTACTGCCAGGAGCCGACGTGTCTCAAAAAAGAAAAATTTTCTAAGTTATTAAAACATTTTAAATGCCATATTCTGTAGATCTCTGAAGGGTTTGAAGATGACCTGTCTAAAACATCTCTGCTCAATTTTTAAAACATATGTAATATGACTACAAGTTCTATGGTAATGTCTAACTACTAGCTTTCATTTCTTTATATCCTAATAGTTGATAATAATAACATTCAAGGATCAGAAATTTGCATTACATTGTTAAATGAATGGTATAAATACAATTAGAAATATACATATAGCATTTTCTAACAATATCAGTTTCAAATTTGTATACAATATAAAACAATTCAATCCAACGTAAAGTATTAGTAATTGTCTTTTTCTTTTCTTTCTTTCTCTCTCTCTTTTTTTTTTAAACAAGAACCTTAAATCTAATTTCCTTTGCTTAGCCTTTTTCTTAACTGTTGACAATAACTTGTAACCAGCCCCCCTAAATACTGAAAATTATCCCAGACCCAAAACCCATTAAAAAGACCAAAAAACTACCCACCCCACACCACCTCTTTGGGAATGTGGGCGACGTAGTCTTAAAATTGCTTCCTACTGGGTATGGGCGAAGTTTTCTTTATCCTGAAAGAATGCTCTAAGCACCTTGTAGTTCAAAGCTGATCTGTGGATGATGTTTGTCAGCTTAATGATATCATTATTGTCCACGTGGAATTGTTGTTGTTGTGGGGCCCCATCTTCTTTCTGGAGACTTCAGTTGATGTTAGGCCTGGCCATGATTTCCTGCAGAAAACTGATAAGAGACTCAAACACAAAAACATATATATGCAGCTAGCCTTTTTTCTAGAATTAGTTAGTACTCTATATGACCATTCATATCTTAACAAAGTTTAAAATGTATATATATCTATATATCTTTATATGTTAATCTTGTAAATTTTGATATAAAATTCATACTTTAAGAAAAGTTTAAAGAATCAGAATAGAATCAAAGAGTTGAGATTAGTAATAGAATAGTCCCTTAATTAATTTTGCTTTTGTCCTGTACCATAGCAGAAGATGGCTCTTATTCTGGCATGATACAGGGAGTTTGGATTTTCCTTTTAACAACATGCTTGAGTTTAAAGAAGGAGAGAGCCATTCTCCAACTCCAAAGTCAGCTTTTAAATTTTAATTGAACTGGGACTATTAGAAAACCAATAGTGTTAAATCTTTAGAGAAAAGCAGAAACAAACATTTAGGAAGACATAAAAATTTTTTAGATAATATATACCCATACACCGTTTCACTCTGATTCTTGGGATAGATGATTTGTCCCTTTTCTTCAGTTGTCTCATTTGTTCAGTTTTCTTCAAATTCCTTAACCTTCATTCTCCTAAAAGACAAAAACAAAAACCTTTCCCCAAGACAAATTTTGGGGATGTTTCCTTTTGACAAGTTATTATCTGATTAAATGAAAAGGCATGTGTTATTGATACCAGTTAGTTTAAATTGGATGTTCATGCTGGTTGATGAACTATCACCTCCTCTAATTAAGAGGTCTCTCTTGTTCAAATCGAACCTTTATCAATTTTGATGGTACCCACAGCTTATCTTCTCCTGTAGAAACAAAAGCAAAACCTCGTCCCCAATGTAATACATACCCTGGTTTCCATTCTGAGGTCAGCACATCCTTAAAGTATATAGGCTGATTTAATTCTGTAGTTTTTTCTATTATCCAATGTCTCTCTGCAGCTGTTGTTCCTTTCTCATTGGCATTCAGAAAATTCAAAGTTAGAAGAGCATTATGCAGTCTATTTCTGGGGGTTTTTGTTACCCATTTCTGTTTATTTAGCATATCCTTTAGAGTTCTGTTTGATCTTTCTATAACTGCTTGACCTGTAGGATTATGTGGTATGCCTGTAATATGCTTTATATTGTAATAAGCAAAAAACTGTTTCATTTTAACAGAGACATATGATGGAGCATTGTCAGTTTTGATTTGTGCAGGTATACCCATGATGGCCATAACTTCTAGCAAATGAGTGATTACAGAATCAGCTTTTTCAGAACTCAAAGCAGTTGCCCATTGAAATCCTGAATAAGTATCGATAGTGTGGTGTACATATTTCAATTTTCCAAATTCTGCAAAGTGAAACACGTCCATCTGCCAGATTTCATTTCTCTGAGTAGCCTTTGGGTTACATCCTGCTGGTAATGGCGTCTGATTGTAGAAGGAACAAGTAGGACATTTCTTTACTATTTCTTTGGCTTGTTGCCAGGTTATAGAAAAATCCTTTTTTAAACCTTTACTATTAACGTGATGTTTTTTATGAAATTCTGAGGCCTCCAGCACATTTCCTATCAATAATTTATCAATCTCATCATTGCCTTGTGCTAGAGGGCCTGGCAGACCAGTATGGGATCGAATGTGAGTTATATATAAAGGATGATTCCTTTTCCTGATTGTATCTTGTAATTGAATAAATAATGAAGTTAATTCTGAAGCATCATGGATAAATTCTGCAGTCTCAATATGTAACACCACTCTTTCAGCATACTGAGAGTCAGTTACTATGTTGAGAGGTTCTGAAAAATCCATTAATACCAACAGAATAGCATACAATTCTGATTTTTGAACTGAATTATACGGACTTTGAACCACTTTACTTAAATTTTCTGATTTGTATCCTGCCTTTCCTTCTTTGTTGGCATCTGTATAAAATGTACGAACTCCAGATATGGGTTTTTGTCGTACAATTCGAGGCAAGATCCAATCAGCTCTCTTTATAAGATCAATTCTATTGCTTTTGGGATATTTGCTGTTAATTTCTCCCAAAAATTTACTGCAAGATCTTTGCCAAGGTTCACTTTCTGTCCATAATTTTTCAATGTCCTCCTTAGTTAATGGTACGACAATTTCTGCTGGGTCTATGCCTGCTAATTGACGAAGTCTCAATTTTCCTTGTAAATCAAGTCAGAGATTTTTTCCACATAAGTTTTTAATTTTTTATTTGGTTTATTTGGTAAAAATATCCATTCCAATATAATATCTTCCCTCTGCATTAATATTCCAGTAGGAGAACACCTAGAAGGTAAAATAACCAAAATGCAATCCAGCTTTGGATCAATACGATCCACGTGTCCTTCATGCACTTTCTTTTCTACCAAGGCTAATTCTTTCTCAGCTTCAGGTGATAATTTTCTTGGACTATTTAAGTCCTTATAACCTTCTAAGGTTTTAAACAAATTAGTCAGTTCATCATTTTTTACCCCAACAATAGTTCGTAGATGAGAAATGTCTCCAAATAATCTTTGAAAGTCATTAAGAGTCTGTAGTCTATCTCTCCGAATTTGCACCTTTTGGGGTCTAATTTTTTGTAGCTCTATTTTATATCCTAAATAATTAATAGAATCTCCTCTTTGTATCTTTTCAGGAGCAATTTGTAATCCCCAGCAAGGCAAAATTTTCTTTACTTCTTCAAATATGATTTCTAAAGTATCTGTATTTGAGTTAGCTAGTAAAATATCGTCCATATAATGATAAATTATAGATTTAGGAAATTTTTTTCGTATCACTTCCAATGGCTGTTGTGCAAAGTATTGGCACAGAGTTGGGCTATTCAACATTCCCTGTGGGAGGACCCTCCATTGAAATCTTTTAACCGGTTGAGAATTATTATAAGTAGGCACTGTAAAAGCAAATCTTTCTTTGTCTTTTTCTTGTAAGGGTATTGAAAAGAAACAGTCTTTTAAATCAATAACTATGAGAGGCCATCCTTTTGGTAACAGAGTAGGCAAAGGCATCCCAGATTGTAGAGAGCCCATTGGCTGAATTACTTTATTAATTGCTCTAAGGTCTGTCACCATTCTCCATTTACCAGATTTCTTTTTAACAACAAAAACAGGAGAATTCCAGGGGCTACTTGATTCTTCAATATGCTGAGCATTTAACTGTTCTTCTACCAGCTCTTCTAAAGCCTGGAGTTTCTCTGTTGTTAAAGGCCATTGCTGGACCCACACAGGCTTGTCTGTTAACCATTTTATTTATTTATTTATTTTTTTTTATTTTATTTATTTATTTATTTATTTATTTTTTTTTTGGTTTTTCGAGACAGGGTTTCTCTGTGTAGCTTTGCGCTTTTCCTGGGACTCACTTGGTAGTCCAGGCTGGCCTCGAACTCACAGAGATCCCCCTGGCTCTGCCTCCCGAGTGCTGGGATTAAAGGCGTGCGCCACCACCGCCCGGCTCTGTTAACCATTTTAAAGGTAGAGCTATTGGTGTCTTTGGAAGATCATCAGTTATTGTGCCCTGTTCTTGTATAATATGGATGGCTGGTGACCACTCATTAGAATAATATCTTCTAATATTTCTCTCAGTAACATGTGTTAGGTTATGATTTGTTTCTGAGATTGGAGGGATGTTAATCTGAGTATCCCATTGTTGCAACAAGTCTCGACCCCACAGGTTCATAGTTATGTTAGCCACATATGGTTTTAATTTTCCTCTCTGTCCTTCTGGACCTATACATTCGAGCCATCTTGCACTCTGTTTCACCTGAGATAATGTCCCAATTCCTAACAGTTGAACGTTTACCTCCTGAAGAGGCCAAGTTGCATGCCAAAATTCTGGTGCAATTATGGTAACGTCCGCACCTGTGTCTATCAGACCAGACAACAAAACACCATTTATTTTTATCGTTAATTTTGGTCTTTGTTCATTAATAGAAGTTTGCCAAAAAATTTTCTTTATGTTTTCTCCTGAATTTTCTATTCTCTCTGTTTCATCAACCTGACCAGCATGATTTATTCCAATAGACATTTGGTTATTTAATCGCTCTCCAGAGCAGGCATTTCCTCTATGGCTGCAGGAAAGGTTTGAACTGGATTTGCACTGGGGGCCTGCGCGAGGCCCCTCTGGGAGTTTCCTGAAGACTGAGGCAAAGGATTACCCTGTCTGTCTTTTGTTGATCTACATTCGTTGGTCCAGTGTTTTCCCTTACCACACCTTCTGCATACTCCAGAAGGAAGGGGCATTCTGTTGCCATTATTCCTTGAATAAACATTGCTTCTAGGAATGACCTGTTTACAGTCCCTTTTAAAATGTCCTTGCTTTCCACACCCAAAACATCTAACATTCCTCAAACCTTTTGAAATTACTTCTCCTACCCACGTATCATCATGCTCATCAACCTCAACATTAATTGTTTCTCTAATCCAATCTTCCATAGGTGCAGATCTTGCCCTTAATGGCCTGATTATTCTTTTGCATGCTGCATTCGCATTCTCAAAGGCCAAAGATTCAATTATTGCCTTACCAGCTTCTGAATCCGAGACCATTCTCTTTACTGCTGAAGCCAGTCTTTGTAAAAAATCTGTAAAAGACTCTTTTGGGCCTTGCCTCACCTTTGTAAATCACTCAGATTTTTTTCCTGGTTCCTCAACTCTGTCCCATGCACTCAAGGCTGCCGTTCGACATAAAATTAGGGTTTGGACATCATATAAACATTGTGTTTGTGCTGAAGCATATTGGCCTTCTCCCATAAGCTGATCCTGGCAAACTTGTATTCCTTTATCCCTCCATTGTTTTTCTATGTTTTTAGCCTCCTCCTTAAACCAAGTCAGCAATTGAAGTCTCTGGCTGGGTTCCAGAACACCTTGTGCAAGGTCCCACCAGTCCTGTGGTATTATCCTATTATATGTTGACCAAGAGTTTAACATTTGCTTTACATATGGGGAATGCATGCCATAAGATACTATTGCCTCCTTAAACCTTTTTAAATCCAACATTTCAATTGGAGCCCAATTATTCTGTGTAGCCATCATTTGATCAGGCACCTGCTGTACAGTTACAGGATAAATTAAGGGTGACTGTGTGAAAACAGGCTTTCTTTCTACAACCTTATGATCCAAACTTAAACCAACTTCACTGTTAATTTCTTCTGTCTGAATTTTTACAGGTTTAACAAGTTTTTCTAAAGCTGTTATCCTGGTACTTAAATCAACTATCTTTTTAAATAGTAAAATGAGAATAAGCATGGTGATAAACTGCATAATTTGATCAACATTAATTTTCTCATATAGTTGTTCCATTGTCAGACTGCCTAAAATTTCAAACAAAACCCAATTTTCTTCCAATGTACACAGGAAACCCATTTTTTTAAATGTGGAAAAAAATTGTCTTTTAAATAGTTTCCTTTATGACTTACCAAATCTGTGTAGAATAGTAGAAATTCCAGCGAATTAAATCTGTGTAGAACAGTAGAAATCCGAGGGGATTTTCAAAACAGCCACCTAGTGTCCCAGGTGTAAATCCAAAGAGAAAGAGAGAGAGAGAGAGAGAGAGAGAGAGAGAGAGAGAGAGAGAGAGAGAGAGAAAGCGTAGCTGGCTAAAGTTTAAATGCAGCCACGTGTTCCCTTTTGTGCCTAGTCAAGGCTTGGGTCTGGCTTCCTTAAACTTTGACCACGTGCATTGGCTTTACAGGCAGGGCCCTGTTCGGCAGGGCAGGTCTGAGTTGTTTGTAGCACCGGCTTTAAGCAAGCTGCTCACAGACCTAGGCCGGGGCTAGAAGCTGCCGCTCGGACTAGGAACCCGGCAGCTCGGACTAGGAAGCTGGCAGCTTGGACTAGGAAGCCGGCCGCCCGGTCTGCCACCCTTTCGGGACAGCGGACCTGCCGCCAAGCCAAGCGGTCTTTAATGGATTCTTGTCATGTTGGGCGCCAGATATAGATGTAACCAACCGTCTTATCAAACAAGAAACACAGAAACAATGCAAAAGAGAAAGCCGAGAGGTCAGAGCTCAGAGCCAAAATCTCACCCTTCTGCCTGCAGTGTCCCAGCCTCCCGAATGAGGGATCTATTTCCTGTCTATTCGTCTATTTAAAGAGACAGAACAAGCCACAGCTATCTCACCTCACCAGTTCCTCAGCTGGTCCTGTTTCCTCAGACTGGAAGCTTCTGTGTCCTCATCCCAATAGCTCTCAGCTGAACTGTGTTGCTCCAAAGCCTGAAAGCTTAACCAGCGAAATGCTTCTAGTTTCTGGTCCTCAAGCCTTATATATCTTTTTGCTTTCTATCACCACTCCCTAGGATTAAAGGCTGTTTTTCTGGGATTAAAGGAGTGTGTCACCACCATGCTTGGCTATTTCCAATGTGGCCTTGAACTCACAGAGATCCAGAGGGATTTCTATCTCTGGAATGCTAGGATTAAAGGCGTGTGCCACCACCGCCAGACTCTTGCTATGGCTCTAATAGCTCTGACCCCCGGGCAACTTTATTTATTAACATACAATCAAAATCACATTTCAGTATAATTAGATTACCACCACAAATGTGAGTAGAAATTTTCATGCTCAGCCCTCACTGGGATTGTTACTTTATTACTAAGAAGTCCATGGTTAAAAATGTCACTTCTAAGACTAAACATGGGACATAGAACAGAAGTTGCCATTTGTGCAACATAAAATACTCCTTTAAATGAAGATTTCTTACAATATATTCTTTTTGCTAGTGAATATATTTAAAGGTTTTTAAATTATGTGTATGACAGTGTGTGTGTGTGTGTGTGTGTGTGTGTGTGTGTGTGTATTTATGTGTGTGCAGAGAGTGATTTTTAAAAACTGTGTTAAGGTTATTATAAAACATTCGCCCACAATGTGACAATATGATGAATGGAATGGAGAAATGAAATTTTCTTGTATTAAATTTTCTTTCTTTCAAACTTTGTTCCTCAACTAAATTTAGCTTTGACAGTATATAATGTCATTTGCTTCACTTGCTATAGAAATCCAGAAAGATAATGTCCACAGAAGAAAAAGAATATGGTTACTTTCAAATTTCTCATATCACTTGTAACACTATATTTTATCCTCAATCCAAGAAAACTTGCATAGTTTAAAATGTCTGACTTTTTCAGACATTGTTTTGCCTGAATTTCTATACTAGCCACCCAAAATGATCATTTTATTCTTCCAGAACATTTATTTAATGCAACAAGTTATTTTGATAAACATGATTTTTCCACATTGGATAATTTTTTACATTATTATTATTTCTTAAAATTGTTATATATCTTTTAAATGTTTCTACATCTGGGAAATTGTTTAATGATTTTGATTGGAGAATATCCAATATATATATGTATGTGTATATGTGTGTGTGTGTGTGTGTGTTAGTAGTTTACCATTGTTAATACACAGGAATAAGAATATTTGTCCCAGGACTTTGTGATAAAAGTTTTTCTTTCTTTCTTTCTTTCTTTCTTTCTTTCTTTCTTTCTTTCTTTCTTTCTTTCTTTCTTTCTTTCTTTCTTTCTTTCTCTCTTTCTAATTTCATTCTTTCTTTTTTATTGAGACTGGTTTCTCCATATAGTCTTGGCTGTCCTGGAACTAGGTCTGTAGACCATGCTCACCTCTGCCTCCTGATTATGGGGGTTAAAGTCAAGTGTATACCCAGCTGATAACATATTTGCTAACGATTAATAAATTCATATTTTAGTGAGGCAGGTTAGTATACACCTTTACTTCCAGTAGTCAAGAGGCTGAAGCAGACAGATCTCAGTGAGTTCAAGGTCAGCCAGAGATAAATAGTGAACCTATGCCTCCAAAATTTTATAAATTTCAGTTGCCTGCACCCACATCAGGCAATACATAACTTGTTACAAGTCCAGCTTCAGGGGAACAGATGTCCTCATTTGGACTCCATAAGAATCTTCAGAACATGCATGCAACACCATAATATTTACATCAGATTATCAATAATGAATAATAAAATATAAAAGCTGAAATATTAATAATTGAAAACAATCTAGCTATTCATAAACAGATTATCTGATAAGAAAGCATTATATATATGAATGGATATGAATTTCGCAGCTTTAAACACAAATGAAGTCATGAACTTGAAAGCCATATGTTTTTTTCTCATGTGGATTCAAATATTTGTATGCAAGTGGAAGCCAGGAAACTAGAAAGAAGAATTTTTACAATGGGTGTGATAAGTGAGAGAGGTTAGATTATTATATATAAAAGGAGAGTAGTGTGATTTTATACTACAGTTGGAAAGGGTTGTGCTGAGGAGGGTATAGGCAAATGGAGGAATCAGAAGGAAGGTTAAAGGGGGAACTAATACAAAGGACAAGGTAAGAAATGTTGCAGTGTGTAATTTTTGTTGTTTGTTTGCTCCAGACAAAAATATGAAGCACAGACTGTTCTGAAACTCCTTACGTAGGCATTCCACCCTTTAATTCAAGGAGGTTTTCGCTTGACCTCAAATTCCAGTTTTATCTTGTCATGTTACTTTCCCTCTGCACACCTGTTGGAGACTACTCCAAAGTTGCTGCCTTTCAACACATCCTGAACCATAGCCCCATGCAGATATCAGTGTGCTGGATCTCATCTAATGTGTCCTGTAAAAACAGTCAGAATTATTGTTTTTCAATTAAAATGTCTGAACAGTATATTAAATTCAAAGTAAATTTTCTCTGAAAAATATATAAATCTTATTAACATTAATTTCCAATTATGGCAAATTTCTTACATATTTTGTAGTGGAATCTTAAAAGGTCTTTTTAATTAAAGCAAACCTGGAACCAGGTATTGGGGTGAATGCTGAAAGATCAGGAAGACAAAACAGACCACAGCTAACCTCACCTCACCAACTTCTCAGCTGATCTTTTTTCCTCAGGCTGAAGCCTATGAGTCCTCATCCAGAACAAATCTCAGCTGAATTGCTGCTAAAAACCTAAAAGCTTAACCATCTCTAGTTCCTGGTACCTTTCTGCTTTCTGCTATTACTTCCTGGGATTAAAGGCATGAGTCACCATGCCCGGCTATTTCCAATGTGACTTTGAACTCACAGAGATCCCGATGGATCTCTGCCTCCAGGAGGCTAGGATTAAAGGTGTGAGTGCCACCATTTTCTGGCCTCTATGTCTGTCTAGTGGCTGTTCTGTTCTCTGACCCCAGATAAATTTATTAGGGTGCAAGATATATTACGGAATACAATATCACCACAATATTTTCATAAGGTGTAAGCCTAAAGAAGTTTTCAGTTCTCTTCTTATATTTCAATTTTGAAGTGATCATCATCACTTTCCACAATCCATATTTTCCTTAGTTACTAATTAGCATGGGGTTAATATCCTATCTGAAATATGTAAGGAATATAAATTATGTAACCAATTCAGAGTATGTATTTGGTGAACAAAATGAAGAATGCTTTCCAACTGTCTCTGACATTCTTCATCTAGGACATCATTAAAATATCCCTTTTAGCATCATTATTTTATCATCTCAATAGTGAAAACAGTGATCACTAATACATTTGGCTCTAAGCAGCTTCTTCAATAACCGCACAAGCAGAGCCTTTAAAATGCTCTGTGGCTACTATTTTAAGGGTTAAATTTACCTTTCACAAAATGTTTAGGCGGTAACATAAAAATGACCTATTTTCTTTATCACCGTGTTAAGGTTCTCCTGCTGTGAAGAGGCACCGTGGCCACAGCACCTCTTATAAAAGGAAGCATTCAGTCAGAGCTTGCTCACTGTTCCAGAAATTTAGTCCGTCATCATCACAGCTGGGATCATGGTGGCTTTCAGACAAACATGGTGCTACCGAAGCAGCGGAGAGGTCTACATCTGGGTCAGCAGGAAGAGAAAGCAACACTGAGCCTGGCTTGAGTTTTTGAAACATCAAGGTTGACCCTAGGTGACACATGTCTGCCAATAAGGTCACAACTCTTTCAACAAAGCATATCCTCCTAAGCCAACTGAAAAAAAAAAAAAAAAAAAAAGCCACTCTGTGATGACTAAGCATTCCAATCTAGGAGCCAAAGAGGACGTTCATATTTCAACTACGACAAAACAGAAAGAAAAATTAAAACAAACAAACCAAGAAAAAAAAAACTAATCATTTTACTGCTGAATGTATGCTGGACCAGTGCTTTTTACAGTATACTTTCCGAGAGGTTTTTAATTGTTAATAATTATATGCAGGGAAAAAATATGACCCGCAAAGAAAGCAAAAACGAGAAGTCCCACATTCTGCCTTACCCCTCACACCAGATGTGCCTCACAATGTCAGGGATGAGTACACCTGGCAGCTGATGTTCAGTGCTTCCAATTTTGCTGCTATTCATAACAATTGACAATCAAAGAACTGCAGTATCAGGCACCCAAGGACAGTCCATCCCAGGTAGAGCCTGTCTGCGAATATGTTCCCAGCTGTGACTCTAGAAATGTCATACTCAGGTTGAAAGTGTCAGCAGGCTGAATGCATAGAGGATAGTCTTTTTTTGTTTAACTTATAGGCATCTATTATGAGAAGCCTTCCTATCTCTCTCATGCAGGGCATCTATTTTTCTTACAGGATTTCTATTTTTAATACTACAATCATTTGTTCAAAGGGATTCAACCTCAACTATGAAAGTTCACAACTGTATTTCTATTTTAATGACTCCATGAATGCCTCCTTTAATTAATCCAGCTTTCTTTCACAGAAAGTGGGACAAAGCTCCACCTAATATCATTTGAAAATAATTTTTCTTCTGCATAGTAATCAGCAACTTGATGGTAAATATTTATCATTCATGTATATATTTGATACATGCATGTCTATATATCTATAAATCTTAAACTGAAAACAGTAAAGGGCTGGTAATAACTCAGTGGCTAAAAATGCTTGATTTATGAGCACACAACCATGTAATGAAGCACCAGGCATGGCTGTCATTCCAGCAGGGACCAGTGAAGAGAGGAAAGCTCACTGGCCAGTTAGGCTAGTCAATGCAACAAGCTTCTGATTTAGTCAAAGAGGATGCTTAAAGCAAGGTGGAGGGAAGAAACAAAGAAAGACACCACATAACGGTGTGTGGTAATTGGAATGAGAATGGCCCTCATAGGTTCCAACATTTGAATGCTGGTTCCCAGCCTGTGAACTATTTAGGAAGAAGTAGGAGGTGTGAAACTTTGGGGGGAGAGTGTGTCACTGTGGGTGAACTTTGAGACTTCAAAAGTCCATGCTAGATCAAGTAACCTTCTCTGAGCCCTCTGCTTGTGTATCGGACATGAGCACTCATCTACTGCCCCAGTACCCTACCTGCCTGCCTGCTCTGTGCTCCTGACATGATGGCCATAGACTAACACTCTGAAATTGTGCAGAAGACTCCAATTAAATGCTTTATTTTATAAATTGCCTTGGTCATGCTATGTTTTCACAGTAATGGAAAAGTACCTAAGACACTGCTATTAATTCTACAAGCACACATGGACACATGCATAGGATCACCCATTTACATGAACCATAGATGCACACAGAAACTTCTCAAAAAATTTTTAAAAATTAAATTTTGGTGTCTTCTAAAATGTTTATCCATTTACTGATTTCTATTAGTACACATCTAGAATGTGGTATATGACACAGCACATCCCAGGACAAGACTGAGTGAGGCAATATTTTGTAAACATGACAGTGAACGTCAAAGGTTATAAGAAGAAAAAATGTAAATCATGGTGCTATGATAAGAGACTACCTAGCATTAGTAAGGTTATGAAGATTAAAATGAAAGGCCCTATGATATCAGGGAGAGAAGTTATAGTGTCCAAATTATTCTGGAAACATCCATTTAAAATAAAAAGCAATGTTTTTCAAGTTAATTCAGTCTGCATTTGAACAAAAATAAACTTTGATAATGAAAGTACCTATTTTTTTCGTTTGTATTTTGAAATAATATGAATAGGTATTCCCTTGTTGGTAAGGTTTTTAATGTTTGTGATAATCTGTATCATTTGCTAACATAATTAATTCCTATAAGTAGAAAATTTTTACGTGTTGGATGCAGAACTTCTGATTCAAGGTTTTCTTCTTTCCCAGAAAACTTAGTTTTCAGTAATTCCTAAGCCAACATCTGTAACCTGTACCTTATGTTTCATAAATGACAGGAGTCATTCAGTTGATGTTTGCTCAACTTATCATTTTATCATCATGAATCTTGCCAGAAATTTCAGTGCATTTCTGCTACATTTTCCAAGCCTCGTCATTTTCAGTCAGCTGTAGACATTAGCTGCCAGAATGCCAGAGACATATGGATGATGTGTTTA
Source organism: Peromyscus maniculatus bairdii (assembly GCF_049852395.1). NCBI lineage: Eukaryota > Metazoa > Chordata > Mammalia > Rodentia > Cricetidae > Peromyscus > Peromyscus maniculatus. The sequence goes on along the minus strand of NC_134866.1, from coordinate 21,415,867 downwards.
AAAATCACTTCATGTTTCTATAGTGCAGTCTCACCTCAGGAATATATTTCTTTACCAAATGAAAAATTGTAATGAATACTAGACAACTTGAAAACCACTACTTGTCTGCTTTTTCATTGGCTGAATGGTTGATGGCTGCCTGTTAACTGGCCCTGAGTGTCTCCCTCATCTTCTCTTGCCTAGATTCCTCCTCCTGCTTATTCTTTCTGTCTGCTAGCCTTGAATAACCCTCTTCTGCCTAGCTATTGGCCATTCAGATTTTTTTTAGACCAATCAGGTGCCTTGGGCAGGCAAGAGAAAACAAATGCAACACATCTTTACAGTTAAATAAATGGAGCATAAACAAATATAATACATCTTTACATAGTTAAACAATTATTATGTAACACAAACAAATGTAACATATCTTTACATAGTAAAAGTATTATTTTACAAAAAATTATTGGCAGTAGCGATCCCAGTCTCCTGGGGTACCATCATAAGCTAGAAAAAAAGTAATGACAGTAGGTTTGTAGAAACTCAGGGAATTTATTATTTTGCTGCATAATGGAAAGTCTCTATAGGGAGCAGTTTAGATTCAGAAGGCTTTCCCAGTAGAGTACAAATCACATAAAATAATGCTTCCTATGCTACAAAATTATTATGAAATGTTCTGATACTTTTATCTGTTGGATTTTAATAGCCCATACAGTAATGAAAACAAAAATAATATGTAGCTAGAGTTTTCCTGCTTTGCCCACAGTCAGGACAAATCTTTGTCACCTGCCAGTCCCACAGCCGCTCAGACCCAACCAAGTAAACACAGAGACTTATATTGCTTACAAACTGTATGGCCGTGGCAGGCTTCTTGCTAACTGTTCTTTTATCTTAAATTAACCATTTCCATAAATCTATACCTTGCCACGTGGCTGGTGGCTTACCGGCGTCTTCACATGCTGCTGGTCATGGCGGCGGCTGCAGTGTCTCTCCGCCTCAGCCTTCTGCTTCCCAGAATTCTCCTCTCTCCTTGTCCCACCTACTTCCTGCCTGGCCACTGGCCAATCAGTGTTTTATTTATTGACCAATCAGAGCAATTTGACATACAGACCGTCCCACAGCAACAATATGTTTGTTAAACATTAAAACTTATCTAGTGTTTTCATGTCATGATATTTAGGATTATTATTAGTAGTATTAGTACACATAGCTAAATACAAAAAGAGTATTGAGGATTAGCTGACTGCTCTTAAAATAGTTATATAGGTCATGGCCTTAGAATTGGAAACATGTTCCAAGGGGCTCACAAACCTTTCCTGAGGGATTGCTGTATAGAAATCACTGCTTACAAATTTAAATACCCTTAGGCATAAATGTTTGCATATACACATATAACCTACTATTTTCATATTTGTCTTATTAATGAGTCATAAATATGAGAATTTCAGCTAGTTCAGTATTACATGTATTTTTTTTTACCATCATGAATAAATACCAAGATATCTTTGTTAGTCTCTGGGTTTCTATTTTGCTAATAGTAGTTTATATCTGAAAGAATTATTGCTATACTTAACCTCATCAAAGAGAAATGTGTAAAAGAAATATTTATAGGAACTTACGTGGGTGATTGCTATCTGGTATGAGGATAAATGCTAAGTTATTTGAATGTGAGTATGTGAAGATCAGACATGACTTTCCCATGAATTTTAATTACTTTAAAACGTAGGCCTTGGGCTTCCTGGTTCAGGCCTGGCACAGAAAAAGCTTGGAGTTAGTTACTCCATTCTAAGCACAAGTAGAAACTGAAAAAAAAAATCAAGCATTTTTTTTTCTTAGATAAGGATTTTTTTTAAAAAAAAAAGGTCAGAGAAAAACTTCTTCGTCTGATGTCAAGATTCAAAGGGAGTGGAGAAGGTATAACTTACTGTAATAGAGCCCTGGATAGCAATGAGTATAAGTTTATTAAGCCTGTACCATAATTCACAAGTAGCTGGGTTCTGAGCAGGTTTGGTTCTCTGGTTAAAACTCCAGGAGGGCCAATTCTTACAGGCTCTGTACCTTCTTGATTTGTGCATCCACCAGTGTATGCAGTTCCCTTTAGGAACATTGGAGACAATTCTTCTCTGTCTACCAAAGAAGAAGCAGGAGATTGTCATGTTGAAAGAAATGCAAACATTCTGTTCTTAACAAAGCCTGTCCTCAAGAGAAACTGTTTCAGCTGACTTTAAAATAATTGATTTTTTTTTAAAAATAGTCGAACTTACATCGAATTTGGGAAATAAACAGTTCCAGTCCGCTCTAGTTTTTCATAAAAGGAGTGAATGGTAAGCAACTCCTTTTGACTTTAGCCTAAGAGGCCTTTCTGTCATACCAAATGTGCATGAATTCAGATTTGAGAATGGCAGGCATCAAGCAGAGCTAGAGCTCCGAGTCACAGACTAAATAACAGGATGTTACAAAATCATGCAATCACAGAATTCATCTTCTGTATGGTCCACACTGTCTAAGGCCTGATTTATCACTGTTTCAGTGTTCCTTTTATAAAGTACATTATGGCCATCCAACTCACATACACAGACACACAGGCACACACGCATACATACACACATACATACGACAGAGAGAGGGAGATAGTTTGAAGGGAAATTTCAGCCATCAGACTCTGATATTACAGAGATATAAAAAATGGTATATCATGAATTTAAAATAGATACCATTAAAGCTTTTACTGTTTTAATGAATAAAGTAGGGTAGTTTGAACACAGAACATGTAGCAGTGTAAAGGGAGCATTAGGAAACCTATGTTATCATAAAAAAGAATGCTAGAAAAAAAAAAACACTGTAACAATGAGGCATTTGTTTGATGATATCATTAGTAAACAATGTTACAATTCATGAGGGAAAATTTATAAAAATATTTGGAAAACATATTAATTCATTGTGTGGTTTAAATATTCTGCTCTATTATGAGAAAGGACCAGATTCAGAAGCTCAAAGTCAGTAAGGATATACTTTTACTTAAGAGTACCATCGGTTTATTGAACATTATTAATATCTATGGACTATGTCATCCAGCAGAATATAGTAGACAATATACATTTTTCTTTAGTACACATAGTACAGTCAGTAGCATGGAATGCATTCTACACAGTTAAAAAAAAACTGTAGGAAATAAAACAAAGCAAAAGAAAAAATAAATCCAGATATCATGCATTCTCTGCCTCAGAAAACCAGCATGTAAGTATGTAATTGTGGTAATGTAAATGAGAATGACCCACACAGGTTCACATATTTAAATACTTGTTCCCCAACTGATGGAATTGTTTGGGAAGAATTAAAAGGTGTGGCCTTGATGGTGGTGTTGTATCACTGGGAGCAGGACATGAGGTTTCAAAAGAATTGTGTCATTCCGTGTGTGTGTGTGTGTGTGTGTGTGTGTGTGTGTGTGTGTGTGCATGTGAGACTCGTTACCTTCTATGTGCAGATGAAGAAACAAGCTCTAAGCTGTTGCTGATACCATGCCTTTGAACCAGGATGAACTCTAACCCTTTAAAACTATAAGCTGCAAATTGACTATTCTGTGAGTTTCTTTGGTCATGGTGTCTCATTACTGCAATAGAAAAAAACAAACAAATAAACAAAAAACTAATACCAAATTGGTATGAAAGACTGGGCTATTAATTACTGTGACAGGCCTGATCGTGTGTGTGTGTGTGTGTGTGTGTGTGTGTGTGTGTGTGTGTGTGTGTGTGTAATATGGTTGACTTTGGGCTTTAGGTCTTGGAAAGTATTTGAATGTAATAAGTGGGGTTCTGTGTGATCCTGGAAGAACATAGTGCTGAAAAACAATGTGAAATGTTGAGGTCTAGCTCATGAAGTTTCAGATGGGAAGGAATATTGGAAAATTGCTAGAGCCTTTTCTTGCAATATTTTTGTGTAGTATTTGGCTGTTTTCTGCCCCTGTCCAAAGAAACTGCCTGAGCATAATTGAGCAGTACTGAATTCATTTAGCTGGCAGAAGAGATTCCAAGACAATTTAATACCGATGCTGTTGCATGGTTATCAGTAATCAGCCTTATATAGCTATACAATGAAAAAGAACAAGTGGAAAATGTAAAAAATATACTCTTGAGAAAATAGCATTATGGAATTTAATATTAGAACCAGTACTTCCTTTAAAAAAATTAAGGAAAGACTTTATATAGAATAAAGACAAAAGTGTCCTTAGAGCAAGAACCCATCCAACTAACCTTCCAATTTGTCAAAAGGAAGAGTCTGGAGAATTAATTGCTTTTAAAAAGCAAAAGAGGATCAGACCTTCTGCAAATGTGATTCAACAGTGTCTGAGTTCACCCCAAGTTGTTAGTAAATTTGGCATGTTTTCCAAATGTTTCTGATATTAGAGTAATGAAGGTTATATGAGTTGAAGATCTCCCTCTGAATTTAAGAAGAGTGGCTGGGGCCAGGTACATAGCAAGGGAGTCCTTGCATAGAGACCCTGAGAGGCCATTGCATGAAGCTATAAAGGTGAAACTTGGCCTGCTTATGAGACCCCAAGATGATAAATATGGCAGAGCCTTGAGATGTCTGTACAAAAACAGCTGGAGACATTAGAATCATCCCGAGAGAGGAATTTGCTATAGACAGTGAAGCTGAAACAAAACAACTCAAGCCCTCTGATTCTACACTTGGAGTTAGGGGACTATATGTGGCCCCTGATGAGGTTCACACTGGCTTTGGTTTAGTATTTCCTCATGACATCTTCATTCTTCCCTTTAGAATGGTAGTGTATATTGTGTACCCAACAGTTTTATACCCAAAATGAAATAAAAATTAAGGAAAAGTGTCCCTCTTAACTAACACATGGTAATAGAATTCCTAATGCAATAAGGCAAAAAGAGGAACTGAATATTGATCAAGAATTGATTGAGAAAGAAAAAAAATATTGTTCACACATGACATTATTATCTATGTATATAACATAAAAGACCTTGTGAAAATTTTCCTCGATTAACTAAATTATAACAACAAGACTTTAAATAGTTAATATATAGCTTTTAATCAATTCTTTAGATATCCATAAAATAGTTAAACATGAAAACAAGATAATTTATATTACCAACCTCCAAATGAAATATTGAACATAAAACTTAGAAAATGTTTGCATCCTTTGTGTGAGACAATATATAAATACTTCATGAAATATTTAAAAGTTCTTATTTCTTCTTCATTGATGTAATGGTTAATAATGTTAAGACATCTGTTGTTTCTAACTTATCTGTAAATTCAATGAAATTCTAATCTTATTTTCAACCACAAATTGCCCCATAAGTATTAACAAGCTGCTTTTAACCTTTCTATGAGGTAGAAAAGTTCCAGGACAGCCAATGCTCTGTTTAACAGGAACAAAGAAGAAAAAAACAACTGATAACTGACGTCAACACTTCCCGTAAGACAACAGTAATTATGACAGCTAGATATGTGTACAAATTCATGACTACATCACTCAGAATAAAGTAGAAAACTTCTAGAACATTTCCTTAAATGTTGCCAATTAATCATTTTGACCAGCAACAAAGGCTGAACAAGAGAGAGAAGGCCTGCTAAGAAACAAGGCTGAAATGTCTGAACTACGACGCCCAAAAAGACACATAGGCACATAGCTGACATTGTTAAAAATGGATCCTCACATAAGTTGCAGACCTTAGTATAAAACATAAAATGAATTTGAAAGTGATCATACACTTATTGAAACTAAAGTGGAATGGAACCTTTTTGTTCCTAGATTTAATAAAATGCACCAGGCCCCACAGGTTTCTTTCACTCAAATACTTCTGAAACAATTACTTTATCAATCTTAAGATATTTGTCTCCTCCATTTCAAATACAAAATTCCCAAACCAAGAACTATTCATAAATTGTTGAATAGTCTTTGTCATGCAAATCAAACACTTGCAGCCTTTGGTGGAAAAGGGATATCTCTATGAAGTTTAATTAATTTGTTTCCTGGGAACATATTTTTTTTTTACTCTCAGAAACACCTGAGTGCTAACTGATAATAAAATTGTCATTTTGTGTCTTTCTCAGTTTGGATAGAATTCTTACCAGTGCCTCAGTCCTTCAAAGGAAAATAAAATACTTTGGTTATATAACCAGGTGAACTCTGAATTTTCTTCCAATTCTAAATGTAGATAATAAATATGTATATCAATACTTGCAATATGGTTTTGCTTTAAGCCTCAGATCCTGCAATTATACATGTTTATTTTAGATTTTATGCTTCATCTTGCAACAAATCTAAAGGGACTTAAGAAAAGAATGTTTATTCTCCGCACGAACCTCTTAATTCAGCTTCTTAAATGTTTACATGCTTAATTTCATCAATCAGACATTTAGAATGAAATGAAAGCCAATCCTCCAGAAAATTCACTTCCCAGGTGGTGTTGGGATGAAATGTTCTGGAAGTAATATAAATTACCTATCTGAGAGTCACTGAAGAGGACAATGCCTTTTACAGATAAAACAAAAATTTCTAATTCCTTCAGATTAAATTTTAACTGTAATTTTATATATATATATATGAATAACTATGAAACTGTAATATTTATAAAAAAAGAAACTGAAAATGGTGATATTCTTAAATATATGTAACCAGAATCTACAAACATGGAAAAAGAAGAGATCCACTTTAAGAGAAGAGACAATAGATAAATGCAGAGCCAGTGACATTTGAGATTTTGTAACACATTTCTTTGTAGGAAACAGCATAAGCAGGCTATACTTGCATATGTTTGTGTATTTATATTTATAGCATTATAAATCAAATAAAAAGAGGCTATCAGTTTCAGAGTTGGGCAGTAGGAGGATTTCACAAAAGGGCAGCTTGGAGGAGCTACAGACATAGAAGGGAATGGAAAAGTGGTGTAATTCCATTCCACTTAAAATTATATTTAAAACGAAAAAATGCATTGCCAATGTATATAAGAAGCTCTTTGTACTGCAATCAGGTTTATTTTAGATTAACAGTGGTTATAAATAGCTTTCTATTTTATTAGAAAATAAACACACATAGAATGTTTAATTTGTGAACTACTCATGTCTCTACTATAATGTAGCAGATAAATTAAGTTCTAGTTAAACATAATAAACAGAAATAGTTGAAAAAAATTTCAGTCCTCAAAAGTGTGCTATTGAAAATCAAAGCATTGAGAGTTCTTTTAAGCTATGCTGATGATTAATAAACCACTAAAATATTATCTCTTACCATGTTGAGGGGTGGCAGAAAATAATTGTATTTAAAATTTTCTTCCCTTCTTCATCATTTAGCTCATCGACTAATTTTGTCATACACTAGTTCCACAAGTGAATGTTCAGGTACATCTCTCAAGAAGTGACATACTCAGTATTGGATTTGTGAGCATTTTTATGGAAGAGTGAATGATATGAAAGAAGATTAATATCAGCTCTTCCGGATTTAGGGAATAGTCAATTTGCCTTCAAGTCAGTGAATTTTAACAAAAATGATTCATCCTGAAGGCATTTATGCAAACATATATTATTCATTTGCACTAAAGTAATGTTTAAAATAAGTATTTAGAATGTTTTCCTTCGCAGTTTTAAAGAATTGATTTTCTTTCACAATATTCATTTTTATAAGTAAGTGAAAACATTTATTTTTGTTTTGTTTTCGGGGAGGAAAGGGTTTATTTAAATTTTTAGCTCTCAATTACACCACCTCAAGTGGGAGGTCAGTAACTTCCCTCTGAAGCAGAGGCCATGGACAAACACCTCATACTGGTTTCCACCTTACAGATTTCTGAGCCTGCTCTCTTTTTCTTCTTCTTCCTCTGGTTCCACTTATTATTTATTATTTGTCTAATTTTTAAAATATATTATTTAATACAGTATATTCTGTTTATAGTTCTTTCCAGATCCTTTCTACTTACTTCCTCTTTCACTCAAATCCACAGCCTTTCTTTCTCATTAGAAAATAAACAGCCACCTAAAAAAAAAAAGATAAAAATAATATACAAGCAAACAAACAGAAGAAAAAGAGCCAAAGAAAAAGCATAAGAAACACTTATAGATGCAGACATACATATTTGTATACACAAGAGTCTTATATAATCACAAAATTAGAAATCATAATGTATACACAAAGGACCTGCAAGATAAGGGAAAAAATAACTCTAAAAATATCATTGAGTTCATTTTGTATTGGCCATCTCCTGATGGACTTGGGATCTGTCTTCAAGAATGGATTGCACAGAAAATGACTTTGTTGGAGAAAACCAATATATCATTTGCGAGTAGTTATCAAATGGAGATACATTCTAGGTTGGGAATGTGGCCTTGTATTCACATTCACTGCCGTTATTGGGCACTCCATCACGAATAGACCCATGCAGGCCATGTGCATATTGCCATAGTCTCTGTGATTTCCTTTGATCATCAGTCCTGTGGTAATTTAGAAGCTTCTGCCCACCCCCCACCTTGGTTTCCTCCATTCTCTGACCTTACAATCTATTTGCCTGTAGTGGGTAGCCATTCCAGCTTGGTTCTGGAAGTTCCAACCCCCATTGAGACTCTGGCAACTGTCACGCCTACGAGGCGGGGGCGAGGGGAGGCGCCTGGGGACCCGAGAGCTGGATGGGCCAGCGCTCTCTCTGGGCGCTCTCGGTGCCGGGATGCTGACCGGTGGAGATTGACTGTGCAGAGCTCCGGAGAACACCGCTGGACTGCATTACACCTTTCCCAGACCCTGCGACCTACCCATTACTTAATTTGTGAGTTACGTCATTAAATAAATATCCTTTTAACTACGTGGAGTGGCCAAAATAATTTCTCCAATATTTGCCTCTTCTTATTTGTCAGGGGTCCTTGAGCCCTGGGTAAAGGGATTTGATAGAGATATCCCATTTAGCACTGATGGTGCAAATGTCTCTCACTCTCTGCATATTGACTGGTTATGGGATCTGAATTTGTTACTATCAAAAGCAGGACGAGGCTTCTTTGGTGATGGTTGAGCAAGCTACTGATCTGAGCATAACAGACATCATTAGGAGTCCTTATATTGCTATATTCCTTTAGCTGAACAGTAGTCTTTGGTTTTTCCCCATATCCCTGTACTTTCTAATCTGAGGTTCTGGAATCCATCAGTGTTTTGGATTGGTTTGTTTATTTAAGGGTCACACATCTCATGGAGTGAGCTGTAGGCAAAATCAGATCCTCATTGATTATTCCCACAAGCTTTGAACCAATACTACACCAATGACTCTAGCAGGTAGGTTGTGACTATAGATCAAACAGTTTGTAGCTTGGCTGGTCTTTATTTTTCCTGTTTAGTAGTGTGCTGTGCATCTTTCAGTACAATAAATACTAGGCAGTAATGTTGATAAGTAAAATAAGACATCACAATGTGAGAACTAGAAAATGTGAGGTGTGAAGTAACTTTGGTGAGTGTGAAGAGGAGGCTGAAAATTACTATTACAAAGTATAAATTTTAAAATGAAAATTGGCAACAGTATTAATGTGATGCTTAGTAAATTAAGAGGGCATCTTGACAAGCTTAGAATACCTACAAGCAAAATTAGAAATGTAAGCTGAGTTAAGGTACAAGTAGTAGAAATCAAATTAGATTCAAGAAAATATATTTAATTAAACAAGTTTGGAAAATATTAATAGATTTGTAGGAAACAGAAAGGAGAAATGCAAAAGAAATAGGAATATGGCTAAAAATCCAGTTGCATTGATAATGGATTCATATACAAATAAGCTGAATCATTTGATAGATTCACATTGTCACATCAGATAATATAAATCTCCCTAATGGTATGTTATCTACAAAACATACTCTAAATACATTAAAATTCCAAATTCTAAGTGTAAGTTATCATATTCTGTACCCTTGTTTTACTTCATTTTGCTTAATTTTTCTAGGATCTATTAACTTCAATTTGTTCCTTTGTTCATTAAATCCTGACAGAATAATATTCTTTTTAATTTTGTACAGTAATATTGTTTCAGGGTAGCTGTCCATTGTTTATATGTTGTACTAGGTACTTGGTGCTGTGACTACATATGTGACAAAACGAATTTCAGGAAGGTTTGATTTTGGTTTGTGATTTTAGGATATAGTGCATCATGGCAGGGAAATGTGGTGATATTTTATTTGTTCTTTAATAAATAAAGCTTGCCTGGAGATCAGAGGAAAAAGGACAGCCATTATAAGTAAACAAAGAAGTCAGGCAGTGGTAGTATATGCCCTTAATCCTATCACTTAGCAGGCAGGATCTCCGTGTGTTCAAAGCTGCACTGGAAACAGAGCCAGGTATGGTGGCACACTCCTTAATTCCAACACTAGTTAACCATGGAGGTCTGTACAGACAGACAGGAAGTGGCAGAGCTATGTAGGAAAAGTAAGTGATGTAGCTGAACTGAGAGAACAAATCAGATGGCAGAACAGCAAGGCATACAGACGTAGGTAGACACGAAGTAACTCGCATTTGGAAGCTGCAGAGTTGGTGAGGTGAGGTTGGCTGGTGGCTTTCCCTAATTCTCTGATCCCTTTAAGGCTTTCACCCCTATATTTGGCTCCATGTTTTTTATTTACTAAGACGATTTAGAAATTCAGCTACAGGGAAAGCAGAATGCCAGGCTATTAAAATACCTGGTCAAACTGTGTCTGAAGACAGGAAGTGGAAAAAGTGAATGATGTTTCTAAGTTTTCATTTTACCTTTTCATTTAGTCTGAGACATTAGCCCATGAAAAAGTGCCACTTGCATTCAGTGTGAGTCTTTGAAGCTTAGATAATTCTCTCTGGAAATACCCTCATAGACATGTCAATTAGGTTTGTCTACTAGGTAATTCTAAGTCTTGTCATGTTGACAATGAGATTTACCATCACAGATGTTTTGCATAAATATATTCTCATCATTTTTACCAGAATTCTTTCAAGCCAGACACTGTATTAAATTTATCTACCAATTGGAAATAAATAAGATTTTGAGGTTTATCTGGGTAGTGGTGGTCGTGGTGTGTGTGTGTGTGTGTGTGTGTGTGTGTGTGTGTGTGTGTGTGTGTGTGTGTGTGTGTCTGTGCATGCACACACATGCAGGAGTAATTCATTCTCTAGATTTTTCTTTTAACTGGATTAGATGCCACTGTAATTTAATAACAAAACAAATATTGAAATGTAAGTAACATGCTATCATTGTGGTTATTTTATACCTTTAACAAGCTGAATGACTATGGATTTTAACAGCACATAAGATCAATCAGTGAGATATTCCCCAGGCTGGTCACTTAGCAGGGTCCAAGGTAATGTTGTATTTTGTATTCTTTTTAGAAAACCACATGCTCAAGCAGAGTGGAAAGAACATTTTGAAACTGTGACAACAATATAACAAAACCCTGGCTCACCTTTCAGTATCAGACGGAAAGCAGCTTAAAATATGATATTTCCCTTTAAAAATGAAGAGAAGTCTTTAGCGAGTAGAATGAAACAGACAGAAATTGTTCTCAGAAATTGGAAGTCTTTGTAGTTTTCAGATAGAATAAACCTAATTCCTGAAGGAGCAGCTAAGTGACAGCAGCCACCTTTTGTTCATTACATTACCAGAGGGTCCCTGCTGAAAGACAATTGCTGCAATCCTGAGCTTGCATTGTTATCAGGAGAAAAGAGGAAGGAGAGATGAAGCTCTTAGCAGTAATGATGATCATCCCAACAGATGAGACGAAAAGCTAAGCAGCAGCAAGATGTTCTGTTTGATGAGAAGGATTATGATAAAAGACAGAACACATCAGGGCTTTTATAAATCTGATAGGGAGATTACTTGAACTATAGAAAATAATGGAGCGTTAGGCACCATAATACCTCTACTGCTTGATTTATGGAGACTTAGAGGGTAATGAAAATCATTCTTCTCACAGTCCACCTCAAGTTAAGTAAGATGTGGTATTGAATTTTAATTTTTGACTAAAAACACCTAAAAGTTAAATAATAAAAGGATGTCATTTCTTCAAATATGTGTGTGTGTGTGTGTGTGTGTGTGTGTGTGTGTGTGTGTGTGTGTCTCCTGGTATGTGAATGCAATATATTACACAAATTTTGTGCCATTCCCTTCAATTCATAGTTAACTGACAAAGTGGTTATCAAATACTGATATATACATAGCATTCAGCCTTTTTGACTTAGTCAGTGAAAATGATTCGAAATATTTTCTAAGCATAAATGCAAAGCTTTCTCAGCAGTGAGTCCCACCTCAAGATTATATTCCTTTATTGCAGAGAGGCTACACCCTCATTGGGAATAATCATTTTGTGGATGTTGATTGCCTTCTGCCAGTGATTACAGCAATAACAATTCCTAAGTTTCTTGGTAAACTGATTAACCTTCTCTGAGATTCACTTCCATGTCTCTATCTTTTATGTCTCAAGTAGATAACGTGATGTCTGACATGGGATTCATGTTCAATGAAGTTCATTTATTATAAATTCATTTGGATTGATGATTTTATATGCTGGATTACTGCCAATCTTAAATTTGAGAAGTTGATTCCTACAGGGATTTCAAGATCTAGAAATTAAACCCACAGTCTTGGGGTTCATTAGCCTTCTCTAAGATTCTAGAAAAGGTTATAGAACACAGGAAAAAGGTGTAGAGTACAAAGACACTAATCAAAGACAGCATGAAGTAACCTTTATTGTATTTATATAGTACCTCCTAGGCACACTCTGTAAAACTAATGATGAATTAATTTTTTTATTCTGAACTCAATACAAATTTTCCATAAACAAAGTACCACATGTAAAACATACACAGAGCTGCACAGTTGATATGATATTAATTAGAATGATATTTAAATATTTAGAAATATCCTTTGGTTTTCTTCAAAGTATTTTTGAAAAGGACCATTTAATATTTACAGGGTAGAGTTATATATTACATTGAATCCTGTTTGTTGGAATCTATTTTATTTAGCAGATGAAAAAACAATGTAGTGTTTTACTTACAAGTTCTGTTACCAAAATCAGCTTGGTAAGGAAAGGTTTTATTTCATCATACATTTTCACATCACAGCCTGTCACTGATGGATGAACTTGACAGAAGAACATGGTAGCAGAAAATGATGGGCATTTCAAGCTTAAGTACTGTATTTAGACCATCTCACCTCATCCTCTCAACCCTCAGCTGATTCTGTGTCTCCATCACTCTTTTATTTGTTACCCTCTCTTTTGAAATTATCATTATATATATATATATATATATATATATATATATATATATATATATATATATATATAGTGTGTGTGTATTATAATATATATATGTATACACACATAACCTGCTGATTCCTCAATTATTGATCAAATGCATATATGTTTAGGTAACATAAACAAGAACTACATACACATAGTATGAACACTAGTTGAACATTAAGATGTGATGGTGGAAACCTAACATGGACCTACCCATAGAGGAAAACCAAAAGGCAGTTACTGGGTATTAAGAGAGGAAGAATCAGTTCTCTCCAGAGGTGAGTGCCATGATAATACAATCCATGCTTACATGGTCTTATATTTTTTAATGGCTTTATAAGGAGAAAAAATTAAGAAATAATGTAATACTGGTTATAAATGGTTAGGGTAATGATGACCGTGGATGAAATGGGTTACAAATTAGAAATAGCAATTTATTTTTTTCTTTTTAAATTTTGGATACCAGTATCCAATGCTGTAGTATTGCACATTCATATAACTTTCATATAATCTATGAAAATTTCATAATGATCTAATTATACAATAATACAAGGTATGAAAATAAAACCCTGATCTACCAAGGGTACAAATTTAATTTCCCAAAGATGATCTAAACAAATGCCAGTGTTTATAAAAACATGTTTATTTTTATATGGTTTAAATTAATATATAGTAGGAAAAAATTATATGATCTTAATATTTAAAACATCATTGCTAGATTCTATTCCATACAAATTTATATCTCAATAGATAATCACTATGAGGATTACATTGTTAATGAGCAAACCCAAAGATTACCTTCATATAGAACATAAATGTGTTTTAGGCTTCTTTTTCCCCTCCTAGTCATGAATGAACCTGAACTCATGTAGGTTTCTTTTATTAGAGAAGGAATACAAATATTAGCATCATTGAATAGGGAATAGTCACAATTTCCACACTCTGTGCTCATTGAGATCAGATTGCCTTTCTAAATATAACTTTTAAATGAAAGCTAGAAGTAGTTTCAAAGTCTACGAGTAGTTTAAAAATTACTTTATAAATTGCTACAACTTCAAGGTAGATAAAGTATATGTGGTCAGATGCGGTGTAAATTGTGATGTATAAGTTGTGATACATGCTATCTTAATCTTTTCACCTCGTTGCTAGAAGCAGTTAATGTTTATTAATTTTCCCCTTGAAAGTTTAGGCGCATCAGTAGAGAATGGTGATGTTTTTCATTTTCTAATTTTGAGATACCCATCAATGGCCATTGCCATATTAATGATTCTAACACAATCACAATGTCTTTGATGAACAATGTGGTAAAATTGACTTTGTCATTAGCACCAACAGTTAAGACTGTTCATACTACATTGATTTTATGACTTTTCTAAAAAGCAACTAAATCTTGTCAATTAAGCCAACACCAGTGAAAGCATGAATTTTTCATTAAAATGGTACAAATGGATTTCATTTGCATTTATAGTTTATGAAATATGACAAGAAGTTCTATAACATATTTGGTAAAACTTACTCAAATGAGTTTTGTAAATAAATATGCACATACAAACTTTCTAAGTGAGCTGAACATTTTGTACATGATATTTCTAAAATATTTTGGAAAACAAATATGTAGTTCATGTTACAATTTGCTTTTTATCATCTTTTGCAGTTGTTTATTTTACAATATAATTTTAGCATTTTTACCCATTTTCCTTTCCTTTTTATCTAATTCACGTTTCCTGTTCTAATTAACTGTGTGTGTGTGTATGTGTGTGTGTGTGTGTGTGTGTGTGTGTGTGTGTGTCTCACTCAGTAACCTAGGACAAACTGAAACCTTTGGCAATACATAGCTTTCAAGTGCTAGAATTGCAGGCATGGACCATGACATTTTGCTTTTAATTTTATTGTAACAGAGCCTGATATATAAACATGTAAAAATATTTTTCCATTTTTATTATTTCCATAGTATGTTTCTTACTTATTTCCAAGGAGTCGTGCCTTATATCTGCTGGCAATTTATCTTTTTCAATAGGGATCAAATGTGTTGAATCAAATTTAAAGTAATGCCTATCAAAATAAATCCTTGTATAGTTTCAAAGAAAACGAAGTGCTCATTAAACAAAGTGATAGCAAGAAGTTGAGCATTTCTAATCTCTTGCCAGTATATCTGTTGACTTCAGTGGCTCAAAAGCAGTCTAATTCCCAACAGCCAGTGCTTGGGAGCAGTTTTTCTGAAATGCACAAAAAGACTATGGTTTTGTGAAACATTCGTATCCTCCCTCAGGAATAAGGTCACATTCTGAAACAAAATAAATACATTAAGTTGTGATACAACTCTCAAGAAAGTAAAAACTTATCAAAGAGTGATTTCATTTTCAAAAAAGTAGGATGATGGTTGTTTTAAAAAAGAAAATCATCAGGATGTAGAACACCATGAAAAAAATCAATGTGATATTGAAAATTTCAATTAAAATATTCAATTGTTTCATGTATACACCTTAATAGGAGCAATGTGGAAGAGCTGGCATGATTTTAAAAAAAAGAAGAAAAAAACAATCAAATAACTCTTCATGTGTTTGTGCCAGTTGCTATGGTGGATCTGATTGGCAAGAATTTGACTCAGACTCACCAGTATGCTAAATCATACCCTAATCTCTTCCACCAGGAGCCTCATTCTCATGCAGCTAGTTCTAATTAAATATCATTTGTTTTTTTTATGCAAAATGGGTGAGAAGGTTCAGATACCTTTTTTTGGGTTTGTTTGTTTTTCAGTGCTACTTATCATTCAGAAACAGAATTGGAAAGCTTTGATGCACCACACAAGGATTAGTCTTTGCACTGTTTACATGTAAAGCTAGACATGATCACTTATTCTATGATAAAGGACTGACAGCACAAAGCTTCCTTTCCTAATCAATCTGCACAGCCCTTAGGGAATGGGAGCATGGAAAGACTTGCAATGAAGGAAACAGAATAGTTCTTAATGCATCTGTAAGGAAAAGGAAAAAGGAACAAAAACTAGCTTGTTGGAATTATTTAAACGTATGGTTGTATAATATTTTAACCTTTTATATATACCTATTAAAGCTGTTAAATATTGAATTCAAAAATTACTTTAAAATTTAAAAGATGTTTTGCAAATATTGCACTTATAATTAGTTATATACAATGTCAAAATATTTGCACAAAGAATCCTAACCAAAATTAACACAAAAATAGACACCAATTGAATTCTTTACTCTGTGATCATTAGTGACTCAGTTGACAGAATAATTTACTTAAGTAATTCAAAACATTTTTATTTTAAAATTTCACAATAGGTATGTAGTACAAATATAAGAGTGTGTTGGTCATTTTTGAATGAATGTGTTCCTGTAGTCTTAGAAATCTGGAGGCTGAAAGAGGAAGTTATAATATCTTGAGTAGTATTCATTCCCAAATACTTACATTTAGTTAGATTTCTTGTACATACTACCTATTATTAAAATAGTTTAAAGCAATCAACACATACATCTAACATACATCTCAATATATTATATATTGTAATATAGACCTCCATACAAATAATTTGAGGGCATTTTATAAATTAAAATTCAATGTCTCAACACAAAATTTTAACGTGGGAAATCAAATACTTCCACCATGTTTCTATATGTTGGGAACATTTATTGGCCACCAATAACTAGTAAGAGTCATTTCATTGAGATGCTTGGGTCCCATGATCCTTCATGGTGCTTTTCGCACAGCAGAAAACAATTTCCCCCCATAAATGAAGTTGTTTGCTCTTTCAGATAAAGTGCAAAGAACATGCTGTCAATTTTATTGTACGTACTTTGTGTTTTTTTCCATGTACATAGTCATTCTTTGGTCATGTGGCTCTACAGTCTCGCTGAACAGACATCTGGTAAATAAAACACACAGGCTAAATAGGTTTCAGGAAGAATATATTTTTTCAAATTCACCTCATGTATTTTGTGGTCTTCTCTCATAACTGAGAGAGATAATACCTTACACAGACCACTGAATTCCAATGCAGATCATATATGTGCACCCTTCCATTTGTTGTGTTTTATATTTTAGTTGGTATTTTAACATCAATGAGACATTCCATATTTTTCATTTTTGACAATATAATGAATTATATTAAGGCTATATCCAATCCTCCTTATCTGCTTTTATCACATCTCCTCTTCCCTTCTTACCTGCATGGCTTTTATAACCATTTATGTCTTGTGAGATTAATCAGCTGTGTGTACATGATTGCAAAGGCCACATACTATACAGAAGACAGCATTTCGCAGCCCTTGCCTTAGTCACTCATTTTTAGTGATGTGAAGAGACACACCATGACCAAAGGAACTTATAAAATGAAGCATATAATTGGGGGGCGGGGTTTGGAGGTTGAGTCAATAATCATTGTAGCAGAGAGCAAAGCAGCAGGCAGGATGGCAGGCATGATGCTGGTTCAGTAGCTGTGAGCTAACGTCTTATCTGTAAGTTGTAGGCAGGGAGAGAGAGATAGACAGAGAGACAGAAAGAGAGAGACTGGGCAAGATGTGGGCCTTTAAAACTCCAAAGCCCATCCCCAGTGGCACATAACTCCAGTAATACGGCTATACCTCTTAATCCTTCCCAAAACAGGTCCACCAAGCAGGGACCAAACATTGAAATACATGATTTCATAGGATTCATTCTCAATCAAACCACAAAGCGTGCTTTCTCATTCTCCCCTTCTTGATCTTTCTGCTCCCTGGGGCACAACCTGGACCCATGTTGGATTATGTCACCAGTGTTCACTATACATCCACATTTGTATAAACTAAAAAGTACTAGAAAGGAAAATTGAGGAAGGATAAGAGATTGTATGAGTTATATATCTAAATATGAATACAAAATGATTGACTACATGCCCACTTAGGATAACATCTCTAAAAGACTGCCCCAAGCCTATAACTTCTACTATCAAAGGCTTTTTAGCAGTTTTCTAGTAAAAGGTATGTTTTCCCACATATTTCAATATAGGACACATAAAACTGGAACTGCATTGGAAGCTTCTCTGATGCTACCTGTACTTCATAGTACACGAATGCTATGATGCCTGCTAGAAATGAAATAGCAACAGTATTACCCTACTTTTAACTTTGCTTCTTTCAATCCAGACTTGACAGGTAAGATATGCCCACCAACACAATGATGGCACGTGTGTTTGAGCAATCAACATCTGCTTTCTCTTGAATTCAATACATTTAATTTTATGTTCAGTTATTTGCTTCTGTCCTACATTTATGTGTTGAGATTAGTGAATTTTGATGATATTTTTATGACTATCTTTTACAAAACAAGCATATATTAAAGTGTTACTGGCCTACAAAAACTGCACAAGTGTTAGCTAGCAGATTGTTAATTTTGCTAAAAAAGTATGAACTCATGAAACAATACAATTGGGAAAAATGAACACATTTGTTCATTAATGTTTACTTACACCTCCTAGTGAACTCGTCCTTACATCCTTTCACAGTTAGTAACCACTAAGCAAACACTTACCTACTATTTTATATACTTTTTCTGATCTTTGTCAGAACAAGTATTTCTGCATTTTCATTGGAAAAATAAATGTTATCTAGTAAAGAGTACATTTTCCAAATTAAGCTACTGACTTTGAAAAAGGAATGATAAGCTTTGAAAAAATGATTTCAAAAACATATTCAATATCTTTGTAATCTTAAATAAAATTATGAAACACTTTATTGGACTAATAAAGAGGTGAATGGCCAATAGCTAGGCAGGGGTTGGATAGATGGAGCTGCCAGTCAGAGAGAATAAATAGGAAGAGAAATCTAGGGTCAAAGGAGAAAGACAAGAGCTGGGAGCAAGAAAAAGGACAGAAAGAGGAGGCTGCCACAGGCCAGCTACCCAGCCACACAACTAGCCACAGAGTCAGAAAGGGAGAAAGATATATAAAATAATGAAAGGTAAAAAATCCAGAAGCAAAATGTAGAAGAGAAATGGATTAATTTAAGTTATAAAGCAGCTAGGAAATAGCCAAGGCCCACCATTCATAAGTAAAAATAAGTCTTCATGTATTTATTTGGGAGTTGCCATAAAGTCCATTTGGACTTGTTCAGTTATCTAATAATAAGATTAAACATCATGAGTGTATTAAGGTGTGTTTGCCCTAAAATTAAATTTGACACAGAATGATTTTGTCCTGTTTCATGCTTTGTATTTATTTATGTTTGTATATTTTATGTGCTTGTATTTCATGTATATATGTATGTATTTCATATATATGTATTTCATACACACACACACACACACACACACACACACACACACACACATACATAAAGGTATTCTAGAAGGAAGAAGAGAGCATGCGATCCCTGGAGCTTGAATACAGGTGGTTGTGAGATGCCTGATAAGAGTGCTGGGAACCACACCCAGTAACCTCTCCAGGAACCGTAAGTGCTCTTAAGCACTGAGCCTAATTCCAAGTGTTACAAAGCTTCTCTTATTTGAAAAAATTCCATAACTCTTGTTTTTGTTCAGGTACTTTAGCTTATGAAATTCCTTACACTATTTTATAAAGAAAAAAATAAAACACTGATACAACCTAATTTTCAATACACAGAGAATACATCTTATCCCAGTGTAAAGTATTACAATTTCACTTTTTAGGAGATTTCTTGATGTACCTTCACAATAATTCCAAGGGTTTGTGTTCTTTAATAAAGACATAATCCAGAAGATTAGCTATCACTAAAATCAACCAAGAAAGCCAATTATCTGTGGGTCTAGAATTTGCACTGATTTGAAGACTTTAATTAGAATAAGTAGAGGAATATCCATCTAATATGGGATATAATCAGCAGTCACATCAGTGTAGCATGAATCTTAAAAGTTCTTATTAATAAAAATAAACCTGGAAGCCAGGTATTGGGATGAATGCTGGAAGATCAGAGAAGCAGAACAAGCCACAGCCACCTCACATCACCAATTCCTCAGCTGATTCTGTTTCCTCAGACTGGAAGCCTCAGAGTCCTCATCCAAATGAATCTCAGCTGAACTGCTTAAGCCTAAAAGCTTAACCAGCCAAATGCTTCTAATTTCTGGTCCTCATGCCTTATATATCTTTCTGCTTCCTGCCATCACTCCCTGGGATTACAGGCTCGTTTTCTGGGATTAAAAGCATGTGTCACCATGCCTGGCTGTTTCCAATGTGGCCTTGAACTCACAGAGATCCAGAGGGATTTCTGCCTCTGGAATGCTAGGATTAAAGGTGTGTGCTACCACTGCCTATCCTCTATGTTTAATATTGTGGCTGTTCTCTTCTCCGACCCCAGATAAGTTTATTAGCGTGCACAATATTATGGGGAACACAATATTACCACACATCAGACTGGTGAATAGACTGCCATTTACATACTACCACAGGCATAGAACTGAAACCCATAGAATTATCTTAAGCTCTTAAAAATGTGTATGACATCTTCCAGTTTATATTTTATTACAGACTTAATTATGTTTAAGTTGTTTTATTCTTATTATTTCTCAATGCAAAGCCATTTGACTGAGACAGGATTAGTCCTCTGGAAAGATTTTTAGGAGTCTTAAGTATTAATAGAGGACTTCAATGTGTTTGGCTCTCCCTCAAACATACTAGTTTACACCCCAAAAAAGATTTAGTTTCACAAACTTTCCTTGGTTCATTTCTCTAAATGTTCACAAAAAATTACTTTGACAATATGACATAAAACATTGTATATTTTATTTCCTTATAGTTCTGAATTTTAAGTTACAAAAAAAGTTATGAGTGGTTTGTCCCTCTTTTTTTTTGATAGAAAGCAATCTCAACTCTCTATCTTCTGATTTCTAGTATTGACAGAGAATCCTAGTCTTAATTTATTCTGCTTTACAGATTATCTGAGTCTCCACTATTACATGACATTTTTCCTGTTATTATATTTTGTTTCCATGTGCTTTCAAATATATATTTCCTTAGAACTACAGTAATCATTTGATTTAGAAATCACTTATTTCTGGGTATGACCTCATGATAAACATATACTGTCACAAAAGAAATTATTTCAAAATATGATTTTCCAGATAATAGGAATTACAATTTAGTCTATGTTTTGGAGGGGGACAATTCTATTCACAAATTATACATTGAAACTACACTGGAAAAGAATGTGTATCATCCTCCAACACAGTAGAAAGAGAAACAAGAAAACACATTTAGTGGGCTGGAGTGGGGCCCAGGGGAGTTATCAAGCATATATATCAATAGCATAGAATGATTAAGATATAATTTCCGAGACATAAAAAAGTCTCTAAGTAATCCAATGGCTTAATCTTGGAAAGCTATTCATCTCAATATTTAAATTATCTGTACTGGTAGTCTTTGCAGTATGCTATGTTATACAGCTTGTGGTGAAATGTCCCATGTAACTATTCAACTTTTGGTCCATCAAGTAGACTATTTTAATAGTAATATCCATGTTTTCATTCTAACCTTATCAAATAAATATTTTTTTGTAGGGACTGAAATTTCCCTTTATCATTTGGTTGCTTTAGTTCTCCAAGGCAAATGAACACAATGAATTGAACCAGAATAATACAACTGGGTAATGTTCTAATTTGCTTTATTTTTTAGCAAGTGAATGTTATTGCTTAAGATTTGCCTGGTTGGTTGAGGGGGTCACTGCATGAGTCACAACAGTCAGAGAAATGAACCATGAAAAGGTAAGAATGAAAACTAAACTCAGTTTGACTTCATCAAACTGATTCAGAGTTGTAATGAGTCTGATGCCAGCATATTTAAACACAGTATAATTTTGGGGAAAAAGTTTTCAATTTAAAACAATTCCCCATGCACAAGAAATCATAATTATATTGAAACTAAAATCAGGGTACATGTCATTTCTTCCAAGAAGATAGCTTCTAGAGATAGGTTACTTATACTTGTCTAAGGGTCTAGGGAAGGTAGTGGCATGGTATGAATCATACAGACAGCAGAGTGGTCATTTGGGCTGTTAGCCATCTCCATTCATGGCTGTGGGGTCTTGGGGTAGCCCCTGGACATATAGGTAATATAAGAGTTATTTAGATTACTAAACATATCAGGTATGGATTGTATCACATGGCTTGGCCCAACAGATATCAAATGGGCAAATCAATGGGCTACTAATCACCTCCCATTCCCAAATTTCTGGATGGAAGAGCAGGTTTGACATCTTTTCCATTGAAAAGACAATCCTACATGCTTAGTATTTCTGGTTTCCCTAGTGATCTGTAGATGCCAGGACTCTTCATGCTCCCAACAGATGGTATTTATCCCAAAGACCCCATGACTGCATGGTGTTTATTGTCATTCTCTGTGAATATTCAGTAACAATACCATACTAATTCTTAAATATTTTGGTTGATTACAAGGTCTATTTTTTGTAAGGAGATGATGGTGAGAGAATGGTGAGTGTATGTTTCATAAAAAATAAGTCTATGAAAACAGGTACTCTGATGTTTGAATTGCTCAAGAACAATGTCAACTTACTTGTGGTAAAAAGGTTTTTGTGTTGACATTGGGAGAATTATCTTTTTATATAAATATTTATATCTATATCTATCCATATATATATACATAAAATGTACACAGATTTATATATCTATGCATATAAATTATCTATCTATCTATCTATCTATCATCTATCTATCTTTATATTTCCCATAAATATGAAGAAGGCATATTCACACACCCAGAAATATATTGGCATCCATGTTGTACTACAGATGTATGAATACGAAGACAAAGTTGCTGGTCAGGAAAAAGTATGGCACAAGTCACCACTTGCATTATGTCTAAATTTGGCTTTCAATCCAAGGTTAAGATATTGTAAAGTCATATTCATTAATTTACTCAACTGATACAAGGCAAATAGATGAACACTAACTAATAAATGAATCTTTTATGCTTGTGGAAAATCCATCAATCCATCAATTACAGAATCTAAGAGTTCTAAACTATTAGTAGTGAATCTATATTCCTCATTCATATTAACTTATTCCATGACTTAAAGATTACATGTGAATCAAATTTGATTATCATTTGTGGATGCTTTTCCTGAATTATTTATAAAAAGTGCTAGACTAATTAGCAGAATCCAGAGAAAATAAAGCAAATGATTCTAACAATATCATGTAGAGTGTGAGATTTTTATCATAATATTTCACTCTCTTTGAAGTGGTGGCTCATTAAATCTAGAGTATGAAGGCAGTCAGAGATCTGGCATAGATAGTAGAAACATTTTTTAAAAAGTTTCTATCACTAAAAACTATGTTCTTTTTGTGCCAAATGTATCATATATAATTATATACATCATCATATAGACGTCTGTTTGTATGTTTCTGTGTTTGTGTGAGATGAATTGCTCAAAATGTTTTGGTTCTATTCTTATTGAGACAATTAGTTACTGTTCAACCACTTAAATATCATTGTAATAGCTACTACACATATGATTGGTCAAAATTAACCTTATAAAAATGGTTTAAATAGGAATTGTCTCATTAAATTGTGCCCTAGGATAATGATACATTTAAAAATTCTTGTTTAATCATCTTAAAAGCTACCTAAGTTTAGGCAACTTTGCTGAGGTTGTCTTAAACCACATCAAATTGTCCCACTAATGCATTCTTGTTACAATGAGACATTTTTCTTCTGGCAACATTCCTATGTTTAAATACTGGTATCTTCCAACTCAAGTTTTAGGAGTGTATACATAGAAATTTTGGGTATACATGGAAATTAATCTTGTATTCTCTCTGTGTCCAGAGAATAGTGAGTTACATTATTACTCATGGAGGTGCTTTTATTCTCCAGTGCCAAATCTGTAGGACCCCTCTGTTTTGTCACGAGGTAATTCTACACTTCCTACCTCTGCTATAACAAGAAGTAGCTGGACTCGTAGCTCCAATTACATTCTCTCATGGTTGTTTTGGAGTAAGTTCAAGTACTTTATTTTGATCATCAGCAAAATTTTACTGATGGCTCTACATTCTGAAAACCTAATTAAAGCACATTTGACTCACTCAAAAATAATTAGTAATACCTTGGATGACTCTTGTTATCTTAGTAATTAGTGCTACCTGATAAAAATATCAACATTGATATCATTGCTAAAAATTGTACACCAATACTCAAAACTTACCAGGGTTATTAGTTTGAACAAACTTGAAATAAACAATTTATGTATGAAGTCTTACTAGTCAATTAGAAAGCTCTTAAAGAAGCCCTATTTCTCAAACATGTCTTACTTAGAGCTTAAAACGTTGCAGCACATTCCACTTGGCATAAGGGCACAAGCATGTAATCTTTGTAAGACAAAATTATGGGCAGGAGAAGAGCAGTTCAAGGACATCCTCACCTAAATAGAAAATTGAAGAACAGCCTGGGTTTTGCAGGATGCCATGTTAAAACAAAAACAGCAAAATTCAAAATTCATTTAAAGCATGGATTTTTAAAAATACCATATTTGGTCAACTTCTGATCGATTCTTGTTTGTTATGATTACTTTCACTAACTTTGTACCGACAGGTAACCAGTGTTTTGGACATTAGCAATCTTCATAATTTATAATTCAAGAAGGAACTTAATCTCAGTTCTGTTTTTCCAAAGAATTAGTTTGGAAGGTTAAACTTAAAACTCTCCAACAGTATTGATACATTCTTTTCACTCTTACATATAATAATAAATGTGCAAATTAGAGGTATTGATGTCAAATTTTTAGTTATTTGTATAAAGTAGTATTTCACAATGTAATATTGGAGTAAAGTTGGTAAAACATTATTGTAATATGTTTTAATAAAACAAACCATGTGTTAGCTAAGATTTTTAAGTCGAGAAACAAATACAGAAACAAAATAATTAATGAACAATTTCTTACAATTCTTTACTTATACAACTGTATCTGAAAATGCATCTTGTCTGAAATAGTCACTGTGAATTTAAATAGATACAATATCATAAGGAGTTATTTTATTTTTACAAGCCCCTGAATTTACTGAAAGTAATGTGAAGGCTGAGCACACATGTGGCTGTATTGTATGTGGCTAATAAAAATATTCTTGATTATCAGAATGCTTTAGTACCAGCAATGGTTAATTTTCCTTTTAAATTTTATTTATATTGCAATACAGTCCTGCAGTCACAACTTTATGCCATTTGGCAAACTGTCTAAAAGCCTTCTATTGTGGTGGATCCATTAACCAAACAGAACTTTTGAACAGTTTGCATTGGGAATAATAAAAGGATACTGACCATATGGAAAGAAAGATACACACTTATTTACATATCTGAAAAGGAAGAGTTGGATGAAGTCCACAGGATATCTCCTAATCACAGGTGCTTAGTTGGCCATAGGGTTGTTGGAAATATAATATTTGTCTACCTTAATATCTACAAGATGGGCAGTTCTATCTTGAATGAGGGAGTCATATCACCTGGAGCAACTAGGCAGTAAGCTACAAGAAGCAATTTTTAATAATTGAAGTAATAATTTTTAATAGTAGCAAATAAAAGAACTCCTTTTTTAAGTCTTTGTCAATCTTGGATATCAAGAATTATCAAATAAAATACATTACTAGATGTCCTATTTATCTCTATAATTATGTATAATGGTATATTGTCTTCTTCATACATAATTTTCATAGTGACCAATTTATTTTTAACTTTAAATTGGTTTTTTGACAGTTTCAAACATGAACATAGTGCATGTTAATCCTTCTCATCTCATCCTTTTGCATCTCCTTTACCTTTGCCTAATCCCCTGTCACATGAAATTTTCTTACATTTATGTTGTTTTCTTTAATTCTTATATATAATATATCTTGATAATATTTTTCTTTTCTCCACTCGTCCATCCACTCCACCACTCAAACAACTTCATGTTCTTTCTCCCTTTTAAAAAAACAACATAAAATAAAACAAACAAACAAAAAAAAACAAAAATACAAAACCAAAAACAAAAAATAAGAAAATTACATGAAGCCTGTTTTGTGTTGGCCAATTATTTCTGAGCAAGTGTACTCTCATGGAATGTGTTTAATATACTAAGTGTCATCCTATTGAATAAAACTGATTTTCTTTTTTTCTATGAATTTTAAATAGCTTCCTGGCTATGGGTTGGACTTTGTGCCCACCAACCTTTTTCCATGAGTTTTCTGAGTCATTAGAAAAGGTCTCCAACAGCCTCCCCAACATATTCCAGGTTACAACCAATGTTGGGAGTTACCCTCCAAAACCAGAGAGTAAATCTGTAGTGTGTAGCCATTCCAGCTTTGATTTGGAAGTTCCCACCCCATTGAGGCTTCAGCAACTGTCATGCCTACAAGGCAGGGCCAAGGGAGGTGCCCAGAGACCTGAGATCTGGATGGATCAGCGCACTCTTGGTTCCTGGAGCCTAGACGATGGAGGTTGACTGAGCAGAGCTCCAGAGAACACTGCTGGACTGCGATACACCTTCTCCAGACCCCGTGACCTACCTATCCCTTTATTTGTAAGTTACCCACTAAATAAATCTTCCTTTTAACTACATGGAGTGGCCTTAATAATTTCACCAATATAAATCCCTAATGTTGAAGACATGCATATTTATATCATCAAACATGGAGATATAAGCTAGTGTTCAACAAGAAGCTTCAACCCTCCTGACCAGTGTTTCTAATGCTGGAGGTAATGAATACACTGTCTGTGGAAAATATTAATCATCAGTCTCACTTGACTGCAAACCCTGTGATCCACAATAGCTATCTGCCTTCAAAATGTACTCAGTTGTACAAAAGTGACACTAATATTATTAGAGTAAACAATCATTTTTGTTTGGATTTGAGGTCTAGTTCACTATATGAAATTTATGCCTTGTATTGCTATTAAGGCCAAGACACTGAGATTAGATAGATCATAGATTCTAGTCTAAAACCTAGTACTATTTTCCTGCTAAAGAAACATAGCAATAAAATGGCTCCTTATGGCTTTTTTATATACACATAAATAACACAAAACTCATAAGAGAAGCTTCTTCTTGGTATAAATGGGAATTAACACATAGGCCCACAACTTGACAATGTAAGAAAGGAAGAAACCTCAGAGCATTCCATCATAAATGACATGTACTAATTATGTCCTTCCCTTCAAGGCTCAGTGATCTATCTAGGATAGGAGCCAGAATCTATGAACCAGAGGTTCTTAAAACTCTAAAGAAATATTTTCAGATAAAACAAGTTCAATGCAAAGACAAACTCATAAAGGCTGTGATAGTATGCCCAAGACTTGCAAAAATTCAAGCCAGAGAAGTTAATATTCATATTTAGTTATTTTATTTTGTGATCCACTGAATTTAGTCAGGTCCACCTCTGTGACCATGAGTCTGGAGCTATCCATCATTACCTGGTGGACTTAACAGTAGGTAATGAACTGAAGACAAGGATACCTTCTCTCCCAGAATCTATAAATAGTCAATAGAAGTTGTCATTTCCTCGATCCCTTACCCTTCTATGACTAATTATTTACAGGTTCAATTTTGTGGCACATGCCTAGTGAAGATAACCAAATTTGCTGTGAGTTCAATATTGAAATGGCTTCATTAAGTCTAGAACACCAGAATGAATTGTATTTCACAACTCATCACCCTTCCTTTCAGGTCTTAGATATTTTCTAGCTCATCTTCCATAATGTACTCTGATTTTTAGAATGGGTGATATAAATGTCTTGTTTAGGACCGAGATGTGCACCATCACTTATAATAAGCATTTCTGTGATCAATATGTCTCTTCATTTCATCACTGTTCATTGCAAAGTTTGTCTTCTCCAGTGAAGCCTGAAAGTATCATTTCTCTACTGTTATAAACATAAATATACAGAAGGTAGCTAGACACACTGTCAGTTTAAACAATTAGTTTTCCCTCTTGGATCTATGACTTTCACAATATGGGTTCCTTCTTTTGAAAAAGACCTCAAATCCAATTACACAGTCATTTGTTTACCCTCATAACAATTGTACCAGAATTGCTTAGGTGTAGACATCTTGTCCAGTATGTTGTATTTTTGTTTGTAGGGGTTAGATACCACTCAGCCAATACATAGCTTTTCTTCCTCAACAGTTGGAGTGGTGCTTTCAGAAACATTGAAAATATAGACAGAAGAATTTTCCAACCCAATTCCTGAATTATTGTGTGTATATCCTGCAACTGAAGTATGTGGTTTCTTCAGAAATAAATTCTTATCCTCTAGTTCTGGTGAGAAACCAGGGAGGTTGACGGTCTGTATTGTGTGTGGATCTTAGGAGTCTCTCTGAAGAACTCTTTTTGAGGTATCCCATAAGTAGGACTATAAATTTTCTTTAGTAATCAACAGATTCTATCAGCAACATTATACACATTGTGGTTATTCTTGTCAATCTCTCTTTTGTACGTGAGGTTACATGATAGCTACTTCATATATGGCCTTTGCTTACACCTTTTATTTTTGTTTTAATCAGCTCCATAAAGATTGAGGCCCTAAAACCCTCCCACTTCCTCCCATGTTCAAATCACATAGTACATTGCTAATGATAAGCAGTGAGTTCACCTTCTGCATTTTCAAAATTTCTGCATGGACATTCTGTTAGATAAGAAAGATCTTTTTTTTTTTTTTTTTTTTTTTTTTTTTTTTTTTTTTTTGTATCATGCACACTACTTAAACCCCAGAGTGTCACATCTCTTTATCATGAGGTATCATCTTTTGATTTTCTCAGACATAAATAACAAGATTAAGTCAGACCCCTCTGTAGGATAGCAGAGAACAACAGTGCATGCTTTCAGACCTGTGTCTTTTTGAATTTCACTACCTATGAATATGTTGGGAACCATTAGCCTTGGATAAAGTTGAGACTTTTCTACAGCCTAACTTTCTGTGAAGTTACAGATGCTATTACAGAATGACTAAATTTTAAAAGTTTAATTAATAGCAGAAATTTGCTTTATAAAGACAAGAGAGACAATATCAGTTTTTAAAGGATGATAACTCTATTATCCTTTTTATCCTATTATTCAGCATCAAAGAATTTTTAGAAACCTACCTCATTGTCTTTTATTTTATGTATCTTTTTGGATAACTGAATAAATCTGGAAAATCAGAGTATAAAATGAAAAATAAATGCCTCTACATAATTTTGAACACTCATGGATTATAGGAAATTAAATATAATTTTTCTTTTGAAATAATTTTCTTTAAAATAATTATGAAAATTCTATTTATATATCATGATGATTTATTTCCAATAATATTTAAAATCATTTAATATTGATATTTGAAAAGCACTGCTCATTTTCTTAGCCATAGAAGAGAAATTTCTTCTATAATATACAACTGTCATGAGGAAAATAAGAAAAATATGAATTGAGGAATTTCACAGGGTCTATTTTCTGTGAGAAGATGAATATATGTAGGTTTTGGTGACAGGAACTCCTTACCTAAAGACATATTATCACAGAGAACTCTGTGAGGGTCTCTGAAGACCTTCTGATAATACTACATACATAAATCTAGGTCTGGCATCCCAATGGGTTCTTTTTATTTTTTAAAAATTGGATAAGAATTCAAGAAATTTAATAGCAGTAACTTCATCTTTAAACTATTTGAAACCCAGTGTAATACTTTATTCTCATAGATTATTTTATCACAATGATGGTATGAAAATAAATCTGGATAATATTCACCAAGGGGAGTTCAATGAGGCATCTTTAAAGCTCAGTTCTATTTTTCTCATGGATATCCCTTTAAATCATCTCACCCAAGTCTCCTGAATTCATTTATTTTAAATAAGGCATTTCTACACTGTGGAACTTTTCAATAAATCAATGGCTGTTTTGAAGATCTCAAGTACAATTAATGAGTGCAGTGACCTTCCAGAGCTAGCTAGGTAAAAAGCCCTTTCTTGAAACTTGGGAAGAATGAGTGCTCTTTCTCTGTTTGTGTTCATAGAATGGCGACCAAATTTAATAAAATCAAAGTATCCACATTTTATATATTCACATTTTCTACTAATTGTAGATGCATCCATACAAAACTTCAAAGACCATCTTTTCAAAAGTTAGTAAATATCTTATTCCTAGGATTAGTGTATTTCCCCTTGACATTGATCAACTCTTCCAAACAATTTCCCATGCACCAGAGGCAGACTGCACATGCCACTCTGCAATGTTCCACATAGAACAGTGCCTGCTAATATATCATATGATATGTACAACTTCTGAATTAAATGGTTGTAATCTTCATCATTTATTTTCAATATTACAAACCACTTAACATTTGAATGACATCTTCAACATAATATAACTTACAAGTTATATATTTCCTTAAAATTCAGTGCATCAAGTCTAATATACTGAAACCTTTACCTAATATCTGTCCCAGGGAATTTAAACTATTCTTTTGCCTCATAGAAAAAACAGAATATTAGAAATATAGTCAGGGCTGGGTGGAGGTGGGACACGCCTTTAATCCCAGCACTCGGGAGGCAGAGGCAGGTGCATCTCTGTGAGTTCGAGGCCAGCCTGGTCTACAAAGCCAGTTCCAGGAAAGGTGCAAAGCTACACAAAGAAACCCTGTCTCGAGAAAAAAAAAAAGGAAAGAAAGAAAGAAATATAGTCAGTACAACAGTTTACGGTCATTAAGACTTATCACTGAGTCTAATATCCAAAGACCACAAATGAGTTCTTATTTAATGCTCAGCAAGAGATATGCTAGAACCACATACCAATTGTGAACCTTGAATGGTCAATGCAAACATATAAAAATATGTAAGAGCAACACTGATGCTCAAAAGCTAATGAGTGTGAGAAATTATATAAAAGTTGCTTTTCTCATCAGAGTTCATTTTTAAAGTTTATTTCAATGTCTGATAATGTGAATCAATTTTAAACTGTTGTATGTATCCATTAGAGTAAATATTAGATTCACTAATCATATTTTTTAAAATTTTCTGGAGGACAAGATGAATTAATTCTCAAATTGTATACATGTATTTTCTATACATACTAAATCATGTGTATTCACCATGAAACAAACATGTAGATACATTTCTGCCATGAAAATGAATAAAATCTATCTATGTACATTTATTTTAGGAAATATTTATTTTGTAGAGAACATTGACAGGCAGAATAACACAATGTGATGTAAACTAGGTCTTTATATTAAAAGAGACATTTTGCTAACTTACATAAACTTAGTATATTATTAACTTAAAATGTAATTATAAAGTAATTCAGAAGCATACTAAGATAAAGGAGTAGTAAATTTTTTAAGAACATAATTTTGTTAAAATCCACACAATTAGATTTGAAAGTATTTTAAGTTATGTGAATCCTGGTACATATAACATTCCAACATGTCAAATTGTACCAACACTCTAAGGCTACATATTTGATGTCTTTCTGAGTGACACAACATTTTTAGTATGTACCCAGTCCCTGTCTTCTTGCTATATGGTTTTTATTTATGAAGCCATAGGGGAAAATTTGTTAAATGCAAGGCAGTTTTTTTAAAGTTTTTAGTTTATGCATATGAAAGTTTTGTGTGCATGTACATTGCTGCAATTCGTGCATGTCTGGTTTCAGAGAGGACAAAAATGTGTGTTGGTTTCATTGGAACTGGAACTGTAGATAGTAATGAGCTACCAGGTAGGTGCTAGGAATCCAACATGGGTCCTCATAAACTCTGAGCAATCTCTCCAGTTCTGATATTTACTATTTTATACTTAGCATTAAGTTTTGCTATGGTTATCATATTTACTTGTTTTCATTAACATTTTACAAGCATGTTTTCAAATTTGCTGCATGATAGATTGGTGTAGGTCAGACCCCAAAAATCCAATAAGCAATCGAAACTTGGGTCATCAAATCTGTCCTTGGAGATAGGATGCAGTATTCGTCTTCTTTATTTTCTATCATGTGCAAATAAGACTACAACTCTCTGCTTTACATCATCTTTTTCACTATTGGTCTTTCCTTGTTTCCATTCCTTGTATTTATATTTAATTTTTATTGATATAAAATCTTGTATAATTTGAAAAGTCTTGAGGATGTTTGAATGTAATAAATTAATGGTTTTATAATTCATGCCTCTCTGCTTTGTTTTATGAACCACTAACTTTAACCAAGTTTCTATAAGACCATGTTTTCAGTAGCTATGTTATAGTCTGAAGATAATATTTACCAGTATAGTCCTTATCATTTTTTCCTGATATTCTTTCCTTTCTTTTTCTGTGATAGTCTTTAAGTATTAGAGGGAGTGGTATAAATGTTCTGTTTAGGGTTGAACATTCATCTCTCTCTTATTCTCAGGACCTCAGTCATTCATTAATTTTTTCATTCATTGTAAAGAAAAGCTTCTCTGATTAAGAATGAAAGCAGCATTCATGTGTTAGTATAAAGACAAATATTTAGTATGTAGGCAGGGATCATGATAGTTTAATAGAGTAGAAGTTGTATGTTCTCCTCAGAGATCCATGAGTTTCATTATCATTGGATATTTGGCTAGGTTCATGATTTTCCTCTCATTGAGTAGATTCTAAGTCAGATTAGAGAGACGTTGGCTACCAATAAGGTAACCCAGCCACTAAAACAAGGTAGAGTTGTCATGTCATGTGGGTCATTGATGTGTTTCATGGGCACGATATTTGAGTAGGACTGTTGGTTGCTTCCTCATTTAGAAACCTTCATAGTGCCTTTTAGTGACAGAAAATGCTGTCCTCAAAGATAAGGCTTTCAAACTTTTTCAGACACCCGTGTTGTTATTTTATCTTCCTTTATCCTCCCTTATGTATTCCTATGTCTTCCAGGCTGGCAGGAATTTTTAATTTCTGTCCAGCCTCCCAAATCCCAGAATTACTAATGTTAACTTCTATACCAAACTTTACATTTAATAACATTGTTTATATCTATAAGGGCATATATGTTTTGAACACTTAAATCTCTTCACTATCACCATATCATACATTTATCCAACACTTTAATGCTCTATTACTTTAATCTGTATTCACTACTTTGTATCAAAATTATTACTAATATAGACTATTAATCTATTTAACTATTCCTTGTTTTCTTTTCATCCTTGAAAGAGAATATTTTGGAGAATATTTTCCTTCTGTATGATGTGCAAATATCATTTTTGTGTGTATATGTGTATATTTATAACCACCTTGAGTTTTCACATGATCTATCTAGAATACCCTTCACAAATTTGTCAGGAACAATGTTCATTCAAAATTTGTATTTCCTTATGACTCAGTCTTGCTAAAATGTATAACTTGGTTTTACAATTAGGTCATAATAAAATTTCAAAAATATATATATTCTCATATTTTTTTATGATGACAATTCAGACATTGAACTTGAAAAGTTGTAGAAACCACAGAAAAGAAATCTAAATTCATCTTAGGATATAAGTAAAGAATATGCTATGAGTAACTTAAGCATCCCATAGTTTAAAAAGATGCATATATTTAACAGGAAATTAAGGGGGCTAAATGAGAAAGCATGCTTAAGGACAGGACATGTCAATTGAAATAAGTAGCTGAAATTCACATTAGGTCATAATACAGTACTGTTGAACTTCTTAAGTTTTGACTCAGAAATTGAGACTGATGGCAAAAGAAAAAAAATTAATAAAAGGAAGGGTATGTGAAACTTTTATTATATACTTAAGTTTTCTGAGGACAACAGGTAAAACTCAGAAATTTGTCTCAATGTGGCAAAAAAAAAATAATGAGATGGGAGATAGATGTGAGTCATCACATTCAGTTGCCTTCCAATGTAAATTTGGAAGAAAATGGTGTTAAACTGTAGTTTGTGTCAATGAAGCACACAACTATTCCTAGTATGTGGCTGGTGAGATAGCTCAGCAGTTCAGAGCAGTTATCACTCTTTCTGAGGGTCCCTGCACCCGCTGGGTAGCTAACAGTAATTTATCACTGTTCCTGAGGTTTTCACGCCTTCTTCTGTAACCCTCAGGCATCAGTCACAGGTGGAGCATAGCCATATATTCAGGTAAAACACCCATACACATAAAAAGTGGTGGCTTCCAGAAAATCAATCGATTATTACTAAGCTACTGTGGTAGGAGAGGAGAGAAGGAAGCAATAAGATTAACATTCAAAAGAGCCGGAATGTAGAAAAGCTGAGAGAACCACCACCTACCTTACCCCAAGTTCCAACTGCACATCATGTGAACATAAATATTTACAAGGACACAATTCATAAATAGAGCAAGAACAATAAAAATCTCCAAAGTGACCTGTGAGAAGGAGTGTGTTATGTAAAAGACCTATAAAGAGTTAAAACTTGCCAGGCGGTGGTGGCACATGCCTTTAATCCCAGCACTTGGGAGCAAGAGTCAGGTGGATCTCTGTGAGTTCAAGGCCAGCCTGGTCTACAGAGCGAGACCCAGGACAGGTAAACAATAAACTACACAGAGAAACTCTGTCTCAAAGTATTATTCCTTATATTTAAGAAAACATTTTCATTTATTTTACACACCAATCAAAGACCCTCTCTTCTCTCCTTCTGCCCCTCCAGCCTCCCCCTCCCAACCTACACCCACCCCGTCAGAAGACAGCAAGGCCACCTATCCAGTAGAGGTAAGTTCAAGCCCTGCCTCAAGGCTGTGTGATGTGTGCCACCATAGGTAGTAGGCTCCAAAAAAAAAAAAAATACCCTCATGTACCAGGGATGAATTCTGATCCTACCACCAGAGAGCCCCCGCAAGCAGATCAAACTACACAACTGTCGCACCATGCAAAGGGCCTAGTTCAGTCCCACGAAGGCTCCAGAGCCATTGATCCAACTTTCATGAGTTCCCACTAGTTTGATTTGGTCATCTCTGCATGTTTCCCCATCATGATCCTGATGCACTTGCTCATAGAATCCCTCCTCTCTCTCTTTTACAGGACTCCTGGAGCTCTGCCTGGTGTTTGGCTATGGATCTCTGCATCTGCTTCCATCAGTTACTGGAGAAAAGCTCTGGGATGACAGGGTATTCAGCAGTCTAATCACTGGAGTAAGCCAGTTCAGTCCAGGCATTCTCTCCACTATTTCTAGTAGTCTAAGCTGGGGTCATCCTTGGGGATTCCTGGCAACTTCCCTAGGGGGGTTCTCTCTTCCCTAGAGGGTTTCTCTCTATCTCCATGATATCTCCCTCCATCATGGTATCTCTTTCATTGCTTTACCACTCCATTCCTGTTCCAGCTCAACCATTCCATTCCCTTATGTTCTCATCTCCTATCCCTTACCCTCCAATGCCTACCCCTCATCCCCAGTTTACTCATGGAGATCTCATTCATTTCCCCTTCCCAGGGAAATCCATGTGTCCATCTTTGAGTCTTCCTTGTTAGCTAGCTTCTCCAGAGTTGTGGGATATTGTCTGGTTATCCTTTGTTTTATATCTAGTATCCACTTCTCAGTGAGTACATACCATGATTATGCTTCTGAGGCTTTGTTACCTCACTCAAGATGACATTTTCTAGTTCCATCTATTTGCCTGCAAATTTCATGGTATCATGAAAAAAAATTACAGTTTTTCTCTGCTGAGTAGTACTCCATTGTGTATATGGGCCATATTTTCTTTATCCATTCTTCAGTTGAGGGGCATCTAGGTTGTTTCCAGGTTCTGGCTATTATGAATAATGCCAGTATGAACATAGCTGAGCATGTGTCTCTGTGGTATGATTTAGCATTTCCTGGGTATATGCCCAAGAGTAATATAGCTGGATCTTGAGGAAGATTGATTCCCATTTTTCTGAGAAACCACCACACTGATTAACAAAGTGACTGTACCAGTTTGCATTCCCAACAACAGCAGAGGAGTGTTCCCCTTGCTCCACATCCTCTCCAACATAAGATGTCTGCAGTGCTTTTGATCTTAGCCATTCTGACCGCTATAAGATGGTATCTCAGAGTCCTTTTGATTTGCATTTCCCTGATGACTAAAGATGTTGAGCAATTCCTTAAATATCTTTTGGCCATTTGAGATTCTTCCATTGAGAATTCACTGTTTAGTTCTGTAGCCCATTTTTAAATTGGATTGTTAGGTATTTTGATATCTAGTTTCTTGAGTTCTTTATATATTTTGCAGATCAGCCCTCTGTCATATGTGGGGTTGGTGAAAATCTTTTCCCATTCTGTAGGCTGTCATTTTGTCATATTTAATGTGTTCTTTGCCTTACAGAAGCTTCTCAGTTTCAGGAGGTCCCATTTATTAATTGTTGATCTCAGTGTCTGTGCTACAGATGTTATATTTACGAAGTGGTCTGCTGTACCTATGCATTCAAGACTACTCCCTACTTTCCCTTCTATCAAGTTCAATAACTGGATGTCAATATGTAGAAGTTTGCAAATAGATCCATATCTATCACCATGCACAAAACTCAAGTCCAAGTGGATCAAAGACCTCAGTATAAAACCAGTTACACTCAATTTAGGATCATTTTCTAGAGCATTTTCTTAGTGATTGATAGGTGGAGTCCATCCCATTACTGGTAGTGCCAACCTTTGGTTGACGGTTCTGGATTTTATAAGAAAGCAGTCTTAGAAAGCCATGGGAGTAAGCCAGTAAGCATCACCCCTCCATGGTCTATGCATCATATCCTGCCTCTATGTTTTTGACCTGCTTGAACTCCTGTCCTGACTTCCTTTGATGGACATTGTTATGGAAGTATAAGGCAAATAAACCCTTTTATCTCAAATTGCTTTTGTCATGTCATTTCATTGCAACAATAGTAATCCTAAGACTTGCCTCTGTCCCTGTCAAAGTATTTCTATCTAGTATCCAGAATGAGGAAATGTTAGTAGGTACAGTCTAATTGCGACTCTGAATATATATATATATATATATATATATATATATATATATATATATATATATAATTATTTATGGTGATATTTTACTTTTGCTGAAATGTGATTTTTTTTTGTATGTTGCCTGGAGATCAGATGTCATATCCATTAAGCAGAAGTCTGGCAGTGGTAGCACACACTCTTAGTCCTTAGTCTGGTTACATGGCAGGCAGAGTTTCTGTGTGGTCAAGGACACAGCCAAGTGTGGTGATACTAACCTTTAATCCCAGTACCAACCATAGAGACCTGGAGGTCTGTATAGACAGGCAGTGATGAGGAAGTCATGTGGTTGGGTTTAGAGCCAATGGAAAGACAGAACAGAAAGGTCACACAGGAGAAGGTCTCCCTCTTAGGGGAAGAGACAGCAGTGAGTAGTAAGCTAAAGGGAGTTGTGGCTCTTGCTTTGATCTCCTAAGCTTTAACTCTGTATTTGGCTCTGTGTTTCTTATTTATTAAGACTGTTTAGAATTTCATCTACAATTACTACTCACTGTAGCAAGCTTTAAATATGATTGAGAATTACTATAACAATAATTTTGAAGTTTAAAAATAGAGAGAGGACTTGATTTTATATTTTCTAGAAATTTATGTTGTGATAAGCAGTTAATAAAAAATTAAAAATAAAGATTCATTCTTCATGACACTTGACATCCTTTCTTTTCTATGCCACACTATAGAGTGGAGAATTTAGTTAATTGACCTTTCTGGCAACACAGTGAGTGAAGTTTAAACTTGTGTAAATTATTTAGACATCATGCCTGCAAGACTAAAGATTTCCTTAAGACAGAAAATCATTGATATTTTTTGTTGTTGTTGCTTGGGACAAGAAATAATTGAGCAAATCCAGAGCTGATATAGAGTAAAAATGAACTTGTGAACAATTTGTTGTTGCTTTTCTCGAATAGAGACTACTGAATAGAAATTATTTAATTTATCGGTGTGTTTGTGAATGAAATGGTGAGCTGAATTAGTGTGGACAGAAATAATCTGACATACAAAAAAATAAGCTTCAAAAATAGGTTAAAGGAATATTTAACAGATTTCCACCACAGATACACACGACTCAGAATATTGAATGTGGAAGCAGCATCTTGACTATTAAAGAGAGTATTATAATATCATTTTTAAGAAAGCATATTCCACAATAATATTAGAGCATGACTTATAGTGGAATAAAAGTAACTTAACGACTAATCAATGAATCATTGTTATGTGAATGATTGTCTGCACTGAAAATGAAATTCAGAATCATTGAGGATTATGTTGCAACAATGCCAATTTATTTGGTATGTTTTGCTTCTCAAGGCTGGTGGTATAGCTTAGGAGATTATGTTATATTTTCTTAGCAAATAAATTGAGTATTAACACAATATAAAAGTGATGTAATTGATATGTTGAGTTTTTATTCTTATCTGTGCTTATCATTTATAAATAATGACAACGGATATTGTAACACAAGGGCATGTTATTATATCATGGAACTTCTTAAAATACTAGTTTGGGATAATGTTACAAAACATAACTAATTTAAATAATAATAACACATGTATTTTTCTCTAACAGTGATCTAAAGGGTATCAAAATTATGAATTAAAAATATTTTGGAAACTTTTCTATGTCTTTATACTTTTTTTCTCACAATTTATAATTCCTCTTTATATATATAAAAATAAGAAATTATGGACTTGGCTATTACCCACTTTCTTACATATGCCAACCCGATGTATTAGAAATTTAGAGTTTCCTAAGGATTTTTGATAAGAAATTTAGTTTTAAATAATGGTGAAATTAAAAATTATTCTTAGAGCCAGGCAGATCTCTGTGAGTTCAAGGCCAGCCAGGCCTACCAAGTGAGTTCCAGTAAAGGCACAAAGCTACACAGAGAAACCCTGTCTTAAAAAGCAAACAAACAAAAAAAGTAAAAGAAATTTGATTTCAGAAAGAAAATAAATTGCAGCATATAATAAATCAGTTTTGGAAACATGTCTTCTTACACAGACATATGTGGTTGAAATTTTAATTATCAAATATTTTGTTAGAATACTTTAGTATCATCACATGGGAATAATATTAATATCCATGAACTAACACAATTATCATTAACAATATTGCTTACTGGGCTCATGAAAAATAGTGTTTCTCTATACAAACAATTTATTCAAAACTAATAAAAGTTTCTGTGAGAAATATAAAATTTGTAGTTGCAATTTGCATAAATTTATAAGTTATATGTCAGAATTATACTTAAGCTTGAAATTTGTAGATAAATGTTATATTGTTTAGTTTTCTGTTGCTGTAATAAAATACCATGACCTGAAGTAGTTTACAAATGAAAACACTTATTTTAGATTGTGTTTCTAGAAGATTATGAGTCCATCATGTCAGGAACTAAAGCAGCATCCGGCAAGCATTGTAACAGGAACAGGAAGCTGGCAGCTCACTTATCAATCACATATGGTAGGAGAGACTAGACAGGTTCCTAGAAGTGATGTGAGGCTGTGTATTACTAAAGCTTTACTCCACTGTTGCCTTTCCTCCAGCAAGTCTCCGTGTCCTAAAAGTTTCATAACCTCCCCAAACACTGTCACCTACTGGAGATCAAGTCTTCAGTTATATAATGTGGGACATTCAGTCTTCAAACAAAATGCTTTGTAGTGTTCATGTGGTTATAACAATATGACATATTTTTACACTTAAATGTAAATAACAAAAAGCAAAGGAAAGGATACAAGTTATGAAGTAACTATTTTCATGTAGAGGAAACTGAACGGGGAGTTGAAATGTAACTCACTATTTAAAATCATTTGCTGTTTCTGTTGAAAACCTAAGTTGCCCCAGCACCTGCAGTGGGTGGCTAGCAACTGCTTCTACCTCTAGCTCCAGGGAATCTGTCTCTCTTTTTATCCTTCCAAATAGAATGGACATATATACATGCATAATATATATTGCAAGTATTTTCAAATAAACACAGCTATATCAAACAAAATGAAGAATTACAGAATAATTTAAAATTCTCTACTGATTTTCAGACCTACCCCAATGAAATGTAAGAATGATTTTGTAGATTCTGTTCAAACAGCAAATATAGAGCATTGCCAACAAAGACAGTTCACACCCAGAGAACATTTTAATTTGGAAATCTGGAATTTAGCCATTTTAAACATATTTAAAGAATGTAGAGAGCAACAATTTGAGCAATGCCTTGCGATTTAACACATTTTAAAGTCCATGGACTTTTTTGGTGTTGTTTTAATCTAGTATTTTGCACTGATCTTGAACAAAGTGGACATTAAAACAAGTGATTCGTGTTATTCTGAGAAAACAACAATAAAAAAATACCATAAAAGGCATTACAAAATAGGAAATAAGACTTCTTTAAGAACACAAATGAAACTTCTGAGTTTACTGAATTAAATGGGTATATACATTGGTATTGCATTAGGTTCTACTTTGGCAATTGAGTCTTCCTCATTACTGCATTAGGACAAGTGACTGTACAATTAAAGTGGTATCATTAGCCAATGGAAGCCAAATATAAACTCTCAGCTAGTGAGGCTATGGATATTGTTCAAAAATATGAAATTGTTCTAATAAAATTTTACTTAAAATGTTTATATTGTGATCATGTTCAATATAAAAGACAAAGACATTGAATTCCTTGTCATATAGAAATAAAACAAAATCTTAGTACTTTGTTCCCAAACTTCTAAAAATTATTACTGCAACATTACGGAATATTCTTTTAAGATGTGTTACATTCATTTATGCTGTGGAATATTTTTTCATGAGGCAAATATGTGTTGCATTATTTTATATTGCATTTGTTTAGCTCTGTAAAACTATGTTACTTTGTCTGTCTAAATCACTTGATTGTAATAATAAAGAGCTAAATGTCCAAGAGCTAGGTAGAAGAGAGAAATAGGTTGGGCTAGAAGGCAGAGAGAATACATAGGAGGAAAAGAATGAGAAGCAAAGAGCCAGAAAACAAGTAGGAGAGGAGGATGCCAGCGACCAACCACCAAGCCACACAACCAACCAGAGAGTTAGAAGGAAATAAAGATATATAGAATAAAGGTAAAATCTCAGAGGCATAATATAGTTAAGGGGAAATGGGATAATTTAAGTTAGAAAGCTGGCTAGAAACAACCCAAGCTAAGGCTGGGCATTTATAAGTAAGACTAAGTCTCCATGTTTTTATTTGGGAGCTGGGTGGCAGATCCCCAAGGAGTTAAAAAAAAATCATTGTAATGACTTAAGTATCATTTAAAATAACTACACTACTTAGCCATGAATTCTACCAAGTTTTGAATGTTGAAACAAGGAAACTCACTGACCAGAAATGCCCCAGTTGATTCAGAGATCAGTTACTATGAACCTTCTTAAATTTTTATCTGATATGAACATTCGACTACTACCATTACCCTATATAGGAAGCTCAGGATCTGGTTAAAAAGATCCAGAACAAGTTAGACTTTTACAAACATTAGGGCACCAGTGTTTCCACAGTGTCATGCTAGGATGTAGCCATATCTGATGGATCGAGAAAAGTTACCTCCAAGAATGACTTGTAAAC
The DNA here is from genome assembly GCF_049852395.1 of Peromyscus maniculatus bairdii. Taxonomy (NCBI): domain Eukaryota; kingdom Metazoa; phylum Chordata; class Mammalia; order Rodentia; family Cricetidae; genus Peromyscus; species Peromyscus maniculatus. Next base: position 21,374,147 of record NC_134866.1, on the reverse strand, counting down.
AGGCACTTGAGGGGGGAGACAAATGCATCAGACAAAGGAAATTCTGCTGGATAAACAGAAAGAAATATAAAACACATGAGTGATGAGAGAAAATAAAAACTGGTAAAAGAGAAGAAGCAAATTAAATCACTGACACTTTATTGTACATGATGTAAATGATGATAAATATCATGAAAAGAAAATAGCAACATTAAACAGACCCAAGTATACATAGATAAATTGGTGTCTAAATATGCATCCATTTTCTATTGGAATTTTTATTATTGTGTCTTCCAGAGGCTGGTAGAATTTATGTAAAAATTTCCCCGAGAAGCTACCAAGTTTCAGTGGCAGGAAAAAAAATTAAACAAATTCATATGCACATCTTAACTATTACAAAAAATTTTTATAGAGAGACTAAATGTGAGACATGGGCCTAAATTGAGGATATAGGCATTGAAATTTAAGTTGGAATATTTTCTTTAAAGTATATATATATATATATATATATATATATATATATATATAATTTATTATTTGAATTCAAAGATTCATGATTATTTGTAATTTCCTAACACATAATAATAAGTTTTTTGTGTAGTATGAGGGTCAAAACTTCATCAAACTATGCCAATTTTTACTTGTGATCTAAAATATTATTGTAAATAGAGCAGTCCCTTAAAGCTACCCCTTTTCTCTTTATAGTTGTATATTTCTGCATGAGAAGTTGCTTTATAGACTAATTGATTATATATGTTATTTTATAAATTGCTATGTGTTCAGTCTAGTTCTTATCTGTATGTCGTCAGCCGGGCAACTCTACTGGTGTTGAGAAATCAGCTGAAGATTACCACCCTCTCATGGATGCCAGCAGCTTTCTGTTCTCACTGCTGCAATGGGCCAGACAGGGTTCCTCTCCGCATCTCTTTCCCTAAGCTCTCTTTGTATTATTGCAGCATAGTGGCTGGACACCTACAGAAATAACTGATCTTGGAAATTTGTATAGCCACTTTGCTTTTGGTTAACAAAATTTGTTGTGTGTTACTACACCATCGCTCATGTAAATGTCATTCTCATGTTAATGGGAAATAGACAGACGTACCCTCTAAAGGAAAAAAAAATTAACCAAAGAAATCATAGGAAAAGAGGGGCTGAACATATATATAAACTGACAACCTAGGATCAGAAGACAAAGCTCCCTCATATGTAAATCCTAACTAGTTTTTCTTTGAGGTTTTTTTTTTTTTTTTTTTTTTGTGTGTGTGTGTGTGTGTGTGTGTGTGTGTGTGAACTCACTTGGTCTATTGGTATGGGTTGGTACATATCAAGGTGCAGGTGTGGGAGGTCAATTGGCAACTTTGGTGATTTTTTTTTTCATGCCTTTATTTCTCAAAAGGACTCTGAAATTTCATTGTTCTCCAGATTGCTTTTGAGATTATTATCCATGGCCATGTCAGAGGGGCAGCAGGTGGCAAGCGGAGTTCAGATGTCAGCCCACCAGGAGCAAAACCCCTGATGGGTGAATCTCTGACACCAAGGCCTCTGAGACCACAGACTCCAGAATGTCTTTCCTTCTGCTGTGCCTTTGCCACCGCCATCTTTCTCTGGTATCTGGTATGGTGTGAATGGGTGTGGGGAGATCCCCACTGCCTGTAATGTAGTGTGTTTATCTCATGGACATACTGTTCTACTAAACATTTCTACCTGTAGATTTTTTTTATGAAGATGATTTCTTCCTAAGATACAGCTAGAACACACGAGTTTCTAATGAGGAGTCACGAAGACTGTGGCTTAGGGTAAAGATGAAGAAAAACATTTGAGTTCCAGTATCCCAGCTAGTATAATTATTTTAATCTCAATGTTGGGAGATGTGTTCTCAGGTTTTGGAGAGCATCATAGATGAAACAAAGATTTGGAAAAAAAAAAACCTTAAGGTTAGACTAAGATGTTTTTATTAAATATCCTTGAGGAAAAAACCCAAGAATAGAATCTAAGGTTTTATAAAGGCACATAATTGAATGGGGAACTTGTTAAGGTCAGAGAACAAATGCAAAGCAGGCCAATTATTACTAGCTGACATACTTTCCTGGCCAGGATTGGTTAGTGATCAAAGATGATGATTAATTCCTTATACTCATATTCCCCTCAATCTCCTGATATAAAAAACTATTGAAGAGTGGATATGTACCCTAAAGATTGAAAGTAGAAGCTAACTGGTTCCTTTTTATATACAAAAGTTTAGATTTGTGATTCCTTTAAGATTCATCATAAGACTACCTTTCAAGATAAGTAATTAAGTGGTTGGTTCTTTCTTTGTAACCAAAAATACAGCCTGCCAGTAAAAAAAAAAAATATCTTGCTTGTTTAAGCACTGTTGATCTATAACAAGTTGTTTGAATATGAACACATATGGGTTCTTGGGATAATTTATTTTTCACCTGTAATATGTAAAATGTTTAATCGTGTAAGGAACCTGGAAAATATACTGGTTTTTACTTGTATTTATTGTAATCATTCATTTGAAAAACAGAATACAACCACATTGTGATTTCTTTTATTGCTTCAAAGATTTTGCTGGGGTACATAAGCTGTAAAGGAAAGAATAAAGAGGGAGTTTATAATGAGTTAGAAGGAAAATATTAAGAATGAGAGAGTTAGAAGGAAAACATCAAAAATGAGAGAGTTAAAATGAGTTAGAAGGAAAACATTAGGAATGAGAGAGTTAGAAGGAATTAAAAGGAAAACATCAAGAATAGAAATAGAGTTAAAAAGAAAACATCAAGAATGAGAGAAGAAAATCACCAAGAAAACAAATAGAGAAAAGAAGAAAGGAAAGGTCTGAAGGAAACTAGCAAGAGAGTGTGTGAGTGTCTTTTCCCCTAGCCCCTCAGATAAGGAAGTCATAGAACCTCTGACTCCTGGGATTCCTTTTGAGCCCTGTGCTGTGGGAGGCTGGTCCCTCAGGCATCCAAAGATCCCATTTTCTCTCCCTCCCTCTCCCTCTCTCTCTTCATCTCTCTCTGTCTTTCTCTCTCTCTGACTCTCTGTCTCTCTCTTTTTTTCCTCACATGGCTTTCTGGGATTATTGAGAGTTAAGTTACTGTGTTTTGTGTGGGTTCCAGGAATCCAAACTCAGGTTCTCAGGGTTATGCAGCAAGCACTTTTAACTGCTGAGCCATCCCCTTATCTGTGTGTCCTAGCTTCTAATTCACAGGGAATCTGTGTGGGGATGAGTATGTATAGAATTCATAAAAAATAGATAACCATGAGAGGGAAAGAGGGATTTTGAGGAATAGGATAATAATATATGTGACGCAAAAACAAAATAGGGATACTGGGAGGTGCCACAAACCATGCTGGGAAAAGGTGCAGGGGAAAGGGGGAAAGCCACAAAATAGAGTGAGCCAGAAAAAAAAAAACCTAAGTATCAATAAAACTACTTTATAAGCAAATACTTTATATGATAATTTTTAAAGAAAGGCATGCATGACCATTTTTCATCCATAGCAAAAGTTTTACATGAAAATCCACAAAAATTACCAGTTATTTGAAATAAATGTTCTGATAAGGTAGATCCTAAAACTGAGCTGTTTAGAAAAAAAAAAAAATAATGAATCCATTACACTTCCTGACAACAGAGATAAAAACTGAACTTGTGTAAGATGTTTATCTGTCTTATTCCTGCCACTCTCCTTTGTGTTCTGTGATTAAGGCACAGGAATAATTATAGTCTCACTGTTGGCATTTCTCTCGAGTGTCTAGCTTTGTGTCGTATTAGATAATAGTCTTATGGCAAGTCAAAATACAGGCAGCCAATGTGTCTAAATTTGGATGCCCCCCCATAATAATTTAATACTAAAATTTGACTATAGTGTTTATATTAGGATGAGGAAAAACAGAATGCTTTGAGATGAGGGTTTGGGAGAGGAAGGAAAGGAAATCGATTGCTGGTAAAAAGAAGGGAGGTTAAAGCATAATGCAGGCGGAACTTTTATAAAAGAATATATATATATATGCACATGTTCGTATGAAATTTTGAAAGAGTAAATAAATTAAAAATAAATTATGAAAGAGAGAGAGGCATATAGCTACCATTGGAGAGAGATAATATAGCTACCATTGTAACCTGTGACACAGGCTTGTATTCCAAGCTACTGGGAGACAGAGGCCGGAGAATAAAAACTCCGACCTTCCTGCAGAAGTTATAGAGTCAATGCCTCAAAATGAAAAGCAAAAAGAGTGCTGAAGACACAGGTCAGCACTGGAGATGTTGAACGGCATGCACAAGGAGCTAGCTTCATTAGCTGTTAAGACCCCTACCCTGAAAACAACAACAACAACAAAAAAAAAAAATACAGCCACCATTGTGGGTGACTTTGGGAGCTTAACCTTGTTGAGAAAATTTCAGAACTGAGTTCAGAGTACACATCTGAGAGGTACTTCCTGCCAGAAGGGACAGCTCCTGGAGTATTTACAAAACTACTATCATCAGTCATTGGTTGAAAGCTGATCCCTGGGAAATGTATTTCCCCACACTTCCTGTCTAACTCTGGTTAAGGCAGGCTGCTGAAATTGGAAAAGGCTTCAGGCAAAGAGACCAGATGTTTGCAGTGGTAAGTAAGTGCGGCATGCTCCGAAGGCCTGCAAATGAGGAAATATGCTAGGGGAATTTTCAACACCTGCTCCAAAACTATGTGTATAGAGAGAACACTTATCTGTGTTGAATATATGTATATGTATATGTATATGTATATGTATATATATAAATTCAGAGTTGTTTCATGTTATAGAAAATTGATATGTTTACAATTTTCAGTTATAGTCTATGTAATAAATTTTGAAAACCTACTAGTGTTTTAATATCAAGATAAATTTTAGCATTCAAATGTCTATAATTTAAGATTGTTTTATTTACATCATTTGTGTATTATGTTTCTATAAGACTAAAGTTTTAAAAATGTTTTTGAGTGTATGAATAATTTCTCTAATTGTCTGTTGTGTGACAAATTACTATTTTGCATATTATATATAGTAAAGTAACTAAACTTTTATTAATATATTAAATAATTATTTATTAATTTATTAAATTAATTAAATATATTAAATTAATATAGTAAATTAAATATATTAAAAATAATATATTTACTATAGTCAACATACTACTTTTCAGCTTGATCACAGATATGCCATAAATCAATCTTATACTCGTATAAAAACTAAGATTCTCTAATACATCTATAAGAAAACCAAATTTTTTCTTGATTTGGGTCAACTACATTTTTACTATTTAGATTTCTTTTCATTCTAAAACATAGAACTCCTACTGAAGTTTAATGTTTTAAGGTTATTTTAATGTGTTCAATTTAGTTCTTTTAATTATCTCTGTGTTAACTTTATTTAAAATAAAATACAGATGAAAATTCTGATGTAAGGCATTGAAAAATAATAATGTTTTATCTAATAACATTTTATCTAACATATTTATGTTGAAGATCAGAAATTGGGTATTAAATCTTTTGTTTCCTTTTCTCAGATTTTTACTGTTATAGAATGGGTGTATTGCTACTTTATTTTTTCAGCTTTCATTAAAATTCTCTGGTAACACTCACTGTTAGGATTAAAATCAGCAATCACGATTTGTATGCTTAATAATCATTTCATTGGACTTATTTTCAACATCCCAAGGGTATTTCTTTTGAAACTTCACTTTTAATTGAGATGATCCCTCTGTAACATGTGTGTGGTACAGTAATGGTGTACTTTTAGGGTGCATGGACAAATTTGCATTCACAACAGTTTATCAGCTTTATTTTTCCAAAATACCTTAGCCTGCTGTTAATGTATGTAAGTGAATTAATTTCTTCATAGTTTTGCTAACTCCTGTTTTACTGAGGATATCTCTGCACCCAAGTGTAATGTTTTCTTTCATCCTGTGTATTTCACTGTTTCCTGACACATGATATTTAGTCAGTGTGAACTATTTTTGGAGATGTATTGTTAATCTTATAATGACCAATATCGTGCATCCAACTGTTTCAAACTTTTTTTTTTTATTGTGACACTATATTGAAAATAGCAGAAAGAGTCACCATGGCAAGGTTTAACATTCTTTTTTTTTTAAATTAAATTTAATTTTATTTTACAATACCATTCAGTTCTACGTAACAGCCACAGATTCCCTTGTTCTCCCCCTTCCTGCTCCCTTCTCCTTCCCCACAGCCCACCCCCCATTCCCACCTCCTCCAGGGCAAAGCCTCCCCCAAGGACTGAGATCTACCTGGTAGAACCAATCCAGGCAGGTCCAGTCCCCTCCTCCCAGATTGAGCCAAGCTTCCCTGCATAAGTCCCAGGTTTCAAACAGCTAACTCATGCAATGAGCACAGGACCTGGTACCACTGCCTAGATGCCTCCCAAACAGATCAAGCCAATCAACAGTCTCACCTATTCAGAGGGCCTGATCCAGTTGGGGGCCCTTCAGCCTTTGGTTCATAGTTCATGTGTTTCTATTCATTTGGCTATTTGTCCCTGTGCTTTATTCAACCTTGGTTTCAACAATTCTCACTCATATAAACCCTCCTCTTACATGCTAATTAGACTCCCAGTGCTCCACTAGGAGCCTAGCCATGGATGTCTGCATCCAGATTCCTCAGTCCTTGGATGGGGTTTCTGGCACAACTATTAGGGTGTCTGGCCATCCCATCACCAGAGAAGGTCAGTTCCGGCTGTCTCTCAACCATTGCCAGCAGTCTTTTGTGGGGGTATCTTTGTGGATTTCTGTGGGCCTCTTTAGCACTTTAAAATTAGGAATCAATCTTCCCAAAGATCCAGCTCTACCACTCCTGGGCATATACCCAAGAAATGCTCAATCATACCACAAGAGCACTTGCTCAGCTATGTTCATATCAGCATTGTTTGTAATAGCCAAAACCTGGAAACAACCTAGATGCACTTCAACTGAAGAATGGATAAATAAATTGTGGCACATATACACAATGGAATACTACTCAGCAGAGAAAAACAATGACATGATGAGGTTTGCAGGCAAATGGATGGATCTAGAAAAAATCATCCTGAGTGAGGTAATCCAGACTCAGAAAGACAAATATGGTATGTACTCACTCATAGGAGGATACTAGATGTGGAACAAGGATGACTGGACTGCTACTCACATCACCAGTGAGGCTACCTGGAAAACAGGACCCCAAGAAAGACACAGGGATCGCCCAATAATGGAGAAATGCCTGAGATCTACATGAACAACCTGGACATGAGTGGGAGCAATGAAGGGTGAGGGTCGAGGGAAAGAGAGCGGGAGATCCCAGCTGGATCAAGAACAGAGAGGGAGAACAAGGAATAGAAGACCATGGTAAATGAAGACCACATGAGAAAAGGAAGAAACATTCTTGAATAGTATAAAAACAATGCCATGGGAGGACATGAAAAGAACTCACTGATATCCTTGGAGATTCTCTGTCTCAAAATGTTAACTCAAGGCATTCCTTTGTTTGTTTGTTTATTTGTTTTGTACCTTACAGATCCGTTGTGTATATATTGTGGCTTCCAGTTTCTTATGGGCTTTCTGAGTTTACAAACATGTGTGTCCCTGTATCCACATAAATTTATAGAGTTTTTTGATTGTCTCTTTTTTCCTGTTTGATTGTTTTCTCATGTTCTGCTTTGTTTATTTTTTTTTTATTTTATGACCATTCCTTACATGCCTTTTTCTTTTGTAACTAGAGGAAGAGAGGGTTTGAATTATATAGAAGTGGAGACAGAGAGAAACTGGGAGGATGGAGGGAAGGGTAAAAAGTAATTAGAATACATTATATGAAACATAGCTATTTTAAATAACACAGAGACACTCACATTCATGTGCGTGCAAGGTAAAAACAATTCAAAGGAAGGTTAAGAAAATTCCGGTTTTCTGTTTGACTGTTGGAAATTTGACAATTTACAGAAGCAAATTGTTTCAGTTTCTGCTGTAAAATTCTTTCTCTGTGTATATGTTTTTCTTAGTCATACTATGTGATATACTAAGCTTAGATTATTCTATTGCATATCAATGAATTCATAATTATTTAACTCTGCATTAATATAAATAGAACTGATACTCAGAGAATGATTCATATAAATTGCTAGTGGCCTGTAGAGGCATTGTAATTGTTAGTGTATGAAAATGGACAAAATAAATCTAGATTAAATTGGATCATAAAGGTTTTCAGCCACACCTGTGTGGGTAAGTACAGTGAGAATGTCCACTAGAAAAGTGGGTAACACTGTGTCTTAGTCTGGGGTCCTGGTCTAAAAGTTTGAAGAGAACTGAGAACACACATTTCTAGTGTACAACTTCATCATGAATAGCATGTAACTTCTCTGTCACAGTGGGCTAGGATCTCCATAAATCCTTCTTTCCTTAAGTGTTTTGTCAGGGTGTTTCATCACAATAGGAAAAGTAACTATAACTTATGGGCATGTAGGTTAGAAACATGATAAATTTTCTAGACTGTGACCATATAAAACATGACAAAAGGAAATGTAATTCAGAGGAGTAAGAATCTGTGAAAGTTCAAATCTTAAGACTCTGTGTTTGAAAATAAATTCCAAATTAGTATTCTCTATTAAATTATATCACACTTGTGTTTATATTCCTTGATTTCTACTTATTACCAAGGAATATTTTGCAGATACTAAAATTAATTTCAATCACAATTACCCAAAATTTGAAAATGAGTATTTAACATGAAGTTATATGCGATTGATTAGCTTAGTTTCTTAGTAAAAAATTTATTAATTAAAGACAGTCCCTTAGATATAAGTAGACTAGATTGGAGGAATTATCTAAAAGCAGAAATTAAGTTACTTGTGATTTTCTGTTGTTTCCCTTTCTATGGAATTGTAACCTATAGTATTTCTGACCTACATAGTAGCTAAATACATATAACTGAAATGTATTCATACTAAATGTAGTCATACTAAGTACAACGATTGCAGCATGAAAAGAGGATATGATTTTGTAAAAGTTGACAAAAGATGTTTAATATGATTGACTGTTGATGCAAAACTACATTGTGAATGTTTTCTATCATTCATTAAATGTTTGTTTTCTAATTTCAAACTGTGACATAAGATATTTGTCTATATCTCTATCATTAACAATAAAATGTATCCTCTTTGTTTTCAACACATAAATAAAAATTCATAGATATTAAATTTATATTATTTATGAGAACTATTCAAATTTGTAAACATTACTGACATTATAATCATAAAATATATAATACTAAATTTTCTATGTATGTGAACACTCATTCAAAACATAACAATTTAGTTCAATTCCAGCTTAACATACATCATTCCCTGGGCTCATATCTCAATATATGCACACAGACAGACAGACAGACAGACACACACACACACACACACACACACACACACACGAAGTAGTCAATTGTTCAAAATGTAAATCTACTTATGCATGTGTCTTGGTCCAGCATTCATGGCAATTGTTTGTGCATAACTTGAGATGATATTTTAGAAAATAATGTAATTCAGTTTCATTCATTCATTCAATTAATTTTATCAATGGTGACTGTACAAATAATAAGACATTGACTGAATTGGTTCATTAATTCATTCTTTGAAAAAGTATATAGCATGAACACATCAAAAGCAAAAGTTTATAAATCATTTAATGAAATAAAACACCTAAAGAGGGAAAAAATACATCATGTGAGAAGATATAAGAAGTTCACAGGGAGATACTGCTATATATCTTCTCAAGTGACAACAACTAATTCCCTCTGATTTTCAACGTGTTTGCTAATATTTAATTTTAAGAAAAATAGTGGTGTGTTTTATTGTGGAATAATATACTATTTAAATTAATTATTTTAAACTTCTCTAAATATCTATTTCAAATAAAATTGATACCATACAGCATGTCTACCTAGAGGAGGTGGGGGAGGTGCAGCTGTGTCAGATGCTACAATGGTTGTCCTTCTCCACATCAACTACAAGGGCTACACACACTCCTGCTTAAACTAGTTTTGAAAGTGATAAGGAAACCAGGCAAGAAAAACATAGTGTCTGATTTTAGTGATTGATTTGAAGCATACAGCAATACATACAACCTGAGTCAAAGCCCCCCTATTCCAAGCATTTGGAAGAGTGGAGGGCAATTTGGATAAGGCTGAACTCATTGTTTTTCAGTTCTTGTAATACATTCTCTGAAACAATCAACTCTAAAAAGAAAGGTGTTTTATGGTATTCCAGACAATAGCTGCTTAATGCTATCACTTAGGGCCTGTAGCATGGCAGCACACTATGGCAGAAGTATTGTGATACTGTTTACTGGAGGGCTAGAATACAAGGAAATGGAAAAGGCACTAGAGGCTGAGTCAAAAATGCATGCATCGACTACTGTAGAGTTAGAGTGAGTTCAGTGGGTGAATACTAACTAAGGTATCAGGATACATACAAACAAACACCTAATATTCAAATCGGAAAATATAATAAAACTCATTATTTTGTTGTAAAAATAAAAAATAAAAGGCTATGAACCCATGCTGTGATTTCTTGCCATAAGATTTCACCTCTGAAACATCCTGGCACAACTCTCAGTCACAAGGGAGAAACCAAGCATGCAGTTCCTTCTAAGTATTTATGAGAAAGAAGACCAAAGCCTTAGAATTTGAATCCAGCTTCAAAAGTGCTGTGCTGAAAATTAATTACAGGCAAAGCACAATGCCAATATCAAATGACAGACATACCAGGAATATGTTAGATAGAAATATGTATCTCTGTTTCCTTTTCTGTACCTCTAACAGGAAAAAGGGGAACAGAGTGTGAAAAGCCTCGTCCTGAAGGTCAAAGCCAGAGCTGCTATGGTGGGATTTTGTACTAGGTATTAACAAAAAAAAAAAAATTCTGTATACAAAGACCAGACTTGACAGGACTTCTAGATTTGCTATGGTATCGGGTACGTGGGTCAGACACGGGATTTTACATACATCATTACCAGCATTAGAATGTACCTGAAGCACACTATACCCCAAGACTGTGCAAGCCTCTTGGGTAGAGAAACCCAGTTACTCATGGACTTTCATGGCCATGCAGAGCTCTCCAGCATCTACTTGTTCCTCAATGGATGACGAAATTTTATTTCTAGGTGATTGTTTGTATGTGCTAGTGAGTATGTTTATTTATCATTTCTCTCCCCCCTCCTTTCCACTAGGAGATTTGTGTGTACCAGGATGGATTTCTGTTTTATCCTGAATCATTTCCTTAATATAATGCAAGTTCTTGTAGCCCTGGCACTCAGGTTTGACTCAGCTAAACACTGTTAGCTGTAAGATTGCTTCAAACCAATATTGTTTCAACTTCACACAGCAGACCATTAAGCTATGCACTTACTGGATCTGGGGTATTGAAATAAGTCAAGTCTTGAAGTCCTGGAACTTACTAGCAGACTTATAAAACCTAACACTTGGGAAATTTCAATAGTTCTCATAACCAGACCAGTCACGAGAAGAAAACTTATAGAACTTATAGAAAACTGAAAATGCTAGTTTGTAACACATAATCACAATGAGAAACCACACACTCTGAAACCCATTTTCACCTGTGACTGGTTTCAATGACCTACATCAGAAAAATATAGTCCATAGAATTGTGGGCCTTTTTCCTACTATAAGAAGAACTGACATTGGTAGTGTGGGGAATTACATTATGAAATATGTGTTTGATGTTGCTAGTCAGAGGTCTCTTCTGCCTGGATGGGCTGGTACATTTTCAGTAACCTAAGTTAACTATGTCTGGTAACAGTCCAAAGGTTAAAATCCTGTGATGCTTAACCATATGACATTATAGAATTGTATGGGCTATGTCTGCCTCCACGTTGATGCTTCTGGGTGGAATGGGTACCGGAAGATTTATCAGTGAAGACATGATTGTAATTTGATGACAGTAATTACAGTTAGAGGAATATGGCATTGCACAGCAGGAGAACTTTAGATAAAAGTGTTTTTCTATTTATAAATTATGCTATACACAGGAAAAAAATCTTTACTACAATTCCTCAGCTATAAATATGTGTGTGAAAAAAATATGAATAAAATTATAGATGTTACCCATTTTGATTATATATGATAATTGGTTTCAGTGATGTCTATAGAAAAGAAGAGTCATTTAAAGGCTAAAATTATTTTGTGATAATTGCGTACTACAACATAAAAAATTATAGTTAGATAGAAAGAAGTAAGGATTCCTGGTGTGGTGTTGCACAGTAGGGTAACCATAGATAACCGTAATGTTCTGAATATTTCATAATGCTGCAAGAAAGTATTAATGTTTTCACCATAAATAAATGTTAATGTTAGACTACATATGTTTAACCAGATGCAGACTTCATAGACTATATACATATATCAAAACATAACATGGTACTTCATTAATATTTATAGCTCTCTTTCAACTTACAAATTAAATATTTAATTTTGAAAAGTTCTCGAGTGATGTTTAATATTTTGAATAGTTAAAAACAAGCTTTTTGAAATTTGTTATGGACTGAATTGTTTTTCCCCAAAAAAGGTGTCTTCTGAAGTCCTAAATTCCCACTGGATAATAATCAGTGTTGGGGATTTAGAAAGCCAATAAGGTTTCTATAAGGTTTGGAATATAAAAGTCTTAGGTTAAGATCACGGTCCACATGAGAAAAGAAAAGCACCAAGATGGGTCCTCTTTCTTTGACATCCACTCTTCCTCCCACACTCCTTCACTGTGTCTCTCTCGTCTCTTTCTGCCCTATATCAGAGTACAGAGAAAATGATTGACTCAATTCCAAAAAGAGGGCGACAACAGTAATTTAATCCGCTGAAACTATGATTTTGTGCATTTCATCCCCATTATCTGTAAAAAAGCAGTGACCTTCACATCTTGTCCCTAGCATATTTAGTTACAGCAACCTGAGGAAAGCAGGTCTAGCGTCATAGTGGAAAAATATTTGGACAGAAACCCTATAATGTCTATGCCCTGACAATGGCTTTGCCAGAAGTTATATATAAGCTGAAATATTAGTGATATAAGCAATGGAGTATACAGGTTAGGAGAATGGAGAAATTTTCTTGCTTGCCTTTACATTCTGAAAAGAAATTATTTAAAATAGCTCATGAACGAGAGTATAAAACTCGTCAGAAAACATTACTTGTTCAGACACCTACCAGAGTTATTTTGCAAAATTATCCTAGGATGTGCCTTGTTCCTATAAAAGAAAAGAAACCATATTAGGATTCTGGGACTGTAAGCATAATTGAGTTGAAATAAAATGCGAATGAGAAATAGGGATATTCTTTCTCACTTTACTATATAGATAGTAATGTATGTCAGTGAGGCCTATACAAGAGGCAATTTGAAGCCTCTGATTTCATGGAGATTGTCTCAGAAATACTGTCCCAAAGATAAATGTATTGTATAAATGGGCCTTGAGAAGAATAATAGTGTGATGTGCTATCATTCTACATGATATTCAACTAATTTCATAAAAATTGCTAAATCCCTTTCAAAAACATTTTAGTTATTCATAAATTTTTATAATTCCTTGAGATATTTACTGAAGAAACATTTGAATACCTTAGAATTCTAAATGTCTTAACAAAATTCTTCAGATATTTTGAATAATTTGAGATATCACAGATGTATACACTCTAAAAAATAGAATTCTATGTTTAAAAATAAAATCGAGATAATCTTCTGAATTTATTTTTTCTAATAAAATTATGCCTGATATCTCTATTGAAAATGCATTTAATAGAAACTGGGTATGGTGGGGTATGCTTCCATCCTCATCTGTGAGTTGATGCAGATAAGTAAGGTCAGTCAGGACCTTGTCTTATAAAACTCCTGTTTTATAAAAAAAAGTGAAGACAAATTCATGGTGATGTGGAAAATCACAATATTGTTAACAGGTGAGAAAATCTCATGCTTAAATTCTTCAGGAGAGAGTAGAAAGCTATGACAGCTAAGGCAGAGAGATTAATAAAAGATACACAATAAATGACAATAGAGTGCTGTGTTTCCCTTCTGTGTCATAGAATTATTTGAAAGGAGGAAAGAGACCAATGAAAAGAGAATAGCGGTGAGGTGAAAAGATGCTAGGCAATTGATAGAGTGGAGTAAGAACAGGGCAATATGCTAGCTGTGCATGAAAATCACAGAGAAACAGATCAGTTTGTTCATTAACCAAAAATAGAAATGAAAAAGTTTGGTGGAGCTGAAGAATTAGAGAAGGTATGGTATCAGACCCAACAGATGCATCAACTGTAACTATGTAAATATGGATGTAATGTCTTCAATTCATTGAAGGCAACCAAGGGAGAGACCAAAGTTACATGTAATAGAGTAATAGTAAAAGACAATGATACACAGAAATGGCATTTTTTTTTCAAAGAAATGGCACTTTTTCAAATTTTTGCACCCTTCCTTAAACATTCTCAATGAAATCCAAAGAGCCTCTTGGAAAGATGACAGTGTAATCATCAGATATGTATTTTTACTTGTAGCCCAGCACTAGATCTGCCACAGGGAAAACACATGGACACACAGACACCTTCCATAATTGGTGGTCATTGATCCAGGGCTGTAATCATATAGTGAGTGTGTAGACTTGCCCCTTCACTAAATGAGAGCTTCCAGGCTGGAGAGGCAGACTCAAGGGTGGGCCTGCATTATCTTGGGTTAACAGTGGTAACTTTGATCTCAGAATAACCCACAGAGACAGCCAAGCCAGTGGCACTAGTTTTGGATTTCAGATATATAGCCCTATCAACTAATTAGCCCAGCACAAAACAGTATACCAAGGTAGTTCTGCTTAGATAATAGAAGTTAGCCTAGAATGTTAGAGAGTCAATGTTGTCTTTGAAATGAAAACCAAGACAAAATTCTTCGCTTTATTTAAGAATAAGCTTGCTCTGGTGCCCTAGATCAAGGCAATTACTAAGAAGGAAATAGTTGTCTTCTACTTCACTGAATATACACTGATGTATCTTCTTGGATCAAGGGTCGCCAGGGAAACTATACGAAATGAACAGAGCAAAATATCTGACTGAATGTACAGATGGAGCTACAAAACCAAAAGAATTTATATTTTAAGAGAGTTTAGCAAACTTTTAAAAAAAATACAGATTTTAACAATTCCAAAGTAGCATACAGAAATTTAATGAGATATGAATAAAAAAAATTCATAGAGCTGAATAAGCAAATATGAAAATTAAATATATAATAGGAAGGACTAAAGGGGTAGCAGCTAAAGAAATCTTTGAATTCAAAGAAGATTCATTTAAAACTGTGTAAACAAGATAAAAAAAATTACAACTGGAAGGAATATTAAAAGGAATGAGGAACATTTACAGGGCTTATGTAATACGAACAGTCAAATATATGAACAATTGGTATCTAAATGCTTGTCATCTCTATAGTTATATTAGTTAGGTTATCCAGATTTACAGATACATAAGTTGTACGGACAGGTAATCTTCACACACTTCATGGACCAGAGAATATGGCTTTTAAATAGCTTAGAATTCTGTTGACATGAATTCTAAGTGCTCCTGGCAGCACCAATTTGATCCCAAGAGAATGTTGGGCTTCTGAGGCATTTCCATTTGGAAGTTTGTCTTCTTCTTGGCATAAAATGGACTAATGGGCAAAGAACTGCCTTGGCCTCGACTGCTGACAGCATGAATGCTGTCCTTTCTGGACAAGCGGGACACAAGGAAAAGAGACTACTGAACTCTGCCAAGACAGGGTCAGATCGTCTTTCAGGACTCCTGTTTCTAGAAATGGTCTGTCAGATACTTTAGGCCTGTAGCCAAATTGGATCCACCAATGATGCTTGTACACATAATCCCTCTTCCCTCTCTTTGACTGGACTCCAGGAGCTTGGCCCAGTGCTTAGATGGGGATCTCTATATCTGCTTCCATCATTTACTGGATGAAGGTTCTATGATGACAATTAGGATAGTCATTAATCAAACACGTCAATGATTAAAACAAAACCCCTATTCACAGAAAACTCATTGTGAAAATAAATACACCATGAAATTCAGAGGCCGATTTGGGGGATGTAGGGATGTGGGGTGGCAGAGGGCAGGTGGGGTGGGAGGAGGGGAGAATCTGTGGCTGTATGTGAAGTGCATAGAAAATTTCTTAATAAAGAAAATTGAAAAAAGAAAAAGAAAAGAAATTCAGAGGCCTTGTCCAGCCTTGATGTGAGGGCTTTTGCCTTGCCTTATTGTATCTTGTTTTGTTGTATTTGGTTGATGTCTCTTGGAAGTCCATTCCTTTCTAAAAGAAGAGAAGGGGGAGTGGATTAGTGGGAGCGGTGAAGTAGAGCAGAGAAGAGAGGAGTGGGGCAGGGATACTGTGGTCAGAAGGTATTATATGAGAGAAGAATCTATATTAAATAATTCAAAAATTCTCATTTTGATATGAATGGTTTTTCTTTAATGATGAAAAAGTTGTAAAATAATACTTGAAAAGAGCAAACAATAGATTCACACCAGAGCACAATAACATTGATTGAAGAAATAATAATGCATAAATTAATTATCCCCTAAAGAACTACCTCGCTTTTAAACATTATACTGCAAAACATATAAGATATGCAGCTGCACACAAGCAAAATGCAAGTGACCAATGGAAAAATTTCAGTGTGAAGTGTTGCTGGAGGGCTTCTCTCCAGGTTCCACCAAGCCCCGCAGTCCCACAACACATGTATAAAATAATCACTCAGACGCTTCTTATATTACTTATAAACTGTATGGCCATGGCAGGCTTCTTGCTAACTGTTCTTATATCTTAAATTAACCCATTTTTATGAATCTATACCTTGCCATGTTGCTTGTGGCTTACCGGTGACTTTACATGCTGCTTGTTCTGGTGGTAGCTGTAGTGTCTCCCCCATTTCTTCCTGTTTCCCCAATTCTCCTCTCTCCTTGTCCCGCCTATACTTCCTGCCTGGTCACTGGCCATCAGTGTTTTATTTATATAGAGTGATATCCACAGCACTTCCCCTTTTCTTCTTTTTTTAAAAAGGTAGGTTTTAACTTTAACATAGTAAAATTACATATAACAAAACAATTATCGTGCAAGAATTACAGTTACAATATTAAAGAAGATGTCCTATCTATCTTATATTTGAGGGTTTAAGATTTTATATCTAACTTATCTTTTATCATAACTGAGGAAATTGCAACTATCTAGTCTTCAACCACATCAAAGACTTCAGAAGGATATAATATCACCTGAGAAATGGGAGAAGGATGTAAGCAACTTTCGGAAGTCTTACAGGATAACAGAGACAGCTGACAGCCTGGACAGTCACCTAATGTTCCTTTGTAAAGTTGGGGCATCTGTCTTTAGCTCACAGGCCTAGAGTCTCTCTGCTATTTTTTTTTTTTTTTAGTGTCCTGTAGAATGTCTGGCAGTTTTCTCTGCGAAGCAGGAACCTGAAGGACCATCTTGTCAAGCAAAGTTTAGTGGTCATCTTTTCATGGGTCTTGCATGTCCATTCGATCAAGCAGTCCAGGCAAGAACAGTTTCTTGCCCAAATGGCTATCTTTGCCAAGGTGAAGATAAACTCCATATGGGGTGTCTTCAATGCCCATCCTCCTCTCTGAAGTAAATCCAGTGCTGTCAGGAGCAAACATGTCTCACTGTCCAGAACGTCTAAATTTTTAAAACATTTTAAATGCCATATTCTGTAGGTCCTTGAAGTGTTTGAAAACTACCTATCTATCTGAAATATATCTATTTATACCTAGAAGACTTATCTAACATGGCTATAAATGATTATCATAGATGACTAATTATTAATCTATTTCTTAATTATCCATTACAATTTTAAATGAGTTACATTAACATAATATCTCAAACAAGAATAGAAATATATATATATATATATACAGTATAACACAATTAACTTCAAGTTTGTTTCAATAAACTAAAATTTATACCAATGTAAAACATTTTAAACAAGTTGTTGTTCTTTAAAAGTAGGTTCATTAATCTACCCTTTTTCTTATCATCTCTATATCATATATATCTACATCATATCCCCTTTTCTTTTTTAGAAAGAGATCGCATTTATAATCAACCTGTTTTAAATAAACGGTTTTTCTCTGTCCCACACCAGAGGGATCTTCTGATTTGGGACACAAGAATCTCTTAATCATTTAAAAAAAAAATATATATATATATATGTCTGGGTTTAGAGGGGGAGTGAGACAATTCCACCTCTGAAGCCAGCTTGGTATATTTGGGAATTTGGGCACAGCATCTCTTACTACTTCCTGCTGGAGGGGGGGTGCTGTATCTTATGGGGACGCAAAGAAAATTTTAGGCCTATGGGGTAGTCCGAGAGGCTGTATTGTGTGTGCCAGTTGCTTGAAACTGCTCTGGATGTTAGATTATCTGGGCCATGGTGTCATCGGAGACCTTTCAGGGGGTCTTGGCTGGTGAAACCTGATGTATCTTAATCTGGAAGAAATCCTTATAATTCTTGTTTAGACTATGATTTTGTGAAAATGTATAGTCAAGATTCATATATAATTTTCATCTAGTTCAGTTAGAATAAAATTATGATTAATTATGAGAAACCGCCATACTGATTTCCACAGTGGTTGTACAAGTTTACATTCCCACCAACAGTGGAGGAGTGTTCCCTTTGCTCCACATCCTCTCCAACATTGGTTGTCATTGGTGTTTTTGATCTTAGCCATTCTAACAGGTGTAAAGTGGTATCTCAGAGTCGTTTTGATTTGCATTTCTCTGATGATTAAGGATGTTGAGCATTTCTTTAAATGTCTTTCAGCCATTTGTAGTTCTTGTTTTGTGAATTCTCTGTTTAGCTCTTTAGCCCATTTTTTAATTGGACTGTTCAGTGCTTTGATGTCTAGTTTCTTGAGTTCTTTATATATTGTGGAGATCAATCCTCTGTCAGATGTGGGGTTGGTGAAGATCTTTTCTCAATCTGTTGGGTGTCTTTTTGTCTTATTGACTGTGTCTTTTGCCCTGCAAAAGCTTCTCAGTTTTGAGAGGTCCCATTTATTAATGGTTGTGCTCAGGGTCTGTGCTGTCGGTGTTTTATTTAGGAAATGGTCTCCAGTGCCAATGCGTTCAAGAGTGCTTCCTATCTTCTTTTCTATTAAGTTTAGTGTAACTGGATTTATGTTTAGGTCTTTGATCCACTTGGACTTGAGTTTTGTGCATGGTGACAGATATGGCTCTATTTGTAATCTTTTACATATTGACATCCAGTTATGCCAGCACCATTTGTTGAAGATATTTTCTTTGTTCCATTCTATAGTTTTGGCTCCTTTGTCAAAAACCAGGTGTTCATATGTGCATGGATTAATGTCAGGGTCTTCAATTCGATTCCATTGGTCCGTATGTCGGTTTTTATACCAGTACCAAGCTGTTTTTATTACTATAGCTCTATAGTAGAGTTTGAGGTCCGGGATGGTGATGCCTCCAAGGGTTGCTTTATCATATAGGATACTTTTAGCTATCCTGGGTCTTTTGTTTTTCCATATAAAGTTGAGTATTTTTCTTTCCAAGTCTGTGAAGAATTGTGTTGGGATTTTGATGGGGATTGCATTGAATCTGTAGATTGCTTTTGGTAGGATTGCCATTTTTACTATGTTAATCCTACCTATCCATGAGCATGGGAGATCCTTCCATTTTCTGATATCTTCTTCAATTTCTTTCTTTAGAGATTTAAAGTTCTTATCAAAAAGGTCTTTCACTTGTTTAGTTAGTGTTATCCCAAGGTATTTAAAAACCTTCAAAAGTATACTTTAAAATCATCTGAAAAGCTGTTGTGCTCAGTCCAAATTGGTTAATCGATTTTTATCCTTGGTTTGCCTAAGTAGAAAGAATGAATATATTAAATTTTAAATAATATTTTATCATTTTTGAATAAAATATTTGTTTGAAAAATGCAATGGATTGGTAAAGATATAATCTTGTTTGAACAATCCTTTACATATTTCATATTTCCTGTAACAAGGTATTGCATGTACATGAGAAACCAAAATTAGAATTTCTATATTATATGTAATTATGATTTATGCTATATAATTATTTATATATATGATTTACATGCACAAATATTGTATAAGTTTATTATTGCTTGAATATTATTTATAGAAATAAATAATAGAATATAAATTATGTATATAGCTCTAAAATCAAACTAAGATGAGATTGCCATATGTAAAAGATCACACTTTCAGAAGCTTTAAATCATAAAATATTTACATTTTCCATTAATATAATAACATATTGTTTCAGAAAACTTTATGTTCAATCTTGCATATGTGAATATTTCACAGTTTTTATTTTATAAACCTTAAACTAATATTCACCATGATTATGGATTCTATATTTTAACTTCTCTGATAATAAATGGCACTAAGCATCCTTTCTTTAATAGTCCAACTTAAACTGATTTCATATTCATTTCTATTATCCTGTAGAAAGATATTAATTGATCAATGTTTGCTACAATATCCTTGTTAAGTCTCTGTCTTAATTTCCATTGATTTAAATTGTCATACTAGAATATCATCAGTTACTTTGATGTATAATCTTTAGAGATCAACAATACTGGCCTTTTTCCTTTCAAGTGCCTACAAAGAATATTTTTTTCAACAAAGTAGGATTGTGAAGATATATAAATATATATTCACGCATATGAAAATTAGGAGAAAGTAATCTGTAATGAATGGATTTAACTAAGAAATTAAAAGTAAGCTGCTAGTGTGCTCCTAGATAGCCCTGTCTCTGGCCCTCAATGGCTCCATTCATTTCAGTTTGGCTCTTAGGCAGCACTGACATGTTCATGCTCTTTTGGAAATAACTTAGTATCTATTAAAAATAGCTTTTCCCTTCCACTTGGTAGGAAACTTCTCCCCCTAATTTTCAAGTGAATACAATGACATAACTAGGGTTTATTTATCACACAGACTCTTTAAACTGCAATGAATAAAGATTGACTAGGAGTGGTGAAACCTTGCACAGCTCAAACCAAGTACATTGTTCATCACTATAGCACCATTTAAAACAGAATAAAACAGACTAGTTTCATTATATTTATATAAATATTTATATTTATTAGATCTATAAGAAATAACTGTTTTTGATAATTTTTAATATAACTTAGTAGTTTTATCATTCAATTTATGATTTGTTTCTTAGAAATCATTTAATATCTTGCATTTGGTAAAAGCAGTTAATTCACTCCATGGGCTTTTCTGTTCTTTAAAGGCTTCAAAATTAAAAAGTCAGAAGGTCTATGTTCACTGTTACATAGCTACTGGACGAAACAGAAGATGTCGACAAAGGTGTGAGTTTCTGATCACCAATGAGCAATGTTTTAGTAAAATTCACTGAGTTCAATAAAATGTGTATGTATCTGTAGTGATGTAACTATATATTATTTCTAAAAATTCACTTTTCAAAATATTATTTCCTGTTTATTTAAAATAAGTGCATGGATTGATTTTCTGTGCCTGGGTTCCTTACAATCTACCTGATAGCCACAAATGTAGCCACATGCACAGTAGAGGCAGAACTCCTAAGGCATGACCAATTACTTTCTGATTATTTTAGGGCCCAGTTTACATGAAGTCTCTTACTGTCATTGTAAGCCTGGTCAAAGAATGATTTCTGGGGAAATCATAGGCTCTAAGTAAAGTATTTAAAATGAAATACTTTCAAACAACCTTCTATGTATCCATGTTAATGCCCATAGGCAAATGCTACTCTTAGCCTTAATCAGAGGAGACTTTCCTTGTAGTGAAAGATGGTGAATGTAGCAACTTATTGCTCCTCAAAATATTGAAACTTAATGACATTTTAGAGCTCATCCCTGTGCAAGCAAATTTCTTTAAGACTCAGGAAACCTTGAAAGGGGCCAGAAATAATGTAGAGAACAGAGATAAGGAGAGGGCTCCAAAATGCTATTTTCTGGTTATGGCACAAACATTGCAACAATGAACTTGCAGCAATTATGGTTATGTGTACTGGGCCTGTAAGAGGATGACACCCTTCATGAAAAATTCCCTTAAAGAAGTAGAGGAAAAGACAAGCAAAACATTGGAAGAAATCAATAAATCCCTTAAAGGAAGCAAAGAAAGCCAAGAAAAAACAGTCAAACAGGTAAAGAAAATGGTTTAATACTTGAAAACTGAAAAGGAAACATTAAAAAAAAACAAAAACGGAATGCTGGAAATGGAAAGTCCAGAGAAGTGAACAGAAACTACAGATGGAAGCATCACAGACAGAATATAAGAGATGGAAGAGAAAATATTAGGCATTGAAGATACAATAGAGGAAATATATTTATCAGTCAAAGAAAATGGTAAATCCAATAAATTCCTAACACAAAACATCCAGAAATGTGGGACACCATGAAAAGACCAAACATAAGACTAATAGGGATTGAAGAAGAAGAATCCCAGCTCAAAGGAACAGAAAACATACTCAATGAAATCATAGAAGAAAACTTTCCCAACCTAAAGAAGGAAATGTCTCTAAAGATACAAGAAGCTTATAGAACACCAAATAGGCTGGACCAAAAAAAAAAATCCCCTCCACACATAATAATGAAAACACAAAACCTACAGAATAAAGAAAAAAATTAAGAGCTTCAAAGGAAAAGGGCCAAGTAAAGTATAAAGGCAAACCAATGAGAATTACACCCAACTTCTCAATAAAGACTCTAAGTCAGAAGGTCCTGGACAGATATTTTACAGACACTAAGGGACATGGATGCCATCCTAGATTACTATATCCAGTAAAACTTTCAATCAACATAAACAGAGAAAACAAGATATATAAAAGGAGATTAAGTGGATACAAGCAACAAAAAGAAATTAAGTGGATACAAATTGGTAAGGAAGAAATCAAATTTTCACTATTTGTAGATTATATAATAGTATACATGAATGACTCCAAAAATTCTACCTGGGAACAGCTGATAAACACCTTCAGTAATGTGACTGGATAAATGATTAACAAAAAAATCAGTAACCCTTGTATATACAAAAAAATAAATGGACTGAGGAAGATATAAGAGAAATAATACCCTTTATAATAGTCACAATACTATAAAATATTTTGGAGTAACTCTAACCAAACAAATAAAATATATATAATGAAATATATGTATGTATATATATATATATATATATATATATATATATATATATATCACAAGAATTTTTAGTCTTTGAAGAAAGAAATTGATCAGAAAATGAAAAGATCTCCCATGCTCATGGACTGGTAGGATTAACATAGTAAAAATGTCAATCTTGCCAAAAGCCATCTACAGATTCAATGCAATCCCCATTAAAATCCCAACACAGACCTGAAGGAACAGTATTCAACTTCATATGGAAAGACAAATAAGCCAGGATGGCTAAAACAATCCTGTACAATAAAGGAACTTCTAGAGTTATGACCATCCCTCACTTCAAGCTCTACTATAAAGCTATACTAATAAAATTATTTAGAATTAGCATAAGAACAGACACATAGATCAATAGAATCAAATTAAAGATCCTGACATCAATCCACATACCGATGAACACCTCATTTTTGACAAAGAAGCCAAAAAATAAATAATGGAAAAAAGAAATCATCTTCAACAAATGGTGCTAGCATAACTAGATGGTGAAATAGAGAGGAATGCAAATAGAACCATATTTCTTGCCATGCACAAAACTCAAGTTCAAGTGGATCAAAGACGTCAACATAACCCCAGTTACATTGAAGGTGATAAAAGAGAAAGTGGGTACTAACCTTGAATGCAGTGCTTCAGGAGACTATTTCCTGATTATAACACCAGTAGCATAGACACTGCGATGGACAATTAAAAAGTGGGAACTCCTGAAACTAAAGCTTCTGTAAGGCAAAGGACATAGTCAATAAGACAAAATGGCAGCCTATAAAATGGGAAAAGATTTTCATGATCTCATCTGACAAAATATATATAAAAAAAACCTGAAGAAAATAGACATCAAAATACCAAATAACCCCATTAAAAAAACGAGGTAAAGATTTAAACAGAGAATTCTCAACAGGAAAATCTCAAAGGGCAGATATACACTTCAAGGGGTACTCAACATTCTTAGTCATCAGGGAAATGCAAATCAAAACGACTCTGAGATACCATCTTATACCTGTCAGAATGATTAAGATCAAAAACACGAATGACAGCCTATGTTGGAGAGGATATGAAGTAAGGGGAATACTCCTCCACTGCTGGTGGAGATGCAAACTTATACAGCCACTTTGGAAATCACTATGCCAGTTTCTTGGAAAATTGGGAATCAATCTACTTCAAGACCCAGCTATACCACTCTTGGGCATATACCTAAAAAATACTGAACCATGCCACAAGGGCACTTCCTCAGCTATGTTCATAGAGGCACTATTCATAATAGCTAGAACATGGAAACAACCTAGATGCCCCTCAATCAAAGAATGGATAAAGAAAATATGGTATGTATACACAATTACCCAGTGGGAAAAAACAATGACATTATAAAATTGTCAGGTAGTGGATAGAACTAGAAAAAAATCATCCTGAATGAGGTAACCAGAAAAATATCATCCTGAATGAGGTAACCCAGACCTAGAAAGACAAGCATGGTATGAACTCTCTCATAAATGGGTATTGATAATGCAGGAAATATGTGGATTACTGATAAAAGGACTATTGATTAAAGGATTATATTGGGGAGTGAACAACTCATTAATACAAGATAAGCCAGACTCAGTCACAGAGTCCTGGAAGATTGAGAACCAGTCACATGATACTTCATGCCACCTAATTCAGTCTCCACCATCCAAGAGTGCAAGAGAGAAAGGACCTCAGTATATGCTCCCCACATCTTTTTTCCTTTCTTTCTTTCTTTTTTTTTTTTTTTTTGGTTTTTTGAGACAGAGTTCAATGTCTTAAGTTAGGCAAAATGCCATGCCCTAGTAGCTGATACCCCAAGGTCAAGGTCATAGGTTGAATGAACACCAATTACATATTAGATGTAAATCAAAGGATAACCAGATTACAATCCTCAGCCATAAAGAAGCTAGGTAACAAGGAGGACCCTAAAAGGAGCACAAGGATCTCCCTGGGAGGAAGAATTAGATAAGATGTCCAGGGTAAACTGGGGGTGAGGGAAACTAGAGGAGAAGGGTGGGAGAATGAAAACATGAGAGATCAGGATGGTCGAGTTGGGGATGAGACAGTGGAGAGAGCAATAAAAGAAATATTTTGATAGAGGGGACCATTACGGGAATGACAAGAAATCTGTTTGCCAACAAAACTCCCAGGAAACCATTTGGATAACTCCAGCTTAGACTCCTAGCAATAGTGGAGAGGGTATCTAATTGATGTCAGAGAGCTTTCATTCAGTACATGATGGAAGCAGAAGCAGAGATCCAGGGCTAAACACTGGGCTGAGCTCTGGGCATCCAGTTGAAGAGAAGGAGGAGGGATTATATAACCAAGGAGGCATCAAGATCATGATGGGAAAACTCAGAGACAGCTGACCTGAGCTTATGGGAGCTCACAGACTTTGGATGGGTGGATAGATGGATGGATGGATGGATGGATGGATGGATGGATGGATGGATGGATGGATATCTAGGGAGCCAGCATGGGATAGACCTAGGCCTTCTGCATATGGGTGACAGTTGTGTAGCTTGGTCTTTTCGGGGGCCCCTAGCGGTGGGACCAAGACTTGTCCCTGATACATGAGCCTGCTCTTTGGAACCTATTCCCTATGGTGGGATGCCCTGTTCAGCCTTGATGCAGTGGGGAAGAGCTTGGTCCTGCCCCGACTTGATATGCCATACTTTGTGGATTCCCCAGCAAGAACTTACCCCATCTGAATGGAAAGGGAGGAGCAGTGGATGAATTGGGTAAAGGGGAGGTGGGGGAGGAAATGAGAGGAGAGGAGGGAGGGTAAACTGTAGTTGTTATGTAAAATAAAACAAAGAAAAAAAAAGAATGATACCTTCAATGGTCAGTACTGGATGAGAGAGCCTTAATTCTCCCTTCTAAACTATTGGTTGTTTTCAAGGGGTTGTAGATCATTGTATTCAGTTTTATACACAATAATGAGCCCACAGACTCTAATGCACAGTTCTATATTCATGTTCACATAGATGGCACAGGTTAAAATAAGAGAGTCACAAAAGGAAACAAAAAGACATTAATGTGGAAACGGTATATGTAGGGGATGGCTAACAGAGGGTGGTAGAGAGAAATCATGTGTTAGATGCAAGAATAAGAAGAATATATTATAAAATGCTTGAAATTTTCAAAGAACGAACTTATTTTTTAAAAAATCTTAAAAATTCTGTAAGCTGATAGATTAATTTGGGTGATTTATTACATTTCAAAATGTAAATATACATTGCATTCAACTCATAAAATATCAGTTACTTACATATTTGTTATACCCTGAGTGGTTAAATATTTTATATATAATGTGAACATATTATATATATATTAATATGAACATCGTTTTATTGTTGCTGACTTTCTAAGTTTCAGTATTACTACAGATATTGATACTACTGTTGACCAAAATTATTGATAAATTCACATGCATTTTACATGGTTTAAGAAATATATACATATACATATCAATCTATTTGTATATATATGTATAGTATACAAATACATATGTTTTATGTATATGTGTGTGACTTGTAATGTTTACAAACACATTGATAGTATCTTGCACACACATAGACACTATCTTCACTAAAAACACAGAGATGAAAACCATTATTGAGGCAATTTTCAGATGAGAAAACATAAACAAACTGATTATTAATTGCTGCAATATTTATAACAAATGAGTAGTCTATTTAGCTTTATCCATAGCTCAAATGATTGTAATCTACAGTTAAATATTTCTAAATTTCTTCTTTTTTAAATGTAGTCATTTTATATTAAAATAGAGCACGGAATCCCATTCTACAGAAGTTGATCCATTCAATTGTGATAAAATACATTATATAAAACAAAGATTCCATAACCCAGGTGGTTTGACTTGCCCTCCAACGTAGATAGAAGGATTTGACAGAGAAATGAGATCACCTCCAGTAGACTGATGATTTAGAGTAAAAAGAGTAAGTTCTTACACATTTATTCACTCGAGGAAGCCCATTTTCACACATATTTCTCATGTCCTTTCTGCACTTAGAAGAATAAGCAAACAAAACAGCAATCACCATAAGAGCCAAAAAGCATTTATCAGAATATTTATTATAACCAAGAAGATTTTATAATCAAGAGCATTCTTACTTTATTTCAAGTCAGGAGAGAAATTATCTGTCACATCCATTTCAAATGGTGTGTGTGTGTGTGTGTGTGTGTGTGTGTGTGTGTGTGTCCCCTTGTGTGTTTTAAGCATTCCAGTCATTCTGTTTCACTCATGTCATCATCACCATGACTTTGCTATGCTGAGATTCTGAACCAATATTAAGGAATATGACTTTTCAGTCATGCCAGTTATACCAGAAATCCCTGCAGTGTGAATGGAACTGTAGTAATTAAAGCAGGCACATTGAATAAAAGTTTATAACTAACAGACTGCCCAACCATCTGAAAAGACACACATGCATATCTCCTTTAGAATCCTTTGCTTCAGATCTCTTTGTCTCCAGCTTCTTTTCTTTTCCACCTGTATTACGATGGTGACAGCTGGTCCTTGTTGATCTTGGTTTGGCATATGCTTCTGGACTCACTCCTGGTACATGGTCACACGTCCCTGGTTTTCAGGAGGCTTAATTTCTGCTCTCTGGCTTCAGCCCATGCATTTATTCAGATCTGCTACAGGTTCCCAGCAGGGCTTCATTCTCCATCATTTCAAATCAGCTTACATCTATTCAGACAAGCCATTCCAGTCAATTACCCAGTTATAGACATGGAATCTCCCCCTGGCTGCTCTCATGGATTATAGCACATGCAAATCCTCTTCTGTTCACCATCCATATTCAGAATTCTGCCTTCACAACAGGACTGGATCTTTGCCCTGACAACCATCTGTATGACTGAGACCTTACCATTCTCTCTAGCGCCTGGTGTTTCTGTGGCAGATAGTTAATACATTACAATGTCTCAGATCAACAGACTGGAACATCTGAACTAATTCTACCATACCCAATGCTATAAATTGAAATTAGTAGGATATCAACATGGACCCAAAGAAATTCTGTAACACTACCATACAGGGGGAAAATTTGATAACCACCCTACTCACATATAATTCAAATAGAATTGAAATTAGTTCATTCCATATTATGCACAAATTTATTTCCAAAGGAATCTGTCTTACACTACAGTGCAGATTTAAGATCTAAAAATGTTCTCTTTCAACAAGACTTCCTTTTTACATTTTCTTTTCATTCTTATACAATTGTCTTTCTTCTTATTTTTTAAGTTCTGATAAAACTGAATTAGAACATTATAATTAAATTTATATTCAAAATGTGCATGCATATAATAATTGAATACAAAGGAGCAACTTGTTTTGAAATTAAACACGTTTTCTTATCTATAATTTTTTGAATATACAAAATTATATTTTCTTATCTTTATTACTTTCTTTTGACTCTATGCTTAAACGTACCTATGGTGCCTATACTAAATTTGGAATACTTTAGCAACTTTGCTAACCCCATTGTTCTACCTTTATGCTGTATAGATAGTGTAGTGTGTCATGGTTTGTGCCAACAACTTTATTAGTTGCCTAAGTTCATATTGAACATTGTCATTTTGTCCTTTAATTGTTTTTTCATTGTTTACAGGTTTTCCAAATAAAAGTATCCAACACACTGTAAAGCTTATCATATGGAATTCCCAGAAAAAACACTTTCTGAAATATTAAGAATGACCTCGTCTTTGTATGGAGCTCCTGAATCACATAAAGCAGATATTGCTGAAATCTGAGCGATGTGTAATTTCATTCTGCTCCCTTTGCTGTGAAATATAGAACCATTGGTGTCATGAAATCGAAGGAGGATAAAAATGAAGGCCTTTACTGATAGAAGCATGTGCAGTTTATATTAGATTAAGAGGGATGGAAACAGATCTGTAGCTTTTGAAGTACATGAAAAACTACAGTGGCACAGACGATGCAGGCAGGTCAGCGGTGTAAATGGAAATAACTACTTTAGGGATAGACTGTTCAAGACTCACACTGAGAACCCGTGTGTCGCATATTTCCAGAAAATCAATTTATTTTCAGTAACTTGGGAGTGCTATGGTTTATGAAATACAGTTATAGTTCAACTGTCAGCGCAAAGCAAGATTTCAAAGTGGGTTCACCAGTGGTATTTTGCTCTTTTAGGAGAAAAACGTACTATATATTTTACTTCTCTCTGAACCTCAGTTTTCTACCTAAGCACAACCACAAGATAGATAATTGTATGTGTTCATTTCCTATGTAAATTGAAATGAGTTGAATGTGTACCTGGACTTGCCTGCACTTGTATCACATGATGCATGTGAGTCACAAGTGGACTTGTCAAACTCAATAAACTATTTGAAAAATCTATAATAAAAACAACTTATTTGTTATTGACCAAAAATTGAAGTAAAAATCTGACTAATGAATACATCAACATGCAGATAATTTCAGATTTTAAAAATAAAACAGTGTGACCATTACATAAAATACATTAAAAA
This sequence comes from Peromyscus maniculatus bairdii, assembly GCF_049852395.1. Lineage (NCBI taxonomy): Eukaryota > Metazoa > Chordata > Mammalia > Rodentia > Cricetidae > Peromyscus > Peromyscus maniculatus. The sequence continues at coordinate 21,344,404 of NC_134866.1, read as the reverse complement.
TTTTACAAACAGCCAAATTAATTTTACTTAATACATTGTATTGTATAGTGGTTATTGGAAAGATTAACTGATATTGAAAAAATTAATTCTCAGAATAACATATATATATACACATATAGTATTTTTTCTATTAAGGAATAAACTACTTGTAGAGTATCATTAAATTAATGGAACAAATGATTAATTAAAACTCATCAATTGGAGTATATTTAGTAAAATCTGCTAATGTCTACAGAATCTTATAAATTTTGAATATTATTTAAAGAAAATCCTGATTGAAATTTGGATTTCTCGAGTGTATGAATTGTATGGTGTTGGTATAGTGTTTCGTGATAACACCTGTCAGATGGATATTTATTGACATTTTAGAGGCAGATGGTTTAAGGTTACTCTTCCTACTACTCCATGACATACTAAAATTACCTAAATACCTCAATCTATGAAGAAATCAAACTATAAACTAAATAAAGAAATGGTACTACAGAAATGGAACTTCTGTTGTTTATAGTGTTTAAGTCTCACTCATCTTGAAGTACTTTCCCTCTTTATAGTAAGAATAAAACATTATATTCTCCATATATTTAGGATATATTTTGCTTTTTCTAATTTCAAGTAATATCCAATTATGTTTAAGTCAAACATCTCACCATTAGCACATGTTGTTCTATAAATCAGATTACAATGAGTATTTCACACCATCTTTTTTGAGATGCCTAATTTGCATATGCATTTTTAAAGTGCACAGTAAATCACAGTATATAGGCAAATTAGTTTGAAGAAAGATGCGAACTTTATAAGCCACACCTTAAATACAATGATATTCTTTTCATTTTTTTCTTTTTATGTATGAGTGTGTTGTGTGTGAGTATGTGTGCATTTGTGTGTGTGTGTGTGTGTGTGTGTGTGTGTGTGTGTGTTTGAGACAGCATCTTCCATTTAGACCAGGCGGGTCTCAAACTCATAGAGATCCACCTGCCTCTACTGGCCAAGTGCTGGGGTAAAAGGTGTGTACCATTCTACATGGTAGAGTTTTTCAACATTCTAGAAAAAATTCTCTTCTTCAGTTCCAAGTCACAGAGTTTATCCATTTTGTAAGTATGTAAAGATTGTTGTCACAGTATAACTCTGAATTATGTTGAATTTCATATAAATGAATCATGTAACTCTGAGTTAAAAATCAATTATTTCTTCATTCTATACTGTCTTTAAATATTAATAATTTTTAAAAATATATAAATATTGTTGTATGCTTTGAATTTTGTAAATATTGATGACATAATTGTATTAGTTACTGTCAACAAAACTAAAGTACTCCTGTAAAATTTCTTGTCTCTCTTTTAATGATTAGTTCTAATTATTTAATTTTTAAAAGATAATGATGAGGAAAAAGTGAGTACATGAATAATTTTAGATATTGATAGACACATTAATTTTCTATAATTAAAACAGAAAAAGGAAATGTCAATTAGAAGTAAGACTTGAGGAAACTACAATAAGTATAGAAGGAAAAAGTCAAAAATATTCAACTAATAATAGAGACTGCAATAGATATGGGAGACATAAAAGAGTACATAGCTTCTTTGAAGTATTAAATGCTTAGAGTATATTCAACAAATCCAACTGAGACAGTATTTGAAGATAACAAAAGGAATAACTTTGAAATTAAGGAAGATCTGAAACTTCATATCAAAAAGACTTGTGCCCCAGGAAAATGGAAACACATGATTGACACACAGCTCTTTGCTGCCAATTGAATTAGGTTGAAATAAAGAGGTCTTTTATTCCATAGACATACAAGTTAATAATACCTCCCCAAAACTATGCTTGACAATCATTCAATTAACTCACTTATCTTCTTATGTGACACTCTCATATCTACTGCTGTGAGTCATGAAACTCTTCAGGGTACCCACAGACAATGTCTCCTGCTATGTGACATGCACCTTTGGAGGAATGCCTTTTTGCACAACTATTCCCACATCTCCAGGGTGACTTTTTCAATATATGTTTTTTACTGTGACAGAATAATTGAGCCAAATAATTTAAAAAGAAAAAAAAAATCCTGTCACTTGGCTCTGGGTTTGATACAGCTTAGCAAGGAGACATGCATGGCAAAGCAGAAGACATAGAAAAGAAATAGAAGACTGAGCTATATGGCATTTTTTCTACTTTATTCTTTCAGGTTCCCACTTTATGGGTTGGTGATGATCACATTAAGAATAGGTCTCCATTGTTTCAATAATGCTTTTAGGATTAACCATCACCAGGCTATCTGCATGTCAAGTTTTTAAAGCCCTAACCACTTCTTAATCCAATCAATTTGATGATCAAGGTAAACCACACCAAAGAGTTTCAAGTTCAAAAATGAGGATTTGGAAGAATTTATGTAAATAGAAGAAAACAAAGCCCCTCAATTTAGATCATATTTCTCTTTCTGGGAAGTAAATTGGAATGGTAACTATCAATCAGGCTACTTTCGTTAAAGGTGCCTTAAATTTTCTTCTGTATTTCTAATTTATCATTAACATCAAGAAATAACTATGTAAGATGTTATAGAAATTGAGAAGTGGCTACTTTATTCAAATGGTGAAGGGTAATCAGAGTGATGGGAGTTAAAGGACCAATGAAAATTTTCCTATTCTTCTTCCCCTCCACATCTGCAAATTCAAAAGACCGGCACTTCAGATTAACCTTAATTCCTGCAGATCAAATTTGACTACAAGTCCACACCTACATAATCATTGAATATATATATATATATATATATATATATATATATATATATATATATATATATATATATATATAGAGAGAGAGAGAGAGAGAGAGAGTATGCATGTATACAACATGCAGAACAAAATTCTCTACTTTCCACTATGTATTCTCCAGCTATCCAACTCATGTTTTGGTAGAACGGGCCTTACTCTCTGAGCCATTTCCCTAAACAATAACCTTGTTTTGAAAATAGATCCAGAATTTCTGAAAGTAATAAACTTCTTGTTTCTCACAGAAAGTGTGGTTGTTGATTGTGCCTGATTTTCTGTGAGCTCTAGTTTGTTCACATACAATAAAAATACTGCTATGATTGTTTCTGAGTATTTAATTTTAAAGTTCTCTCCATAGTAGTAAGACATACAGATTTTATAGGAATAATACATTAGGTAGATAAATAACAATGCAAAACCTGCCTGTTAGCCTAGCTAACATCTGCTCATTTGCTACTCTTATAGAAAACACATTCAGCTACTCTTCAAGAGTATCCTAAATCATAATAAATTACTTCATTGATATGTAAAACAATGTGTTCCATTTTCTTTTTGTTTTTATGTGGCTCATTATAATTTTATGATTTAAAATCTACTATCATTTAAAATCATGAAAGTACATATTATCTGATTCTTGCAAAACCTGTATAGGGTAAAAGAGAAAGACTGTGGCTAAAGTTACATTCTGCTAAGAAGGGTACTTGAAGCATACAGCAATCAGTGGTCCATGACAAGAACTGAATTCTGACTGTTAGAAATGGAGGCGTACATACTCCTGTAAGTGGAGGATGTTCATCAATCACGCTCTCCTAGTTCATTTGTCAAGGAACATTTCATGGCCCATCTCCTTTCATGTTTCAGGGGTCTGCCTTTTTTAAAAGCATTTATGTTCAGTGCCTACATTTAAAATGGATCTCAGGGAGAGTTTCATTTCTGGGACCATACCAGTGTTGACCAGAGGATGTTTATTGATGACTCCTGTTCCTTCTCTCTTCTTGTTTACTCATCCTTATCATATGACTTTCATCTTCTTGGTGGCAGGGTAATTACTCAACACTCACGATCATGACTGCATTCAGGGTAGGCAGAAGGAAAAGGAAAATTAATACCTCTTTCTAACACCTTACTTTTATTTTCTGAGAGGATTTTAGCACATCTGTTCTGCTCAGGATTCTGTCCCATGGACACGATTAGTACATGGGAATTTGGACAAATTAAATGTTGGGCACACCTTAAACAGAGGACTTAATATAATTAGTTTCTTGTAAAAAATACTGTCTGGAGTTTATACTCTTCTTTCTAATATCTATAATAAATGTAGAGGGAGAGAGAGATAAAACTTAAAATTAATTTAATATCTATTTACTATTTGACCATTTTTTATAATATTTACAAGCTGATAATATGTAGTGTTTCTGGTAACAGTCTCCAACATTAACAAGCTCCCAGGTGTATTTCTGGATTGTTCAAACCCAGAAAACAGTAATTTATGCAATCTAAAAAGTTAAAATATATAACTTTCATGAATTTCAACCTCAAAAATTACATTAATTTAGGTAAAAACCCTCCAAAACAAAGCAGAGTAGAAGTTGGAGTAAATACAAACCCTTCTTTAGCAAAACAGTGTGGGGAGCTCTGAATTGTGAAAGAAAAATTTGAATACAGAATCAGATGACGTCAGAGCAAAGCTATATTGAATGAAACTAATCAAGCAAGGGCCTGTAATGTGACAGACTCTGATGTAATAACAGAGAAGCTAGAACACAGCTGAAGCTCGCACATCCTGAAGTAAAAGAGAAGAGAGATTATGAAAACTGGGACGAGGGCTTCATAATCTTATTTTTTCTTTTATTTTTTTATTAAGAATTTTTTTATTCACTTTACATACCAATCACAGATTCTCCTCTTCCCTTCTTCCACTCTTCCAGCCTTTCCCTCCAACCCATGCCCCCAACCCCTTCTCCAACAAGGTGAGGCCTTCCCTGGGGAGTCAGCAGAGAGTCTGATACATTCAGTAGAGGCAGGTCCATGATCCTTCTCCTGCCTCAAGGCTGTGCAAGATGTCCCACCACAGCTAGTGGGCTCCAAAAAGCTAGTTCATGCACCAGGGATGGATCCTGACCCTACTGCCAGGGCCTCCTTTAGCAGACCAAGCTACAAAACTGTCTTGCTTATGCAGAGCGCTTAGTCCAGTCCCACAGAGGCTCCACAGCTATTGGTCATGAGTTCCTACTAGCTTGGTTTGGTTGCTTCTGTAGGTTTCACCATCATGATCTTGCTCATAGAATCCCTCCTCTCTCTCTTTGACTGGACTCCTGGAGTTCAGCCTGTTGTTTAACTGTTATTTTTCTTAATGGGCTTAAATTTAGAAAGAAAGAAAGAAAGAAAGAAAAAAAGAAAGAAAGAAAGAAAGAAAGAAAGAAAGAAAGAAAGAAAGAAAGAAAGAAAGAAAGAAAAAGGAAAGGAAAAAATCATCTTCAAATATTCAAAATAGAAGATTGTTATGTAAAGAAAATTATATACTGAGTACCTATAAAATAAAGCTCATAGATACACACCTCCAGTTAGTTGCAAAGAGGACACTTAAAAGAATCAGTGACAATATCAGAAGATATGACGATTAGAACGGGAAATATCACAGGTTGTCCCATTAGACAAAAAACTACAAATAATAACTACTGGCAGATGGAGAATTAGCCTTTTCTAAGGATGAGTTCCATAATTAGGTATCCAATACAAAATGATTAGTCCTTAAACCATCCATACACAGACAACAAAAATAAACTCAGGATGTTGTATTTATATATCTCTCTCTACATATATATCAGTATAAGAGAGGGAGACCAATGGAGGAGTTAGAGAGAAAGTATGTTGGAGGGCTAAAATGAGAAAGGGAAATAAGTGATATAATTATATTTTCATTAAGGTACAAAAAATGATAAATGCTAGCAAATAAATATGATATGTAATTTGACAAATCATTTGGTTAGGTGATATCATTCAGCAATAGATATATTACTAATTGTGAGAATATTTGATCAGACTGGTATCTACTGAATGATACTATACAGTAACCAATGTTTTGTTGTGTTGTGGTTGTGGTTGGTGTTTATTCACTGAATAGTGTTACTCTAAAAAATAAATTTGTTGTTAATTTAAGTTTCAGTTCTGATTTTCTGATTTATGGTTACTTCTCTTGTGAGATTTATAATTTTCTTTGCTAAATATTTTGTACTTAAACTGGAGTTTTATTTTTTATATGTTTTTTAATTAAAACTTTAAGCATGGTTTCTTTAATTTTTTTAGAATAAAGAAGTTGCTTTATACTAACCTATTTTTCTCTTGATTAGAAGTGTCATTTTTTTGTTAAGTTTTTTACTTTATTCCCCATACAATATCTTAGATATTGTATAGATCCTTCTTACCTTCTTGCTTATCCAACTTCATTTTCTCTCAAAATAATAAAGAAAACAAAAAACAAATTAAAATAAATGCCAAAGAACAAAAGAAAAACCATGGAATCTATTTTGTATTGTTCAGCTACTCCAGAGTATGTGGCTGTCTTACTCTGAGTTTCTATTGCTATGATGAGATACCATGAACAAGGCAACACTTACAAAGGAAAACATTTAATTGGGGTGTCTTACAGTCTTAGAGATTCGGTCCATTATCATCCTGGGAGGTGGTATGGAAGCACACAGGCAGACATGCTGCTGGAGCTGAGAATTCTTACATCTTACAGGCGACAGGAAGTCGTCTTCCTCATTGGGCATGGCTTGAGCACGGTGAAACCTCTAAGCCTGCCTCCACAGGAACATATTTCCTCCAACAAAGCCACACCTCCTAATAGTGCCACTTCCTTTGAGGAACATTTTCTTTCCAACTACCACATTCCAATCTCTGGTCCCAACAGGCTTGTAGCCATACCATAATGTAAAAATACATTCAGTCCAACTTCAAAAGTCCCCATAGTCTGTAATAGTGTCAAACTTATTTAAAAAGTTAAAGTTCCAAGTCTCTTCGGAGATTTATATAATCTCTTAACTATAATGCTTTGTAAAATCAAAACCAAAAAGCAGATCATATACTTCCAACATATAATGGTACAACATATACATTACCATTCCAAAATGTAGAGAAGGGAGTATAGTGAGAAAGTTTTGTGTGAAAGAAGACCGAAGACCAGCAGGGCAAACTTCAAACTCTGCATCTCCTCTCTGATGTTAAAACACTCTTCAGATCTCCAACTCCTTTAAACTTTGTTGACTGAAATGCATTTCTTTCTCTTGGTCTCCTTCCATATCCAGTTAACAGTTCTCAGCAGGTAACCCATGACTCTATCCTCACAAACATCTTGGGGTCTCCAAGGCAATTCAGGCTTTACCTTTACAACTTCATGCAATGGCCTCTTTAGGGCTCCACGCAGGGACACCCCTGAAACATGCCAAGCCTCAGTGACTTTCCTTAGTCATTTCTTGACTATAAAGGCAGAACCACATGACCAAAGCGGCAAAGTTCTGCTACTTTTGCTGGGGCACGAACACGGCCTCCTAGTTCAGTTACACCATTATCAGATTTCTGTTCTCCAACTTCATAACCTAAGCATAGCTTTTCTGAAACTGGATCTGTAAACCAGGCTGGACTCAAACTCAGAAAATCATCAGCCTTCTGAGTAATGAGATTTAAAATTGTGCACAACCACACTTGACTCTAAGCTTTTTAAATTTCATTTTCACATGTTGGACACTTGGCTGGGTGAGATCTTGACCTGCAGTCACCACTCCCTTTATTCATTTTATAAATCGGTTTATCTTCTTGAACACAGAATTTAGCTCCATTCTACTTTCTGGTTCTCCTTTTCTCCGCAAATATATTTCCTTGTTCATCTTGCTCCTTTTCATTATATAAATGTAGCCAGATAAGTTTTCTCTGGTCCCACCCGGCCCTGCAGTTCCGCAGCCACTTATAAAATAATTACTCAGAGGCTCAATATTATTTACAAACTAGATTATGTATGGCAAGCCTCTTGCTAGCTACCTCTTATATCTTAAATTAACCCATTTCTATTAATCTATAAGTTGCCATGTAGCCATGGCATTACTAGTCTGCTGGCATCTTGCTGCTTCCTTGGCATCACCTGGCATTTCTCTTGACTCTTCCTTTCTCTTTCCTATCTCTCTCCTTGGATTTTTGCCTGCCTCTAAGCTGCCTTGCCATAGCCAAAGCAGCTTATTTATTAATCGATGGAAATAACATATATTCACAGAATACAAAAAGGTATCCCTCAGCATATAAATTAGAGTTAACACTAGTAATCACACTACAGAGTCTATTCTAGTCTATTTTGAGATTTCCTCTGCCAAGGGAATTAATACAAAACTATTCACTTTATCCTCAGACATACTCTCCAGACAATGGCAAACAGAGCCCCACATCTTCACCAAAACATTCAAATAATGATTTCTAGGCAACATACAAATATTATTTTGCTCTGAAACCTCTTGATCCATTTCCCAACAGTTCAAATTATTATCAGCAACAGTGTCTTATACGCTTCTGCTAGTATGACCCATTAAGCAGTACATAAAACATTCTTAGCCGGGCGGTGGTGGCGCACGCCTTTAGTCCCAGCACTCGGGAGGCAGAGCCAGGCAGATCTCTGTGAGTTCAATGCCAGCCTGGTCTCCAAAGCGAGTTCCAGGAAAGGCACAAATCTGCAGAGAAACCCTGTCTTGAAAAAGCAAAATAATAATAATAATAATAAAATAATAAAAAAAACATTCTTAACCCAATGTACCAAAGTCCCAATCCCCACCCCCCCAAAAAAAATACATGATCAGGCCTATCATAGAATTACCCCAGTCCCTGTATCAAGTTACACCTTATTTAGAATTTCTATTGCTGTGAAAAGATGCCTTGACCAGGGCAACTCTTTTTAAAAATGCATGTGGCTCACTTACTGTTCAGAGGTTTAGTCCATTGTCATCATGGTAGAAATCAAGGCAGCACACATGTAGACATGTTGCTGTAGCTGAGAGTCCTCATATCTTACAGACAATACAAAGTGGTCAGTCTCACTGGGTGTGGCTTGAGCACATATTAGACCTCAAAGTCCACCTTCACACATTTCTTCCAACAAGGCCACATATGTTCCAAAATAGTGCTTCTTCTTTTGGGGGGCCATGCCATATTCTTTCAAATCATCACAGTCGCCTACCCTGGACACTACTACTGAGTGTCATTCTATTGGAAAAAATAAATTTTTCTCTCTCAACAGCTATCAACTATAAATGGCTCCTTGGTTAGTGATGGCACTTTGTGTCCTTTTCCTTGGATGAACAATTTTGTTCTACTTAGACTTATTCAGGCCCTAGGCTTACTATCAAAGTCTTCAAGAGTTCATCAGCTGTGATTGATAAGGATGTTGAACATTTTCAGTGCTTCTCGGCCATTTGTGTTTCATCATTTAAGAATTTTATTTAGGTCTATGTCCATTTTTAAATCGGTTATTTTAGACTGGTGGTAGTCACTTAAATAACAGGCTATCTTAATGCCTGAGTTATTGCTTGAGTTCTGCCTTATAGTTTTTATTCTACAATTTCTTTCACTTTTTGGATAGAATTATCCCAACATTTTTTTTGAGGATTATGGCAAAAGTTACTATTTCCCAGATTTCTTTTTCAGTGTATTGCTTGTATATAGAAGACTAGTGATTTTTATATATTAATTTCATATCTTGATACTATTCTGAAAAGCATTTATTATCTCTAGAAATTTCCTAGTGAAATCTTTAGAGTATTTCATGTAGATATTATATTATATGCAAATAAGTGTACAATGACCTCTTCTTTTCCTATTTGTATCCCTTTTATTTCTTTCACTCACATAATTTTTCTAGTTCTTAATACTCCTATGTTGAATAGGTGTGGAGGGTGATATCTTTCTCTTTGGGGTCCTTTATGTACAATTTTTCTGCTCAAATTTCATTCTAGATTGAAGAATCAACTTTATTAGATCACTTAAGCAGAAGAGAACACTTTGTATAGGATTGTAAGAAGCTCAGAACATTGACCAAATTACTATGTATACAATTAATTCCAAAACGAACACATTTCATATTCAACCAAGTGCAATAAGCATTAATGATTACAAGGGTTTTAAATTAAACAGAGTCTGAACATACAAGGCCTATTTAGAACAAGTAGCTATCAATACAAAACCAACAAATAGGGAAGATTTCTAAGAAATACGAAAAAAAGGATAATTTGGGTAACATTCTTGATAATAGATCTGACATTGCTGGAAAACATATGAGTTTGATAACATATCTGAGGAAATCAATAAACTAGTGTCCTGTTAGAAGAAGAAGTCAGAAAAAACCAAAATTAATCATAAAATGCTGACTTATGTTGACTAGCAATGTGTGAAAGTAAAATCATGTTGATAAAGAACAGCAGTTACTGTTCAAAACTTAGAAAAACAGTCTACAGAATGAAAACACTACTGGAAGTAACTTGAAACAATTAAAAAAGAAAAACTATCTCAGGTGAACCTGTGGCACACAGTAACATCAAAGCACAAGTCAAATTTACTAAATGAAATAAAAAAAAAACCAAAATATTGAACGACTACAGCATCACACATTTAACAGACCACCACCAACAGAAACAATGGAGCAAAATAATCTTTTATCTAACTATTACTTAAAAATTATCATATGTGGTTCAGGGGTGCAATCTCATTTGCTAAAATGTTTGTCCCAAAACCATGAGAACCAGAGTTTTGATGCCCAACTATCAGGTAAATTCTGATACATACAGCAGCCAGACTGTAATCTAGCTACAGAGAAGTGCTACTGGGAGATGCCCAGACCAAGTTTGTTAGTTATACTAATCCAATGGGTGAAATCTGGGGTTAAGTAACAGACTTTGCCTCAATGTATAAGGAAGAAAGTGATGGAGACTGACAGCCGTATATATAGACGTATACAACTATCTGCATATGCACATGTTGGCACATGCACACACTCCACATACCCATCCAAAAATGACAAGAACTGAGATTTATGTGCCTTTGCTTTTATACAAAGTATTTCTCAACTCTAGTTTCTAATATGTAATAGCATCTTCTGCTCCATATGATATGACCTGGGATATTGGAAGTTAACCCCTAAATGTCGAATTCAGTGTAATGCAGTCACAGAAGTTATTTACTTTGACAAATGATCATGTTATGTATCATCATATGATACAATTTTTGAGATATTTACCATAAACATAACCCAGCAAATCCTAGTATGAAACCAAGATTTTACTTCAAAAAAATATATGATAAAATTTTTCATTTCAGTTTCTAAGCAGCTCTGTTCCTGAAAATTACTACACTTTCTTCTTAACAGTAAACTAAGGCATGATATACCTTGAATTGCAAAAAGGAGGAATTTTTTTAATGTCTCTAACATCACTAACATGCAGAATTACATAATGTTAGGAATACCTCGGAAGTGAGTTAAAAGAATTTGAAATATTTTTTTGAGATCATACTATAATTACAAAATTTCTTTCTTCTGAACCTCCTTATATGACCCTTTATGATCTCTCTCAGATTCATGGTCTCTTTTTCCAGTAACTTTTATTCTATGTACCTATGAATATGAATACACACACATATATTATAAAATATAACCTATTAATCTGTACAATGTTACTTGGATGTGTGTCTTTAGGGGCGGTCACTTGGCCCTGGACATCCAATTGCTGGTCTTCCCTGGGGAAGACCATCTTTTCTACTCCTGCTTTCCTTAGTTACCCAGTGGTCTTTGCAGAGGCTTGCTTGAAGCCTTGTGGTCTTTGCTCTGTCCAGTATGACATGTCTATTGGTGTCATTCTTGTTCAGCTCACCTTTGAACAGTCCTAACAGTAATACTTTATGGGTATGGTTTCTGATGTTACTAAGACATACAATCCCACAGGAAAATCCCTGCTCTGGTACCTTCTCTCTGATAAATTTCCCTAAGCCTTGGATATATCAATGTTTTATAGATGTTTTGCGACTGAGTTCTATACCTCTGTATTTTGACTGGATTTGGTTTCCTGTAGTGGTCTCTGTCTGTTGTAAAGAGGTAGTAATGCTGTGACAATGACCAAAAGCTCTCTAATGGATTTAAGACCCACTTATCAAGAGGGAAACCTTGCCTGGTACTGGAGAACTAGCTAAGTACTCAGTCATAGTGAATTCATGGTTTTTGAAGCAGAATCTATGTCCTCTAATTTACTAAGGCAGAATTGTGACTAGCTACAACCTTTAAACACTTGTATTTACAGGTAATTGTAAGTTTCACTCTCCATTTTATTGGATCTTATGTTATGCAATAATTAACTACCCCTACATAGCACAAAGAGACACAACCAGAATTTAAGGACATTTTGAGCACATCTCTAAAGAACTATGAATGTAATTATTTTAACAAGAAAAAATGGAAAAAAATGGGCATATTTACATAATGTGAACTAACATCCATACATGAGAAGTATCTGTAATTATATATAGCTCATTACTAATTGTGTCTAATACTTGGAGTTTAATTTGGATTTCTGTCAACCTTTTGTTAGGACAAATAAATGGCAGTCTTGAAATCAGAGTCTTCTATTTTGAAAGTACCAGTGGATGTCTCTTTAAATAGAACTTTAAAATTAAGCAATGGAAAATAATTTAAAGTGCAATGTAGCTCACAGATGACACAAAGCTCTGGCTATATTATTTTAATATTTACTCCAATCACCTAAATCATCACCTTTAATTAGTTTTATCTTATACTTTGAAAACTGCTGTGAAAATTGTTATTCTTTTCACTTTAAAGATACCTTACTATTTCATGACTTTTATTTTTTAGATTAAGAAAAACGCACAGAACAAAAATATTTGCTCAGCAAAATGTCTCAGCAACTCTCAGCATAATTTTGAAAAACAACATTACATTTTCTAAATCCAAGATAAAAATGTGCTTGTAATAGGTGCTGCCAAGGCTTCCAGAAATGGAGAGTTCTCCTTGAAATTTTATCTTTGGTTCTTTGGAAGCCTTCTGTTTGGCTGTATTCTGAAACGTATCTGTCAAAATACCTTTCCTAACAGGGGAATATAAATTTAGCAATCAATTATTTAAGTTTTATTTATTATGATTTTCTTTTCATTTGAGGTTCTTTTCTTTCCCCTATTTGTTCTTGTTCTCTTATAAAATGAAAAGTTTTCTGGATATTTTTCTATGAATAAAGACATCTAAATTCTATCTTTGTAAAAGTTTGAACATTAAGATGACGTCATTTGCAATCAAGGTCACAAAAGAAGGGTACATGAATATAGGGGCTCACATAGCTATTGAGCAATGAACATTTTATGACGTAAGAGACATTTGAAAAGCTCTTAGCTGGACCAATTGCCCGTACAGAACAGCATATTCTCTTAGAAGAGCCTCCTCAGACTATTAAATGTAGACAAGGGGGCAAGACTCCATAATTAGATGCAGTAGGTGGAAACAAAAATGCTCGAAAAGTGTGAATTTATTTAAAACGACAGACAGCTCAAGAAGTTACACTTATACAAAAGTGCATATTTTAAAAATCATCTCTAGACAAACCAATTACCATATGTTGTGAGGTTTAGAACTCATCAGAAAACGAAAACCTGTTAAAAACTGTCAATTATTTTTTTTAAATGGTAATATTTTTGAATGTTTCCTTTTGGGATATATCAATTAGTTTTCAATTTTTATTTCTAAATCCATCAACTGAAATTACTTACACATGCAAATGAGGGACATAAACTGAAAACAACATCCATGTACCAAGTGTTTTTGAGTTTAATGTTGAGGCTTCCTGTGCTTAAAGAGGAAAGTACATTTAGAAACAAGGACAACAAAATCTTTAAATTTATGAATGTGTATTTTCGTGATTAAAAAGTAGATATGTGAAATTCCCAATGATGCTGCAACAAAATGTCATAATCATAATGACACAAACAACAAATGTTCATTTTCTTGTGGCCTTTTTTTATCATGAGTCTGAAATTTAATTTGTAAAGGATTGTATTCAAAGTACCAACACAGCTGTGTTTAATATGGGAAAATTAGTTTTTAATTTTTTTCGTCTAGAGTGGTGACTTTGAAATGTTTACATCACACCTTCTAACTTAGATCATTTATTTGTCATTTGTTTTATGCATTTTGACCAGTTGCAGGTCTCTGATGTATTTTCCACGTGATGTAAAATAATGAAGCTTCTTTGTTGAAGGATGAGAACTTCACTTAAATGTGTGTTTAGGATAAATATTCAGAATTCAGTTTAGAAGCTATATTGACGTATGAAAATGGCAAATGAAGATTAACTTTTAGGAATCTTGACCTCTTCCTCTTCAGCCATTGGCTATTGGAGAGTATTACAGCAATAGGCATGAGTTCTCTTTTATTGAGAAGGTCTGAAGGCCAATGAGATCACTGTTGATTACAGTCAAGATGTAAATGCCATTATTGTACAACAGGGGCTTTATGGATGTGTTGGTCACCACAGAAGTTTTCATGATTTACTGTCAGGGAGTAGTACTGGTTGATTTTTCTCCCTTGTCAGCTGGGATAGCACCTTCTGTTTCTTTCATAGATTGCCATCCTGGAGGTAGATTAAACATTAATACTAGGTCTATTCCTTTGAACGTTCTATCTGAAGTAAGTGGGGTCTTAAACAATTACATCGTGTTTTCAAGTTCTTAGAAGTAACCATGGGGAAGAGCAGTAGCCCATATTACTTTGGAGGTCCTTTGGACCCACCTGACCAAGAACTATAAGGAAGAATTTTTTTTCTTGCATTATGTTTTTTGTTCGATATTCCATGGCTCCTAATGTAGGGAAATATTATCACTGTGTGTGGTGAAACTCACATATTTATACATATACAAACACACACACACACACACACACACACACACACACACACACACCTCACATTGGGGTCCCATCTTCCCTCTGCCTTCCAGGGTTCCTTTCTATTTTCCTGGGTGATGTAATTTGGTTATTTTAGGTTATATATTCAAATCTAAAGTTTCAGAGATAGGATCCATAAGTGAAGAAATTGTGTGTCATAGGTAATGGTCAAGATACTTACCACAATTTTTTAATTATATTGTGTTTTAATAAAAAACACTTATTTCTACTTGAACATTAATAAAATTTCTTTCTGTGATCTAAATAAACCCTGGAATTATCAATAAAGACAACATTTCAGAATATTCATGATGAGATGAATGATAAGAGTTTATAAATGGTAACAATAATTACAGACATTTAATGAACAGTGACTGTGCTTGAATGTAGTTATCTCGTAATCAACACTATTTTATAGAAAAATGCCATCAATAGTTACATGATAGTAAAAGACAACAAAGATTGAGGAAATATAAAGAAACTAAAATAAAGCAATCAATAGGATTTACATTATTTTTAAATCCTATGCATATCATATTCTAACATTAAAATTATAGAGACCAGAATATAGGAACATTTCATAGAAATTTATAGACTTTAATTATTTTTGTACTTTAACATACTTCTCATTGAAAACAATTTTTATTAAAGCAATAAGATGTTTACTAAAAATTACAAAAAATTCTTTTTGTTACTTCATTTCAGTCAGCCCTTTATTTTCTATGAATATGAGCATGTTTGTACTAAGCATTTCTACTTCTGAGATTTAATAAATGGTGAGTCCACTGCTGTTCTATGACTGTTATTCAATTCTATGGTAGAATATATATATATATATATATATATATATATATATATATATATATATATAAAACAAAAACATTTACAGTGAGATATTCATTACTTTTGCACTTGGTTCTAGACATAGTAGAAGCTATGTACACACACATAATAAACACTGTGTTTATTTGTCCAGTACCTATTTCAAACTTCATTACTTTTCAGATTTTGAAACTAAATATAGCTATTACTCAGTTTTTCCTCCTTGACCTCACAGTTTTAATTGTGACTTGTTTCATAGTTACTGTCAATGAGGAGGTGATTTCCATACAGTGTCTTTGGAAAATGTTGTGTGTGGTGTGTGTGTGTGTGTGTGTGTGTGTGTGTGTGTGTGTGTGTGTGTGTTTGATAAAAACAAAGAGGCAGTACTAAGATAGACCTAGCTGTGGCTATGTAACTTTTCAAATGACAAATCAGACTTTGTAATTTGTAGTCAAAAACATGATTATGGATGCTGAATCAGATAAATAAAACCTATGTAATAAAGTTGAGGAGGTCACTTTAGTCTCAAGTGTAATGCATATTTGTAAATGCTATTATATTATGTTGATGATGTATCACCATGGAAACTGCTTGCCTAGCAGACATAGTCCCCATATTGTTACAAAAATCAAAGTTATTTTCAAGATAGCACTTTAAAAGCTGATTCAAATAAGTTAGATAAAATAAATTAGTTTTTATAAATAATAAATGTAAATATTATATAAATCTTCATTACTAACAGTATTGACTTAAAAATCACTTTCAAAAATTTGAAATATAGTATAGTTTGGTGAATCACATCTGTGATCCACTTGAGACACCATAACAGGAGTATAAGAAGTCTGAGGCTACCTTATGCTTCAGTGAAAATGACAATTCAAAGCAGACAACCAATCAAATGTGGAAAACTATGGGCTGACCACAGCAATAACACTCATAAACTGGCTTTATTACAAAACAAAATTAGGGCATAAAAACAGTATCACTGTAAGTTAAAATATCTATCTAGAAGATAACAAACATGTTTATTAATAGCATTTTGATTATCCTGCCTATGAAAATATGTATCATCCATGCCATTATTACAATGCTTCTTCTGATACTATATTCATTGCAAGTCCTCTATAGCTGCTGTATTAAAAATACCTTTAGCTATATGTTTCTCAGAATGATGAATTCTAATGGTGTATCTGAATCCGTGCTTAGTAAGAATTAATAACTGGTTTTGTTTGGTTGAAAGCCCAAGTAGTTTGTGTGTTTCATTTTATTTTACTATATTTAATGTCTAAAAATACTCTCAGTAGGTAACCCAGGCTAGTTTCAGATCCATGAACTTTTTGCCTTAGCCACAGGCTTAAAGCTGTAAGGGTAAGGCAAGCGCTCCTCCTCCAGAATGGAAAGTCTGAGTGCTTAATTTTTCCATTATATAGATTATAAATGTCCTTAAATCAAATGCTATCAGAGAGAATTTGGTGATTCATTCAAGGTAATCCCTCAATTTTAATATTCATTTTTAAGGTATATTTCATATTTATTTATTTATTTATTTATTTATTTATTTATTTATTTATTTATTTATTATGGATGCCCAGTCATTTCCACACTGTTGTCTGAAATAAGAAAAATTATTGGCCTGTGTTACTTTTTCTCTATGTTAAATATTAGTTGATCATATCAAGAGAATACTTTTTAGTATTTACTGGCTCTCATTTTTAAAATTACAGTTTGATGTGTATATTCATTTCTTTCTAATTATAAAATATAGCACAGAAGCATGAGTTAAAATTTGTGTTTTAAAGTATATATATCTGAATTTTCAAGATTTTACTTCTTAAAGTAATACAAAAATGTGCAGCTCTTCAATTTATTTCTGTTGCCAAACAATATGAAAGTATTTATGAATAAATATTATTTTTACTAGCAAGGAAAACATATGACTTATTAATATATATTAATCATATATAGAATTTAGTATTGGAAAAAATGCTAAAGAAAATTAGGAGGATGAAGAATTTTATAAAGAGTCCCCCATATGCTTGAGCAATTCTAGGTGTTAAGAGTAAAACAATACCTTTTCATTACAAGATAATTGGTACATATGGGAAAAGATAATGAAAACTAACCTTGAAAATATATATTTAGAATAGTTCCACTTACTTTATTTCTATCAAAATATTAATTTATTGGAATACCCTTGTTATAAAAATAAGCAAATGAACCAAATCTTCATTTTTGAAAACTAGGTTTTATAGTGTATAAATGTGTTATTCAATCTGAAGGGCAGAAAAGTGATCAGTAATCCTACTCATCTATGATGTCTATCAGCCTCAGAAATAACTACCTTGACAAGGTATTCTTAAACATGCAATAATAGCACTTAAATATTTGCAGTTACCAACAACCGTCTAATACTCAAAAAGTAGAAAACAATCTAGGAGTTGGAAACCTATTTATCTACACATGGCTAGGGCAGTTATGGTTCTTGGAGGACAACCTATTACTTCCATTTTCCTAAACCAGTATAATTCCTAGCTGTATTATAAATATTTGTACTTACTCCCAAATATTAGTATAGATCACATCCTTCATCCATTTTTTTTTTCTTTTGCAGACAATTACAGAAAGACACAGCTGGTCAAATTGCAGAGAAAATTACAGAATGCTGCAGCTGGGCAATTGGTAAGAAAAAGTGATGTACAGCTACAGTCCCTACTTCTTCTTCTTCTTTTTTTTTTTTGACTTTATAGAGTTTTTTTTATTATATATATATTTTTTATTTTACAATACTATTCAGTTCTACATAATAGCCACAGATTCCCTTGTTCTCTCCCTTGCTGCCTCCCTCCCCTTTCCCCCAGCACACCTCCCATTCCCACCTCCTCCAGGGCAAAGACTCCCCCGAGGACTGGGATCGACCTGATAGACTCTGTCCAGGCATGTCCAGTGCCCTCCTCCCAGATTGAACCAAGCGTCCCTGCATAAGTCCCAGGTTTCAAACAGCTAACTCATGCAATGAGCCCAGGACCTGGTACCACTGCCTAGATGCCTCCCAAAGAGATCAAGCCAATCGACTGTCTCACCTATTCAGAGGGCCTGATCCAGTTGGGGGCCCCTCAGCCTCTGGTTCATAGTTCATGTGTTTCCATTCATTTGGTTTTTTTGTCCCTGTGCTTTATCCAACCTTGGTTTCAACAATTCTCGCTCATATAAACCCTCCTCTTTCTCACTAATTATACTCCCAGCGCTCCACCTGGGGCCTAACCGTGGATGTCTGCATCCAGATTCCTCAGTCCTTGGCTTGGTTTATGGCACAACTATTAGGGTGTTTGGCCATCCCATCACCAGAGTAGGTCAGTCCCGGCTGTCTCTCGACCATTGCGAGCAGTCTTTTGTGGGGGTATCTTTGTGGATTTCTGTGGGCCTCTTTAGCTCTTTGTTTCTTCCTTTTCTCATGTGGTCTTCATTTACCATGGTCTCCTATTCCTTATTCTCCCTCTCTTTTCTTGATCCAGCCAGGATCTCCTGCTCTCTTTCCCTTGACCCTTGCCCTTCATTGCTCCCACTCATGTCCAGGCTGTTCATGTGCATCTACATGAACAGCCTGGACATGAGTGCAGTCCCTACTTCTAAGGCTCAGGGAACACTACCAATAATGGGGTCAAAGAATTGTAAGACCCAGAAGAGCAGTGAGATTATATATTGTTTATATAACAGACAAGTTAATATATGAAAGTTCAGTTATTGCTGTCTAAATAAGACACAAACAATGAAACACCAAGTTGACCTGCCAGCATGGATGGGAAACGACTTATGGCATTCCACCTTTAGGTGAACCAGTGACAGACAGTTACTGACTATGGGGAGAAGACTTAATCTTCCCTCTGAATGAGCTCCCTAATTGGTTATTCAGAACCAAGTAGGTAGTCTGAAAAACATGTAAACTCAAGCAACACTAAACAGACTCAGCAGGCAACATTTATGCATGCATTCATAAATGATAATAACTAAAGGAGAATAGGTCATTAATTTGAGAGAGATTGAACAGGGGTAAATGGGAGAAGCTGCAGGGAATAGGGAGAAAATTTTGTGAATTCAGTGCATATGTCTGAGAAAAAAAAAAGCAAAGTATCAAATTGAAACATGGCTTCAGTTTTCCTTTTCCTGAGAAATTTAAAATTATATAGAAAAAGAAGAAATAAATTCTTTTGTCTTATTTATTTTATTTTTGAGATTGTATTCCTTAATGTAAAACATTCTGGCATTTAACTTCCTATATACCTGAAATTAGGGTAGAACTCAGGGTTCTCCTGGCTCCATCGCCTGAGTGCTATAACTAAAAGTTTGAACACCCAGCCAAAATGAACTTTCTTCACATGAAAGCTGTGGCTTTCATGATGATAATGGTGATAATTTTGTAGCTTTGGAAACAGATTCAGTAAGATTAAATTTATCAATCACAAATATCCTAAAATATTCATAAGTGTAAATCATTGATGGATTAAATGTAATTTAAGTATGTCTCACAAACTGGCGTGAAGTCTCAGTTAGTATATTGTCTGGAATTGACTAAGTCCTGAAGTTCCTAAGTATTGTAGGACCCAGATGCCACTGATACCAGCAATGGGACAGTGGAGGTACGAAGATTCAATATTCAAGGGAGTCTTCTGATACCTAGCAAGTATGAGGCTCCATTAGTTTCTGTCTTTGGAATAGCAGTGTTCACATGAGTATAATATGAAAATAATGTTTAAAAAATGGCTTTACATACATTCAATATATGTATGAAGTTATATAACTTCTTCCTAATTTGGGGTCTTCATTGAAAAAACCCAGAAGCTATATTTAGTACTTTTATTATTAATTTTGAGACACAGTCTCACTCAACCAAGACTAAGCATGGACCTCATTATGAAGTCAAGATAAGCATCTCAGAAGTATCAGTGCTCTTGTCCCAAATTTTGAATGTTATGATTAAAGGTTTGGTTTCCTATGCGAGGCTTACTTAAGTGTATTTTATTTCATTATTTTTATTTATTAATTTATTTTGTATATTACATGTGCATATTTAAGGAAAGCACTTTACTAACTTAGCCTTTCTCCTACTCCATTACTCGAGGATATTCATAAATAATTTCTATCTAGCATTGTGGATTTATGGGGTTATTGTTGTAGTGGAAATTTTATCTGATACTATTACCAGTGATGCTTGTGTTTTTACTGGTTATGTATTATTGCCTTTTAATTTCTTGGTAGAGTAAAAGTCTACAGGATGATGTATTAAGAAAGAGGCCACGAAGCTGGGTAGTAGTGATGCACTCCTTTAATCCCAGCACTCGGGAGGCAGAGGCAGGCAGTTCTCTGTGAGTTTGAAGCCAGCCTGGTCTACAGAGTTCCAGGACAGCCAGGACTGTTACCTAGAGAAACCTTGTCTCAAAAAAAAAAAAAAAAAAAAAAAAAAAAAAAAAAAAAAAAAAAAAAAAAAAAAAAAAAAAAAAAACAAAAAAAAAAAACGGAAGGAAGAAACAGGAATGATATGAGAAACAAACAAACAGCAGAAAAGTCTCAAATTCTTCTGCAGTCATGGCATCTTTAACATTGAGATTAATGCTATAACAGTGTCTGTGACCGATGATCTTCTGAATATGGATGTCCTTCCAAAGCTGAGTACTCCCTATGACAGACAAGAAAAAGAGTCAAGGAGAAGCTGTAGATTCATCCCATTTCTTGACAAATATAGATGTAAATAATGCTATTTTCACTGTCATAAAAATAAGATATTTTGATTTCATGTATGTTACACCTCAATCAAAAAACACACTAGAAAAGTAAACTTGGAAAATGTACTCCAACCTCTCTTTACTGATCATGCTAAAAAGAATATGAGTAACAAATGGCAATTTTATACTTCTTCCTGATGCCTTCTGGGAAAGAGAAAGTCAGTCGATTGTCCTTGGCATATCAACCACTCTCTAGGTAGACTTCATTCCCAGGGCCAGACTCCTTTTGTGGGGGTGACTGTGCAATGTGGGGTGTGAGGGGTATCCTATTTGATTTATTTTCTTTCATTTAGATACATTTTTATTTGTTTGTTAGTTTTTTGGGTGTTTTGAATTTGTATTCTGTTTTAAGAAAAAGAAAGAATTTTAAGTTTAGTGGACAGGGAGATGGGAAGGATCTGAAAGAAATTGGGAAGTGGGAAATAATATGACAAAAAATATATTGTACAAAAAACATGAAGATATATCTCACATAACTTGCAAGCAAGAAAAACAATACATTGTGTCACATTCAGATTCATGTGACTTTTCTCATAAATATCTCTATCCTGTAAGGGCACTTGCCTTTACAAAGATAATTACACACAAACTTAAATATAAAATCCTTAACAATATCAATGAAAAAACTTTTTATAGTGGACTTTCTCTAACTCCTGACATTTTTCAGTGTTACTATCTCAGTATTTCCTGTATTCTTATACTTCACTAGGAAGGTAAAATTGTGTAAAGTATTTCATGTAATCACAGTAACTATTCAACTAACTATTTTGTTTGTTTTGAGTGAAAAATATTCCTATTCACTCAAATACTTGAAAACTTGCCTCCCTGTTGCTGGCACTGTTGTGGGAGGTTATTTTCAGGAAGTACATGCTTGCTGGAGAAAATACAACCCTGTGTTTCTGTGAATCATGATATTTTATCAGGGCAATCAAAAAGTAACTAATATAATAATTAGTGACAGAAGAAGGCTTCTTGCAAATTCCCTGACCATTATGGGTATTTTAAGAATGTGGGCACACTTTCAAAATTTAAATTAGAGACAGTTAATTGGCTTGATCTGTTTGGGAGGCATCCAGGCAGTGGGACCGGGTCCTGTGCTCAGTGCATGAGTTGGCTGTTTGAAACCTGGGACTTATGCAGGGACACTTGGCTTGGCCTGGGAGGAGGGGACTAGACCTGCCTCGACTGAGTCTACCAGGTTGATCTCAGTCCTCGGGGGAGGCTTTGCCCCGGAGGAGGTGGGAATGGGGGTGGGCTAGGGGGACGGGGTAGGGGGTGGGAGGGGGGAGAACAAGGGAATCCGTGACTGATATGTAGAACTGAATTGTATTGTAAAATAAAATAAAATAAAAAATAAAAAAAATTAAATTAGAATAGTGTTTGAAAGCAATAAATAAATAAATAAAGAGATTAAGGGACTGGTCCAGTAGGATTATAAAGGGTAGTATTTGTGGTATGAGTGAAGTGGAGTCCCAGATCTTAAAAGTTTAGAGAGGAATAAGAACACTTAATTAGCAACTGGCCTAGAGGCCCTTCATTGCAAAGTCTGGCAATGAATCTGGCTGCATTCTGCCTATTTCCTGAGAACTTGCATGGAGTTAAATTAAATGATATTTGACTAATTTCTTTGGTGGAGAAAATTTGAACATATGATGTTGAATCTGTGGCATGATTCCTGCTAGTCATTATTATTCAGCTCTGCAATAAAAGGTATAATAAAAGTGATCCTGTAGTGGGATTGAAATAAATGAATAATTGACAATTTGAAGAGCCCAAAAGCATTTAAAATTGTAGGAATATCATGTACTGAAAAGGAGACAGTTTTTGATGAATAGGCGAGTGTCATTAAAGGAAGCCTTCTTCCAGGAGTAATGCTTCAAAGCTTCCCCAGAAAGTTCTGAGCATGCTACTCCTCCTACTTTCAGGGAGATATCCTTATCTCCTTGACTGTCTTCTGTACATGTTGAAGGTTGTGACAACATAAAGAAGCCAGAGATCTCTTCTTGAAACTATGAGATATTCTTAAAATATCTGTCCCTGCACTTACTCAGGAACAAGATAATCTAAACCAACAAACTTTAAAAGGCTAACAAGATTCAGTGGACTAGAGGAGTTGCCCGCAGATCAGATTACAAGCTTCTACCTACTATACTCAGGTGATTATATGGTATATATAGCCACAAAGATGATCTGAAATTGCCTGTGCTATACTCAGGGACTTATATTGATTGCAAAGAATGATATAAAAAGATGGTAAAAGAATGAGGTACCTGGATCTCCCTATTTTAGAAAATCTAGCTCATGTAGAGCCACTGTGGTGTCTTATGACCAAGGAACAAAAGAATACCAGCATTAGACAATGAAATAAATTTACAAATATATAAAAGGTAAAACATTTTATTATGCCAGAATTTGAATTGTAACTGCTACCACATTGCCCTGGGGATTTTTCATGAATACTCTGACCATTGAGAGTTAATTATATGCTGCTCATGACATGACAATCTTCCCAGACTGGCTTGGAGATGTTCTGTCTAAGAGCTGCCTCAAAGTTGAGTTATTGGATTGATGAGTAAAAAAGATTGTAAGAGATAAACTCTGTTCTGTCACAAACTATCAGTGATGACTATGAGCATATGGTGTTCAGGATCTGAATATGATGTTTTAATAGAAAAAAATGTCCCCCATATACTCACATATCTGAAAATATTTGTTACTAGTTGTTCGGGCTCATTGGGGAAGTGATAAAAACTTTTGGAGGCTACCCTTGCTGGAGGAAGTACATCATTGGAATGGGCTTAGAGAGTTTATAGCCTCATACAACTTCCTTTTCTTTCTACTTCATATGTGCTATTACTTGCCATCTGCCATTTATCTGCCCCTACCATATAATGCTGTGCTTTTTAAGGGGTGATTAATTCTTATCTTTGGAACTGTAAACCAATATTAAACTCTCTGCCTACCTTATGCTGATTTTTGTAATTTTTTTCCTTCATTTTTCTGGTCTTTTTGTTTGTTTGTATTTTCATTGTTTGTTTTTACCACATAAACAGAATTGTCATTGATGAAACATTTTAATCAATGTGAAAATGTCACGTGGATAGGATAATAGCAAGAAGAGTTGTGGCTTGGGATATATTTGGAAATCCTGGAAATAATGACATTTATCATTCCCATAAATCAATAACACAACTGTAGAGAACAGAAAGGTATTGAGAAAAAAAATATGTATAGATGAGATGACACTCATAATGCTATCTGTTATAGTACAAGACAAATAATTTTGGAGATTTGTTAGTCCATGAGTGTAGTAGGTAGCCATTCCAGCTTGGATCTGGAAGTTCCAACCCCCATTGAGACTCTGGCAACTGTTACGCCTATGAGGCGGGGCCAGGGGAGGCGTCTGGAGACCGGAGAGCTGGATGGGCCGGCGCTCTTTCTGTGCCGGGACGCTGAACCGTGGAGACTGACTGAGCAGAGCTCCAGAGGACACCGCTGGACTGCGATACACCTTCCCCAGACCCTGCAACCTACCTATTACTTAATTTGTGAGTTAT
Source organism: Peromyscus maniculatus bairdii (assembly GCF_049852395.1). NCBI lineage: Eukaryota > Metazoa > Chordata > Mammalia > Rodentia > Cricetidae > Peromyscus > Peromyscus maniculatus. The sequence goes on along the minus strand of NC_134866.1, from coordinate 21,319,515 downwards.
GCCATCAAATAAATATCCTTTTAACTATGTGGAGTGGCCAAAATAATTTCACTAATACATGAGTCAGCACAAAATTTATTGCCATCAGACAATTGGGGAGTTTCAAGAAGATAAACAGTGTATGATCTTTTATAGAACTGTATTTGGTTAAATGAAATTATTGTTTAGTATCTCTATAAATATTTCTGTGATGTCAATGGGCTGGACCATTTACCAGGAGTAATTATAATGCAATGCAGTGGCCAGAGATACCAGATAATTCTGTAGCTCTTTAGAATTTTGTGACCCTTTATACCTGAGTCTAGAATTCATACCTGTCAGTCATGCAGAAAGTAGACAAAATGATTCCCTTCAGCTCCTCTGATGATGTTGAGGCGATCTTGTCATTAGAACATCATGATAGCTCTACCCAAGCCAAACTGTGTTCACAGAGTAAGGATTGAATTAAGAATTAAGATTTCTTTAAAAGCAATGGATTAATCTTACTCTAATGGACTTTTAATACTCTGGTGCAATCTACTTCTTTCTAGAACATCTTCAGTGTTCTGAACACCTTCAGGAGAGATTCTTCTATACGTAGCATTAGAAAGGATGAATAGATGAGCAATGACAGAAATCATCTGAAATGACATTGAGAGAGTTCTGGTACTCTTAGTTTCCTTCAAATTATCCTAAGCCACACATTTTCTTCTGCCTATCATTGTATTTACACACCATTATACTGTGAAAACTCAGACAATGGAAAAATACTTCATTTCATTTTTTGCATTATGACAAAAATCCAAAGGAAGCTCACACATGGCACTCTCAGGAAATTCACTTCTCAGGCAATATTTTAAGGTTTGCACCTTTTTTTCCCTTTCCCTTTTTGCAGCAATCGTTTCATTTGAATATCTGCTTCAAATAACAGAAGATAGTATAAAGCAGATTGTATTTTTCACACTTTGGGCTGCATATACATATGAATATCTTGCTTCTTCCTAAAATAAACTCCATCCTTCAGCAGTGTCTTTACAATTCTGCATATTTCCCTCTTCATAGCAATGGGGTTCATTTCTAGATGAACTACTGCGTTGAAAACCTTGAAAAAATGATGAAACATTTAACACATACTTAAATTTTGAACACATTTCTTTAAATGAGCAAAGCTATAAGCCAAATATGCTTAAAAGGATACAGCATAATTGTAGTTATTCAAAAGACATTAAAAGGTATTTAAATTGCTATGTTTTACTGGTGATAACATAAACATATTACATTCAGGAGGGTAAGATAACCTCAATTCGTTTGCTATCTTCGTAGTCCTCTGAAAGTTACCACTATAACAAATTATTTCCAAAGTGTCTTTATAAAGCACCCTGTCACCTCATATATGTCTCCCCTAGGAAAGCACTGTAAGAAATGATCCATAAATGCAGATTTAAAAGTGGAGTCAACAATAGAGCATATAAACCACTTTGGTCATAGTCACTTAGTAAACACATTCAAATAAACCAGATGGTCTCTTTGCCTTCTTGAAGGTTAAATTGAGTACATATTTACTTTCCCTTTATTATAACCTTCATCTCACAGGAAGATTTTTAAATAAAAGATGTTGCTGCATAATTCACATACAATTTGTCAGATCAAGGCATAAATTAAAGAAACAAATGAAAATCTCAGTATTTGGAAAACCATCATAGTCAGTCATTAGATGGATGTCATAGTTAACAGGTTACTTTTAATGCAGTTTCTGTGACAATTGTATGACATTGTTCTTTACTCTTCTGTGAGTTATTGAGTCCTGGGGAACTTACATGATTGTTTTACTCAAAATTATTTGTCCCCATGTAGCATCATGTGGACATAAATTGGGAATACGAAAATATAATTATCTGTAACATCAAAAATAGTTGTATAAATAAACCAATAATACTAGATCATATTGAATAAAACACCAAATTGAACTAGACATGGTGATATACATCTATATTATCATTCAGAGGCTAAGGCAGGAAGATTTCAAATGGTAGGCCAGCCTGAAATTCACATTTCCATAATTTAATCTCAAAAACTAAGGCAAAATACTAAGTACACGCAATAAAACCTCTAAGCTTTGAAAGACAGAATACCCAAATGATTATAGAAAGAATACAATGTCTACAAGTTCACACATTGAGCTTACATAAGTTTGACAAAGGAGAAAGAAATGGAAGCTACATCAGATGCCTGTCAATGATTGAATACTAAGTAATATGAAGAAAGGCTTCGTGCAAGCAATACCCATCACATCCAGTAAAATGAGTACTTCTAGATTCACTGCAATTAAATAGAATTTATAAATAATGCACACACACAAAATATTGATATATGTTTAGGTTTGTTTATTCATATATATATATATATATATATATTTAAAATATTTATTTATTCTGAACTACCTGTCCATCTCTTTTTCTATGTCTCTTCATCATGAGCACTTACTCTCAGGCAAATATGTGGAATACATAATGGATTAATATTTCCCAGGAATATGTTTAAATCCTGATGACTAGTTGTCATATAACACACATGAGCCCAGGAAACACGTGAAGAGAAATAGCTTAGATAATATTTCCACTTTGGAGACTCAGAAACTTAGTACTTACTGTGCAAGATGCAAGAAATGTTTACTCCCTATATCCAATGCAATATTTCTCTGCAAGAAACAACCAATGAGCAGTGAACAGATTTAGTTAAAGAATCCTGGTATTTATGTTTGCTTTATAATTTCATCTGTTTACTGAGATCTTTAGTCCCAAAAATAGGGTTCACAAATGGACAAGATCTTGGGTATCGCACCAAGGTTTTAGCAGAAAATACCTTACTTACTGAGTGACCTTAATGGTCATTAAGAGGATGTGATGAATATTCTTATGATAGCCTTGTTTCCTGAAACATTTCCAAATACCTCATTTGATTTTGATAAGTCTCTCATTTTTTTCTATGTTTATTTGCTTTAGAATAAAGTATTACAGTGTTTTGTATTACAGACTTTATTTAAAGAGAGAATTTAATGTAATAGAGCAGACCATACTGGTTTATACATAGCTTTGACTTGTATTACCAGAAGCATTTTGACTAAAAAGCTTGAAATTATGAACACAACCAGTTAGAGTGCAGAGGCAGCTAGAATCTCTGTCACAAAATCAACTTTTGTTTTATAAGTAACATACTAACAGTAGAGAATGATTTAGCTATTCCTGAGAAGTAGCTTCAAGCAGAGAAAGAGATTTTGAGAATACTTTTCTGGAAATGCAAGAAACTTTGTACAAAAAATGATAAAACCAAGTTATTTATATTAGTCCATTAAACTAATTCTGCCAGTAAAATAAGATAACCTTAATTTATCTAAATTAATAAAAAAAATCTTCAAAGAGCAGGTAAAAATAATTTGAACAAATTTATGGACAGGATGAAAATTACAAAAATAATGAAAATTCTGTGTATGATAAAGTAGATGCATACATCACTTTATATAGAAATCCTGGGAATTCAGGGGAAGAATTTTCAACCATGTAACTATAGAAAGATCTTTGATAGAATGATACAAGCATTATTGCTTTACCAGAGCCAACTTTCCCTTGAAGTTTAAAGGAAGTTATTCTAGGAACAAACACATGCCGATCATAAAAATATGAGACAACCATAAATATTCATAGCTTTAGATATGAAGATATAAAAAGATCAAAAACATTTTCAGATAAAAACGGCCATTATTTCAGTCTAAACAAGAATATTGCTCTGTGTAGATTGTTAATTTGAATAAATTAACTAGTATTCATTTTATTTTTGTAAACTAATTAAAAAGAAACAAAAATATTCAAAAATAACCAGTATGAACTCAGTTGTGTTTTTCATAATACAAATGGTGGTAAATTTGTCTTCAGTTTTACTGGATGAAGAAACATTCTTTAGACAATAACTGAGGTAAAATGAGGTCAGAAAAGTGAGTCCCGTGGTACTACAGAAATCTAAAGTGGAATCCCCCACTTTCTGTGAGTGTGAGAGCTGCCGGCCATGTGAGATACACATTAAAACCAAAAATTTTTCAGAACTTGAGACCAGCTTTTCTATCTTTCAGTGCTGTGAAAATACAAAATATCTGCTGTTTAAATTCGTACTCTAAGGTATTTGTTATAGTAGTCTGGGTAAACTAAAACACAGGACAAATTGAATTTAGTAAACTGAGGTGTTCTGGGAAATATAGAAGACCTGTACATGCAATTTTTCTCCATAAGAACAAGCTGATTATAATATTGTACTTGATATTAACCTAGGAAAGAGAGGTTCAAATGATGGAAACTAGATAATCATATATGTATCCAAGGTGACACCCATTAGAATATCCATGTTGCCACACTTGTCATATAGCAAAACACAAAGAGTTTGGGATTAGCAGGGCAAAACGAAACATGTATATGATAATTATTTTAATCATTTTATTAAAAGCGGTGATTGGGACATCAACACAATTATGATTTAGTAAAGGACAGATTAAAATGCATTTTTCTCAAGTTTTATAGAGTGCCTCATAATTTAGTCTTGGTGAACAAAAGTTGACGCGTAAAAAGAAGGCAAGTACAAATAAGATTGTTCGCTATCAAAGAAGCACAAAAAGTTCTTCACAGATCGTAACGTCCAACAAATCTGGGATCACATGATAATGAAAAGAACAGGTCAGAGTGATGACACAACAGCACACAGAGAATCACACCATTCCTTTTGTTCTGCTTAAACCAGCGATCAACTGCCCAAGTTCATAAATAGAGTTCCTCCTCTCTCACCCACAAAGAAAACGGAGGAAGGAGGCAATTTCCTGAGTGATTATCACAATCCAATGTCCTACTTTTCTACAGAGCTCTCTGTCAATTATTCTTATCTAATGGAAGTAGAGACTTTAGAAATGAACACATTTGAGTGACAGTAATTTTCCTAAAATATTGCTGAAGAAAAGCAAATCTTAAAAAATATCAACTTTATGAGGCCAAAAGTGAGGTTTTATTGAAATTATAGCAATGCTATTATTCAGACAAGGCGTTATCTCTAAAAATAACATATTCTCTGAATCTATGATAGCTTCATGTATTCAGTGACAATGTTTAGAAAAAGAGTACTTTATCTGATAATTCCTTAAGTAAAGATGGATTTTATTCATACACATATTTGTTTCCTTCAGTGTACCTCAAAATTAGTAACAAGATAGACCATAATGATATAATGATAAGTACGTACAAAGGAGTGTCCAGACTCTGAAAAGGGGTGCATGAAAAAAGCCAAGTTAAACACACTTTTGATAAATGATGATAGATTAATGATATATATAGATATAGATATAAATAGATGATGATGATAGATAGATAGATAGATAGATAGATAGATAGATAGATAGATGATAGATAGATAGATAGAAAATTTGATGATCATGGATATATCATACAACAATAGTTAACCTTGGTTGGCAACCTGCTGGGATTTAAAACTGTCTATGAAACAAATCTCTGGTTATATTTGTGAGGGAATTTCTACAGATGTTTAACTGAATTAAGATGATTGCCTTGAAGGTGGGTGACATAATTGCATGAACTGATGTTACTGGGTGAATAAAAAAAGAAAAGGAAGTGGAGACCAGGCATTAATCACTCTTTACTTCCTGATTGTGGATGTAATGGGACTAGCTACCTCATTTACTGCCAGCATGACCTATCTTCAAACCATGCAGCCAAGTCAACCCTTCTTACATTAAGTTCTTTTGTTAGTGTTTTGTTACAATGAGAAAAGTAACAAGATAAATATATAGACATGATAGGCAGATAATAGGTAGAAAAGATGATAGAGTTAAATAGCAAATAGATAGTAGAAACAAATATTGTACATATGACCATATGCATTCTTGGGGAAAATACACAATACATTGTAAAAGGCATAAAACATGATATAAAAGGGAACTCAAGGGAAAATTAAATTGTTATGGTAAAACCTGAGTGGAAATTGGGGCCTGCTGTACAAAAATGTGGAAGGAATATTTGAAGTGTTAAAGAAAAGTGAAAGGTCTTTTACTATGATATATAGTTGATATTTTATAGTGAGAGTTGATAAACCCTTTACTTGGATGACAGTTTCCTAAAACATGTATATGTGTTCTATATTAGAAATTTATTAAAAATAAAAATACAACTGATATTTGGTTCACAAAGCAATTGTAACCACTATTTAAGATTGTCTGACAAAAAAAGACTCTCATTCACTCTCCACTTTTGATGCATAACTATGAGAATGGGATCAATTCCTGTTAATCGCTAAAATACATAAATTACAATTTTCTGAACATAACATCTAAGTGGGCGCTTAGGTGAATTTTTCCTTTCATAGAATGCATTTTAATCTCTTCTCTCGTAATCTATTTTTGTGTTGAAAAAAAAAAAAAGCATTTTCTTTTTTTCTGTTGAGGTCATGGCAATGCAAACAGAGCATGTTTTCTGTACCCAGCGTTATTCTAGACACCACGTGGTGACAACAACATTAGTATGTGTTTTTGAAGACAGGTTATACTTGACTGGATTTGACGCCAGTGATTTTAGTTTGTGACCTCTATATATTATTACCTCACATCACTGCTCCAGGTTTTCTATTTTTATTTGAAAAAGCAGACTAAGGAGAAACTCAAAGTTCCCAATGGGAGAAAATAGAATCAGAAAACACTGGAGTTTTAATATTATCATACACAAACTTTTCTATTTTTTGATATTTAAGAAATATAATACTTTTTTACATATAAAATGTAAATGATATACATATATAAGTACTTACTAAGCTAAGTGTGTATATAGATTGCCAGTTCCTTTTTAAAATTTCATGTGCATGATTGTTTTCCTGCAAATCTATCTGTGTACCATGTGTGGGTGTAGTTCTTAATGTCCAGAAGAAGGTGGGAAATCCGCTAGGACTGGAGTTAGGGGTGATTGTGAGCCTCCATTTGGACACTGGGATCTGCAGTCCTCTGCGATGTCAGAGGACTCCTTACTGTTCAACCACCCTCCAGCCCTGAGTTTTAATAGAGAAAAATAAAGAAGGGACTATCTGGATTTAAAAGCAGGAAGAGAAGTGTAAAATGTCAAAGGAACCAGGAAAAAGCAAAGAAAGGGAAACTTTTTTTTTTTGCCTCTTTTCATTTTCAATGTCTCCTGCATAATTGTGACCCTACCCATTCCCTAATTGTCCCTTCTCTAGTTTGGTGAAACTGAGATAGTTTTCTGCAGCTTAAATTTTTCCTCTTCTTTCAAAATCATAGAAAAAGATGTGACTGATATGATGGTACCTGGGTGGTTTCTTCAAATAGTAGAGTCAAAATGATCCTGGGTTTGTGGGAGGTTTCAATGCTCTGTAAGTGCCCAGGCATCTTCATTCCTATTTATCCCAAATACTCAGATGAGGAGTTCTCTGAGAATAGGAAAATGTTGTCAATAAATGCTGAGTGTGATGTATGTCAGAGCTGTAGAAAAGCAAAACAATGTAATCAAGACATTCTTTATAAGCAGTGGGAGGCAATGAAACAGAGATCTCCCCTGGATTCTATACTTCTTCTGATTTTGGTAAATATCTCATTGACTGCTGTCATTCTCCATAGATTTCTTGGATTTGATCTGCCTAATCTAGTTTTTCAAATATCCGACTTTCAATTTCATTGCAAAAATATAGATTCTATATATGGGAGAAAAATGCAATATTTGCCTTTCTGAGTCTTTAGTTCCGTCCCTAACATAATACTTGTCATGCTAGCCATGAATTTAATTTATTTGTTTTCTTCCCATTTCAGTTTAGCCATTTTAAAGGAAACCTATAGAGCACTACAAATTGCTTTTGGTTGGCATAAGTAGAGTCACTAATCACCATTTAGCAATGTTAGAGTCCTCTCTATTGGCTTGACTCATATGGCCATTGCACAGTAAACAAATTTCATACATAAACCTAGATATATGTTGTTTATTTTCAAAAGAATAAATTAATATATCTATTTTCATCTGTTGTATAAATTTATATTCCTCTAGTATCTTAAGTAACAGTAGACATAAAATTGGTGAGAAGTCCTTAAGCATAATCAAGTGGGTTTAGAAATAAGAGTAACATGTGATAGCTCCTCCAGAAATATAAAAGCATCAATTATGATAATTTACTTTTCCAAAATTTTCTCAATTTCTTCAAACAAAAGAAAATAAAACACTCTAGGTTGCTTTTTTTTTCAAACTCAACTTTAGTTTAATATGTGATCTTTCAAAAACCTCATAGGATAAAGCTAATTTTCCCCATGAACTACAAATATTCATGTACCAAATAACAATCAGAACTAACATTATCACCATTTTAATGAGTTTGTTGCTATTATAAAATACCTGAGTATACCTTCCTCAGGGTTTTAGAAGTGACAGCCCAAGACAAGATATCTCTATTTCTTTGACTTCTGTGGTAAGACAGAGACATTGTGGTGAAACTGTTCATAATAGCAATGTGACTTCTCTCATGGTATCCAGACAGCTGAATGGAAAGAGGAAGCAAATATTTACAGAAAGTTGTAGTGTTCCATGGGAAGACTCTTGTGCTTTATTTCCTTCACAGTGGCCTTATATTCTATAGTATCCACTGTCTCCATCAATTCCTTCCAATAAATCCAGTGATCAGCTTAATACCAGTGTGTTTCAAACCCTTACCCCAAAGCCTATCATGGGCAAATAAGCTTCCAATATACTCACAGGGAGGCATTTCAGATTCCAAAAATAAGAGTCTCATTTTATTGTGAAATATTTTATGTAATCAATGCCTTCAAGAGTAATGAATCTGATTTGGTAAAAGTTAATTTTAATTTTGAAGTGAATATTTCAATGAAGAGATTGTGAAAATGAATGATTTTTTTAGATGAGGCATGAAAGAAATGACCCTTTTTTAGCTTATTACTCTTCCTTTGTCCCACCTCATTTAACATTTTTCTGCTATACTACATAAAAAGTGACTTAAAATTTGTTGATGTTATCTTGAATCCATATAAACTCTTGAGTAGAAAAGATAGTACTTATACTGATGTTTTTTTTTCTTTCTGTTTTATAACTATAAGTCTGGGAGAGAGAAAGGCAAAGATACACGTTAATGAAATTTTCCCTTTGCTTAAATGATTGTCGGTACCAATGATTATGCTTACTTGTATATAATCTCTCTTGAAAAGTTCATGTAAGCAATAATAAGCATTTTGAAAACACTGATATTTAATTAAGCTAATGTTGAAATTATGAGATATTTAAAAATATTTTGATTAGAAAAATATATATATAATCTAAGATCATAATATAGCTAAATATAGGAAAGATTAATCACAGCAAAAGAATAACAAGAAAATTAAGGAAATTAAGGAATAAATAATGAGACTATAAACACAATATGACATCATTTAAAATTATGTGTTGTAGAAATATAACTAAAATAATAAGTTATTACTTTGCAATATAACTATATTTCTATACATATATTGGTATACATATATGCTTTTCATATAAACATGCTAAAAATCAAGTACAAGAAATAATACATTTTTCCTCAAGAAATATTATTTTAATTTAAATTCACATTGGTACTTCTCATTTATAAATTTTATTTTGTTTAAATTTATACATATATACAATGTGTTTTGATAACATTAATTCACCTGTGTCCTGAACTCACTTTGGGCCACCCTTCCATTATGAACCAACTTTAAACTTCTATAACTTTTTAAAAACTAGATCATTGAGTCTAATTAGTTCTACCCATATGTAATGTATATGGGCATTGGACAAGCCAGTGTAATGTTTTCCTCAAACTAGGGGATACACCTCTCAAGGAAAAGACCTGTTTCTTACCCTGCCAATAGCACCTCACCTGGTATTGGATCCTCTACCTCCCAAGCTGTACTCTTGACTGGCTTCATTGTGTACAGTTTTTTTTTCAGTCAATCACAGCTTCTATGAGTTTGTGTACAAAGACCCTACCACACCCAGAAGACATAGATTTATAGCAGTTGGCAACCATGACCTTCATACCTTGATCGAGGAACCCTGAAAAACAGTGTTGAAGTAATGAAGAAATAACAAACACACAGACACATAGAGAGAAGGTGGAATAATGGGGGATGTGCACTCTGATAGAGATAGCTGCAATAGCAGTGACTTCAAGCCTCAATTGTTGTCTGTATATTACAGTGGGCGGGAATAGCTAGTTTGGGTAGACAGTATCTTCTGGTGAGCACTCTCTAGTTTTAAGTGTGTGTCAATGGAGGATGCTGCAGTTGTTAATTTGTATAAATATTGGTCACTCTCTCACATTCATGTCCCCAAGGTAAGCTTTACCATCTTCTGAATATGGCTCACATAAGGAAAAGCTCCGTTGGTTTCACATGAGTTGAAGGCTTGGATTCTTTGGTGTGGCCTTCCATGCCCATTTCAACAAAACATATTCACTCAGGTTTTCACTTATTCACTGCTTCTTCCAATCACTAAAGTTCTACTTGAACTCTGATTCATAACACTCTTTCCCTCTCCACTTCAGGAATGTTGCTATAATTTGGGAGGTAAGGGGAGCAATATGGAGTTCAAACTGGAGCTGAGATATCACAGTCATCAGTCATCTTTAGTCCTATTACATTCCATGTGCTATTATCTCTGCACATTATGGAAACTGCTCAGGATTTTTCTATAGCTTAAGATGAATGATATGCTTGTTCTTTGCTAAATCAATGAATTGAATCTCCAAACACACAAAGGCCAAATATTCAAAAAAAAGTGCATGAAAAGGAAACAGGTAGACAAGAAAAGACATGGAATGAAAAATTTGCCTCTTTCATGGTTACATACATTGTTTTAACTCCTCATAACCATATTCTTTTTTTTATCATGCTGTAGCAAAAACATTAAGAACTGTGTAAAAAATCCCTCTGGTTATTTTTTTCATTTATTTATTTATCTATTTATTTGTTTGTTTGTTTGTTTTCTGTCCTTTGTACTTAATTTAGCATGAGGCATTTTCCTTATCCTAGGAAAATAATGGTATGTTCAAAATTTTCCATGCAAAATAATATTGTGTGGACCACACACAAATGGTGATGGCCGAGGAAGCATGATAGGTGGTAAATAAAAACAAAATACATGCCCAGAAAATGACTGAACCAATGTCAAGATGAAACTTTGCATTTAATGAGAGTGGAAAAGGCCCAGGGTAAACAACTTATCACTAACTAGATGGTTCTCCCAGGGGAAGGCTGCTCTCTCTGATGCAGCAGGTCTGACATTCAGTAATGGCATATGTTAAATCAGATGTGTAATGCGAGAAATTTCACTCTGGGGATCCTGCTTCCTTCTCAGCTCTGCCCCCACAACCCAAGTCGTTGGTTCTATAGGAACAGAGACTAGACGGCAGATGCAGACTAAATCTCTGCAGAAGTTTGCTGATGGCAATTACCAAGGCATATTTTCAACCTTTTGCTTATTCCCTAAGCTAATCTGTATTTCACTTTCCAGTTACATCTTGGGGTTGGTTTTACACATTTATTTCCTAGATCACTTAAAATATAAGCAAAGTCATTCATCACTGTCAATGACTATGCATTTCTCTACTGGAAGAACATTTCTTCTCCGAGCAAATTAAATGGTTATTGCAGTACTTGAAATTTAAGAAAACAAAATAACAAATAATATTGCAGTACTTGGAATTTAATAAAACAAGGTAACAAATAATAAATGTACAAATTAATGAAATGTTTATAAAAGCACTTAACTAAGGAATGAAAGACCTTTCAAATGAAAACTATTCAGTGTGGATGAATGAAATTGAATAATGCATACATACAAGTATACAAATGAATGTACTTCTAGTTCTCATGATTGGGGTATTAAGATGTCTAAAATGTCCTTACTACATAAAGCACACTACAAATTCATTCCAATCATTATCAAAACGTGAATTCAATCTTTATCAGAACCAGTACAATAATCAAAAAATTTGTATGGACAAACAAAAGATTTTCAATAGCATAAACAATTATGTCCAAGAAGTAAATATTAGGAGATATTACACTATCTGATAATATATTCACAATGCATGATAACTGAAATTATGGCATAATGTATGATTATTTATAGACAGAGAATTCAAAATTTAATTCATACCTCTATAGTCATTTACTTAGTGATAAAGAAACCAAAAATATACATTGGGAAAAATATCTATCCAGAACTAAAAGTACAGAGAAAGCTAGGCATTCCCATTCAGAGGACATAGTCGAGCATGTGTCCTTGTGGTATGATTGTATATGCCCAAGAGTGGTATAGCTAGGTTTGAGGAAGGTTGATTCCCAATTTTCTAAGAAAGTACCATATTGATTTCCAAAGTGGCTGTACAAGTTTGCATTCCCATCAACAGCGGAGGAGTGTTCCCTTTGCTCCACATCCTCTCCAACATAGGCTGTCTTCAGTGTTTTTGATCTTAGCCATTCTGATAGGTGTAAGATGGTATCTCAGAGTGCTCTTGATTTGCATTTCCCTGATGACTAAGGATGTTGAGTAATTCCTTAAATGTCTTTGAGACATTTGAGCTTCTTCTGTTGAGAATTCTCTGTTTAGCTCTATAGCTCATTTTTTTAAATTGGACTGTTGTATATTTTGATGTCGAATTTCTTGAGTTCTTTATGTATTCTGGATATCAGCTCTCTATCAGATGTGGTACTGGTGAAGATCTTTTCCTATTCTGTAGGCTGTCATTTTGTCTTGTTGACCGTGTTCTTTGCCCTACAAACCTTCTCAGTTTCAAGAGGTCCCACTTATTAATTGTTTCTCTCAGTGTCTGTGCTACTGGTGTTATATGTAGGAAGTGATCTCCAGTGCCAATGTGTTCAAGACTACTTCCTACTTTCTCTTCTATCAGGTTCAGAGTAACTGGATTTACTTGATACTGTCTCTCAGCTTATATGTAACTAACTTACAATAAATCAAAATGACAGCAGAATTCCTGATACTAGGAACCTGCTAAAAGAAAACATAGGGGGAACATTTAGGACACCATTATAATGCTGATTTCTTTATACAAGAGTGAAAAGCACAAGATAATAAACAACATCAACAATAACAAAAATGAACAGAAAGGGCTATAAGCTTTTCATTGTAAAACAGAACATCAGAAATTGGATTAAAATGATATCTACAAACTGGAGAACAAAAAGAGCAGAATATTCATCTTATAAAGGATGAATAGTCATAATGTATAAGCAAATCCTAGACTGAATCCAAAGAAAATCTATATTTAAATAGGCAAATGATTCTGTCACATTTCTTAAAGAATAATTTAATACAATTAACACATTTATGAAAATAATGTTTGACATCATTACAAATCAAGTAAATGGAGTTGAAAAAACAATAAAATATTATCTCATTCATCTAAAATGTTTTCTATCAAAAGTTAAAAACCTGAAAACAACCTGGATGCCCCTCAGTTGAAGAATGAATGAAGAAAATGTAGTATATATCCACAATGGAGTATTATTCAGCTATTAAATAATGACATGAAATTTGAAGACATATAAATGGAACTATAAAACATCACCCCTAGTTAGGTAGCCCAGACACAAAAGGACAAACATGGTATGTGCTCCTTTAGAAGTGAATATTAGCTGCAAAAGATGTCATGTAACAATCTGCACACTCAGAGAGGTTAAGTAACAAGGAGGGCTCAAGGTGGGATGCATGGATCTCCCTGGGAAGGGAAAATATAATAGATTTTGCAGGTAGAATAGGGGATGAAAACAGGAGGGATAAGATATGAGGGGAGAGTACTGGGAGAGATGATTGGATTGGGGGGAACATTTCTGGGGTGCAGTAGAAACCTAATGGAATAGAAACTCCCAGGGATCTACCAGGGCAGGGTGACAGTAATGGTGCCTCCTAGTAATGGAGGATACAAAATCTAAACCCACCATCTTCTGTAACCAGGCAAGTATACCAGTGCAGTGATTAGACAGCAGCCCAGCCACAACACTTTCAACTTACAATTCGTCTTACCTGCAAGACATGCTGGGTTAAGGGTGGCACAGAATTTGTAGAAATAGCCAATCAATGACTGGTACAACTTGAGATCCATGCTGCAAGAGAGTCTACAGCTGATACTGCCTGCATGGTGAGGGACCAGAGTCTGGATAGCCCAGAGACCTAGTATGGAACCCAACAGAACCCAGGGGGAAAAGCCAATGAGATGATCCCTGATTTCCTAGTGATATTCTACTATACTCATAGACTGAAGCTTAGCATGATAGTCATCAGGGAGACTTCATCCAGCAACTGATGGGAGCAGATGCAGAGACCCACATCCAAACATTAGACACAGCTTGGGGAATTCTGCCAAAGAGGAGGGGGAAGGACTGTAGGAGCCAGAGGGGTCAGGCACACAAGTAAATGGTGCACAGAATCAAGTATCCAGGGCTCACAGGGGCTCACAGAGATTGACTTGAGAATCAAGGAGCCTGTATAGGCCTGACCTAGTTCCTCTGTATATGTGTTATAGATGTACATCTTGGTGTTCTTGTAGGAATCCTAAGAGTTGGAGCAGGGGCTGTCTCTAACTCTTGCCTGCTTTGGAGACCATTTTTCTCCTACTGGTTGCCTTGTCCTGTTGCTTTGCTATGAGGGAATGCGCTTTGTCTTATTGTTTACTTGGCATGCCATATTTGGTTGACACCCCTGGGAGGTCAAACTTTTTTCTGAAAGGAAAGGGAAGAGTAGTGGCTCTGAGGGATGTGTGAATGGGGGATTGGTAGGAGAGAAGGGAGGGAAAACTGCATTTAGGATGTAATATATGAGAGAAGAATAAAGAAAAAAAAAGTGCTAGTGACCTTAATTTTGCTACCATATGGTATCAATGAAACCAAGTGAGACGAATTATATGTGATTTCACATATCAAGTGGTGCCTGAGTCTTACTTTCTACACGAGGGATCTTTCCTTGTAGCATGAGGTACCCATCCTGATCCCCAGTTCATTACTTTATATTAATAGTTGATTTACCATCCCATTTCCACCAAAGTCATTGCCTTATCTCCAAGATCATAGCTATCTTTTCTTCATATCAATTAGAGCTTTCCCTTTTCACTTAGTAATCTATGTCGTTCCCCTGAAAAACCTATTAACAGTCTTTGGAGCCACTTCCATAAGTTTATAAAAAGGAAACTGCCAGGCAGGTGTTTTTAACTGGTTTCTGATTATTATTACAAAACCTTGCTGGTGAGTGCAAAAACCTGCCAGCATGCCCTAGTGTTTCTATTCCCTATCATCTTCTTCGTGATTAGACTTGCACATTCTGAAACAGCAAGTCTTGTTAGTCCAGATCAACAAAGATCAGCCATGACACAATGGTAATGCTTTAAGCACTGTCTCACAGTCTGCTCATCATTGCCAATGATAACAGTGCACTCCTGTTCTTAAGAAACATCCGGAATGTTAGCTTCAGGTCTCACACTGCGGAGCTGTCACTGTACTTCCAATTCTCCAAGACTTTTGACCCATCTTCCACAGACTGTCAGTGGTGAAAGCAGCTCTACTTCAATTAATAGGGACTGTTTGTTTGCAAGCTTCTGAAAGGCATTTTTTAAGCTATAATATTAGTTCTGACTCCTCATGCTTTCACCAGGACTATAAATAATGCGACACATAAAAGAAACCTTTATCGGCAAGTTAATTCTATTTTCTATTTATGTTTAACCCTCATGGTACTGAGCCATTCCCCTGCATAGACTACAAGTTTGTGCTAGAACACATTAATCCATAAATGCAGCTATTATGTCTTTTAAACACACTCTACCCTTAGCAATGACATTGATTTCATTGTTAGACAAAACTGTGTTCTTGTGATAATTAATGGTTTTATTCCAGGATTGTAATCAAGGTTGGATACTTAAGACGATGCATATTACTGGTGAGATTTTCTGAAGGAGAAGTTAAGAAATAGGTAACTGTTTTTGTCTCAAAGAAAGGAAAAGATAATAAGAGCTATTCCTTTAGTTTCTAAGGACTGGGTGAGTCTAAGATTTACCCATCAGTTCTCTACTTTGATGTTTTTCATGGCCTCAGTATTTCTCTGTTTAGTATCTAGAGGTGGCACAATAGATATCCAAAGCTAACAATTCAATTTTACTGATGTTGTGATATTTTTATAGATGTCTGAAATGTGATGTACAGAATAATCAATCCTCCAAACAGTATAGATAAGATTATTTTTCTTGACTGAGAATTTTAGATACAGCATAATTCTTTGCACGTATGATGAATTCCCTTGAGTACAATCTTTTACAATCACAGAATATTCTGTATGCTTAACAAAAGTCACAAACTTCCATTGTCCTAATAATTACTGTTCCTCCATATATCTCAAACTCAAGCAACATTTCACCATTCAGTACATTCCATTCTGTTTTTCACATTGCAGCTCAGCACAGGGGTAGATTTTGAACTAGTACAACTATAATAAACCGAGAAGCATCAAACCTACAAGAATGAAAATGTGTTCCAGCTCATCTAGCTAGTGGCTGACCTGAGTCCATATACACTTAAATATTTACTCCCTAGCATTATTTCAAATTCTTCCTTCTCCTTAGATTTTACTTTCTTCTCAGAAATGAAACATAAGTTAAGCTTCTCAGTTTGTTTGTTTTTTAAGTGCAGTGAGAGTATTACTTGGGTAGTCTTCCCCCTAAATAAACCTTGGGATAAAGGAACTGATATACAAGAATTGCTGTGGGAATGCTCTTCAGAAACAAAACAATACAAAACAAAACCAGTAAGGAACTATAAACAGCAAGTAGGCTATAAACAGGGAATGAGTCAGATTTAGATAACATTTAAATATTGAACTGGTCTTTTCTACAAGGAAATATCAGTTATTATTACACCGAATAACAGTTATAGTGCTGAAGATTGAACCTCTGTGGTGCTAAGAAATGCCTCGTTGCAAGGATATCCTTCTAGCCTTCTCTTATTCAAGATTTGAAATAACTGTTTCCCCTGATGAATATCTTACAAGAAAAACTTCCTATGTAAGTTTAGAAATTTGTGCCCTTACCTTCAATACTTGAAGAAGCTTAAAGATAGGGATAAAATGTATATTGCACAGATTATCATGGGTGTCCAACATAGCCACCAAACTGAAATATACTCTGTTATATACTGTATAAAATTGATGCTGATCATTTATGTATTCCCACTAAATAATTTTTATCTATTTTATTAATAATTCCTGTAATAGCTCATTGTTTTACACCTTGACTGGGAAGCAAGTTTTCATTTACATAATTTGATCCACTTTCAAACCTTAAATACCATTCATACTCTGAAAACTCTGCATCTATAATTTCACCTTATATTACTTCTGTATCCACTTTATATATGCAATTGCCTTCTAATGAACACATCTAAATTGATAGCATAAGAAATTTTAAAACCTACTTTTGCCTCCCTTCTCCATATACTTGATAGTTCTAATATAAAATCTAATTTCTTAATATTACTTCTCTTTGTTCTCCCTCTCAGCTTAAAACTTTTGTGGTCATCTGCATTTTCTTTGTGTATACCTACTGTTTTAGCGAACTTTCAAATTTCTGTGACAAAAATCTCATAAAATACATTATACATTACAGGTACAAAATACGTTAAGAGAGGGCAGCTTTCTTTGGCCTCACCCCTCATGGTGGTTAAGGTATCCCAGCAAAGATAGTGGTTAAGGTGCTCATAGTGTCTGTCAGAAGCAGAGCACCCATGTTCTTTACATGATAGACTTGGGGAAGCAGAGAAGGCAGATAGAAAATAGAAGTGTATATCCCCTTAGCATCAGTGATGACTTCCTTAGCCAGAGCCTTCCTCCGACAAAAATCTGTAATCTTTAGAATAGTGCCATGAGCTAGAGACAAGCATGCCTTGTTTCAAAGGATATGTCAGATTCAGATCAGAACAAATTTAACAACCAGTACATAACTTCTACTTTCCTATAACATTCAGAGTCTGAACAGTTTACTTCCACAAAACTATGAATCACGATTATTCTCCTGCAAGAATATCTGACTGCTTGACTAATGTAAGAGGGGTTATTTCTCAACATCTCTGTGTAGTCTCTAATTGTTTGAATTGTTTGCTCCCACAATAAATGTAAAGCAAGAGACACACTGAATATTGTACAGCAATAATTAGAGTACTGTGATGTTGTCGTAAGAGCACCATGACTTTTCTACTAATTTGGACTAAATCTTGAGATCCTCCATCTCAAAAAGTAGCACAGCTACAACACAAACCTGTATGAAAAAAACATGAAGTTTATGTGGCAGAAATTCGCTTTGGCTATATGGAGGAAATGAGGCTAGCTTCTGATTACTCAGCCATTATCAGTCTAAATTTCTAAGACCTGAAATTTCTTATCAAAAGAGTATAGCAAATAAAAATTGTGCTTTCAAATATATGACTGAATTATGTATTAAAATCAACATTTAAAAATATTTAAATTTGAGTAGTTTATTAAAGCAGTTATATGAAAATCAAATTTTATAAAAAAGATAATACAATAGTTAACAAAATAATGAGGATTTCTTTGCCATTTATTTATTATTTATTTATTTCTGCCACCTCTATTTCACTTAGCAAATTAAGTCATTCTATTGTCATTTTTCTAAAAGTAAATTTCAATAAGGCATTTTCAAGTGTAGGTAATTACAACTTCAAACTTATCTGTTTATTGCATTTAAAACAATGTATGATACAAAAAGTCAAAAAATGAAATGCAAGACTTTAAGTATCCATTTATCTGTTATTTCTACTGGTAAATTTTTTGCTTTCTTCTGAATATACATTTTGTCTCCTGATTTCCTCATTATCATAAAGGATCTCTCACTGTTTTCAATGCTTCTTGGTGTTTGAGATCACACACCTCATCTTTCCCATTTGTGAAAGACCAAGAATGTAACTCCTCATAACAAAAGAATAAAATCATTCTTTCAGTTTTGATAGACTGACCAGATTAGAATTCATAGTTTCTGATTCAGCAACATAATGTGGAAGGTGCTTTGTGAGATGTGGTTTGTGTGTCTGTGACTGAAACAAGTGTTTCGAATGGGGATGAATATACCTAATTAATGTTCCTCATTTGATCTTCATTTAGTTTCAGGGGCCTGAGTTTTGGAAATGACACATATCTTAAACACACACAGATATAGATTAACTGAACCCTTGTCCTCAACAAAGATGACAAAACAAAGAATACATATTTCATATGTAATAAGGAATATTTATTTTTCTTATAGGATATGTGCTTATTATTAAAATTATAGATCATATGACAGCAAGCATACAAAGGATAGTGAACCAGCTCTGTAAGACAAGTGGGATGTCTCAGATAGGGTGCTTGCCACTAAGGCTGACATACTGAGCTCCATTTTTAAGACCTGTCCTAGTGTTACATTGGGGTGAAAGGACAACATGACCAATGCAACTATTTTGCAAGAGAGTATTTAATTTCATTCTTTCAGATTTGCTTACAGTTTCAAAGGATTAGTTCATTTTCTTCATGGCAGGAAGCATGGCTCCAGGGAAGATGCGAATAAGAATGGTCCTGAAGAAGTAGCAAAGAGATCCATCCTTATCTGTGGGCTGAGAGAAAGTGTCATGGGCTTTTGCAACCTCAAAAACCACTGCCAGTAACATAATTTCTCCAACATGACCAAACCCTCTAGTCCTTTGAATCCATTCAAATAGTGAAATTCTCTGGTGACTTGGCATTCAAATATTTGTGCCTAGAGTGGCCATGCTTGTTCAAACCATCAGAGTCCACTCCCTGAACTCCAAAGGCTTATAGTCATATTATAATGCAAATTACATTTAGACAAGCTTCAAAAGTCCCCATATTCTTTCACAGTCTCAAGACTATTTAAAAGCCCATATTTCTAATTCTCCTGTGAGGCTCAAGGCAATATCTTAACTGTAACCCTTTTTAAAAATCAAAATTTAAAAAGGAGATTACATATTTCTAACATATAATGGAACAGAATACACATTACAATTACAAATGGGAGCATAGTGAAGAAATACTGGACCAAAGCTAGACATAAAATCATCATGGCATACTCCAAAATATGCATCTCCACATCTGATGTCAAAAGGCTCTAAAGATATGCAATTTCTTTCAGCTTTGTTGAGTGCAATACACTTATCTCTCTCAACTGGATCCACAACTAGTCTTCATCTTTTCTTGGTTGGTACTCTACAACTGTGGCATCTCCCACATCTAGTGGTCCCCAATGAAATATAGATTTCACTATCATAGCTTTATGCAATGGCCACTCTGGACTTCCATGTAAGGGAAATTTTGACACATGCCCGTTCTCATGGAGATGTATACTTTGGAGTATGCCCTGATGATTTTATGTCTAGCTTTGGTCCAGTATTTCTTCACTAAGCTCCCATCTGTAATTGTGTAATTGTGACTTTCCTTAAATGCAGAGATGGATTTAACAGCTCCTTTCTTGTATTTTTTTGTTCTAAAGCCAGGACCATGTGGCATGAACTGCCAAGTTCCTTTCCTTGCTGAAGTTGGAACATAGATCCCTCATTCAAACACTTTTTCAACGCCTTTCAAATTTTGATGACTTCTTTCACTGCGTAAGTTTCTCTTTAATTCATTTTCATAAGTTGGAGGCTAAGCTAAGCTCCCTTCATCCCATTTATTATCAGGCTTGTCTTTAAAAGTTTTATTTCCTTGAGCACAGGACTTAGTTCCCATTACACTTGCTAGTGCTTATTTTCTTCTCAAATTGCACATTTAAAAAAAATTTCCACTTGGCCTCTTGCTCTTTTTCAATGTATATCTTGGTAAGAGTGACCACTACTAACTTCATAGCACTCAATACCTTTGCTATCTTAAACTTTCTCCTGCCTGTACCATTAATCCAAAACTCCTTGATATAACCTCAGGCAGACTTTTAAGACAAAAAGCAAGCCATGTTTGTTTGTTTGTTTGTTTGTTTTGAAGAAATACATTAAGTATAGTTTCTGGGCCTCTTACTAACATTCTTTCCCCCTAAAACTTCACAACCTTGGCCCCCACAGTTCAAGTTGGTGCTAGCAGAACTCTTGTTCAAGCTCCTACTAGAATGCCCCACTAAGCCGCATTTAGACCATCCAACCACTTTCCTATTCCAGAGTCCCAAAGTCTCCCATATTCTCCCAACAAACAACCTAGTCTGACCAGCAATACCCCACTTCTGGTACCAACTTCAGTGTTAATCGTTGTTTTATTGCTATGAAGAGACACCGTAACCCAGGCAACTTTTTGAAGTAAACCATTTAAATGGGGGTGGTCTTACTGGTTCAGAAGTTTAGTACGTATGAACACGGAAAGGAACATCGTGGCAGGGAACTTTCGATCCAATCTGGTGCTAGAGGAGTAGATAAGCAATACATCTTGATCCACAGGCCAAAAGAGTGACGCTGAGGTTTTCAAAACCTCAAAGCACACATCGGTGACACACTTCCTTCAACAAGACCACATCTCCTAATCTACTTAATCATTTCAATTAGTACCACTCCCAGGTGACTAAACATTCAAAGGTACAAGCCAATGAGCGTCATTCTTGTTCAAGCAACCACAGGATCGACATTGGTGAAGTGGACCCAATTTTCTCAGTCATTCTCCAACTTTCTCGCATGCAGCATGACACCTGCGTTTACGCACATACACACAAGAGAACAACAAGAAGCCAAACATCAGGAAAAGAAGAAAGCAAGTATGTTAAATATGCAAACAGGGAAGGAATAAAGGGAAGATACAAAAATATTTAAAAACTAACTACTTCAATAAAAATAAGTTTTCAGATTGGTTAGAATAACTTTTGAGCATAATGGAACAAATTGAAGTCTCACAGATAGTAATTTTGTTCCCTATCTCATACAGAAATATGTAGAATAAAAATTATTAAGAATAATTTGGTAAATGAAAAGCTCTCAAAGTGACAATAACTACGTGTGAGCTGTGAGTACTTATATGAAAATTGTGGGTCATTGGTGTGATCTTGATCCAGATATAAATAAATAGAGAAATGAAATAACATGGGATTTACATGCAAAATAAAAAAGCCAAGTTTGGCATTTCAAAAGAATAAAAGGATAAGTGGTTCAATAAACAGTGCTCGGAGAATTGATTGCCTTGAGTGAAACAAACAAAAAAAACCCCTATTTTCTATCATAAATAAACATTTATTTCCTATAGATTTGGAAAACAAAAATATAACATTAATTGTAGGAAAAAATCAAGTATTTCTTTTTGACTTTAGACAGTGATATGTGTTCAATCCATCAATTCAGAAAAATTACCTAGTTTATAATGTTATGTCTCTTTATTCTTAAACACTTTAAGCCTTGGTGTTTATGAAATATTTTTCAAGGCTTTTATTAGATTTTTGTTTTCTTCCTATGAAGAGCTTGTGCTTCCTATTAGATTTATTTCTAAATGCATTGCACATTTTTCTAACAGTTGGGTGCTATCTCATTTCTATTCCTTTCCTACTAAAATTTACTCAAATGAGTTGACAGAAATGTGTTTCTCGGCTTGGCGTAAAGACAGAATAATAATATATCTCCTTTCTAGTTTTTAACTCCATGCTTTTGCCTTGCTTTTTGATAATAGTCATAGTTTATACCAATATATCCTTAAAGTTTTCTCGACTGGCAAATTATGAGGATAGATTTGCTTTCTGAGACTAGCGTCCTGATTTCCTCTCCTTAGAAGAGTTACTTTAGAAAGTTTCATTACTGTGAATAAATTCGCTACACTTTAGAGGTACTCATCTTTTTAAAACCCTCTTGTAACGCAGAATATGTTTCAAATAGTTGGGAATCATTCCTTTATTAAGAAACCTTTCATAAAAAACGATTGTCTATCTCCCAGATTCTGTGTTTGGAATCCAGCTTAATAAAAATAAATAAATAAAAATAAAAAACTGCATAATCACACTGAAAAACACCATTTGCTACTAAATCTCTACAGCATTCTTTCTGAGAAGAATGAGAGAAGATGTGATTGTACTATTTGTGGGGTGTACATGCATTTCTGGGCTGATTCTCTGAAATACTGCAGGGAACTTTCACCAGAGATTTGAGAAATAACTCAGGTGAGCTTCACAATGAGTCTTCTGTTGGACCTCAAGTATGACTGTCAGAGACTAGAA
The DNA here is from genome assembly GCF_049852395.1 of Peromyscus maniculatus bairdii. Taxonomy (NCBI): domain Eukaryota; kingdom Metazoa; phylum Chordata; class Mammalia; order Rodentia; family Cricetidae; genus Peromyscus; species Peromyscus maniculatus. Next base: position 21,296,235 of record NC_134866.1, on the reverse strand, counting down.
TTATACACTTGTGTTCTGACTCAGAAATCATCCTCTTGTTCCTCAAAGAACTGGTCTCTCCTCAGTACCATCCAATGAGATTGTTGTTGAGAACATCCTAGATCTGTTGAAGAGTCAAGTTAATGACCAGCATCTATTTATCACCTAGGTGATAGTAACTTAGACGTTATTCCCATGCTGTCTGCTGTCTTGAAAGCTAGGACATGAGTTTTATTTGGCATGTGCCCATTGACACCAGCTTTTCTGCTAGAGACACCAGAGAATCTCTGTGGCTTTCATTTTACTTCAGAGAAATGTTTAGATTGCTTCATAAATTTTTGAGACTGATTATGTGGAAAATAACAGTTTATTATTTTGAGAATATATATATAGTGCAGATTTCTAAAGAAAATCAAATAATTCTTTTAAAAAGTGGTATGGAAAATTGAAGTACATAGAAAAGACGAAAGAGAATAGATGAGAAAGTAGAGATAAATTATGATTCCAAAATTATTGTCCAATTTTCAAACTATATGCAATAAATATAATTCCTAATTCTGGTTAATAACATTTGATTCATGAATCCATAATTATAAAGCTCCAGGTAGAAGTAAATCTGAAATTATTATTAATAATATATAGCTTTTCCACATATTAGTAGAAAATAAACTGTCTTCAGTTTAAGCTTTATTTAATATTAAACTAATAACATTTATTACTAAATATTGAAGATTTTAGAATTTTGTAACTGTACATTATATATTGGTGAATAAATTTGTTGAACTTGATTAACAGAAAATTCAAGTAGATTAAAAATAACCATATATTGTTAATTTTGATAAATCCAAATGAGCTCAGTTTTTTATTTTTTATTTTAATTTTTTTGAAGACAACCGTAAAGTATTTTAATATTCTTATTTCTGAATATAACACATTGTAATTAAAATATTTTTTTGTTTTGTTTTTTTTGAGACAGGGTTTCTCCGTGTAGTTTTGGTGCCTGTCTTGGATCTTCTGTAGCCCAGGCTGGCCTCGAACTCACAGAGATCGGCCTGGCTCTGCCTCCCAAGTGCTTGGAATAAAGGCGTGCGCCACCGCTGCCCCGCTAAAATAAGTTTTAAGAGTAAAATATAAAGTGAAATAAGCCTCAAGACTTACTTTAAATCTCTCAAGTCAGTTAAATATTTAAATAGACTAACAATGAAAACATGTTATTAAGGATCGTCTTAATTTTCATAGCATTCATGTGCTTACAGTAAATACAGTGAAATAATTATGCTGTGTCATTTCACTTCCTCTTAAAATGCTAGAAACACTGGAAAGTAACATGGAAAATTAAAACTTTTAACCAAATGGTAATATATTACTAGATTCAAATAACACATGATTCTTTGTTACACATATTTAACAATGCTTTCAATCAAGGACACATGTATGTTTGTGATGATGTCACTTTCTATGTTTTACATTTTATTATTTTATTTAAAATAATTTTTTATTCATTTTACATATCAACCACAGATTCCCTTTCATCCCTCCTTCTGCTTGCCCCACCCTCGCCTAACCCCCTCCCCGACCCACCATTCATCCCCTCTACCAAAAGTGGTAAGTATTCCCATGGGGCGATAGCAAAGCTTGGTATATTGAGTTGAGGTAGGATCCAGGCCCTCACCCCTGACTCAAGGGTGAGCAAGGTGTCCAACAATAGGTAATAGGATTCAGAAAGCCAGCTCATGCACCAGGAATAGATCCTGATCACACTGCCAGGGGCTTCTCAAATAGACCCAGCTACATAACTGTCTCCCTTATGCAGAGGGTCTAGTCCAGTCCCATGCAGGTTCCTCAGCTGTCAGTCTAAGTTTGTGAGTTCATATGAGCTTGGTTCAGGTGTCTCTGCAGATATCTCCATCAAGATCTTGATGCCTCTTACTCATATAATCCCTCTTCCCTCTCTTTGACTAGACTCCCGGAGCTTGGCCTAGTGCTTGGTTGTGGGCCTCTGCATCTGCTTCCATCAGTTACTGGATGAAGACTCTATGATGACAGGGTATTCATCAATCTGATTACCAAGATAGGCCAGTTCAGGCACCCTCCCCACTATTGCTAGTAGTCTATAAATTCCTGGGATATTGAACAATTCCTTAAATGTCTTGCAGCCATCTGGAATTCTTCTGTTGAGAATTCTCCATGTAGCTCTGTAGCTCATTTTTAAATTGGATTATTTGGTATTTTGTTGTCTAGTTTCCTGAATTCTTTATATATTTTGGAGTTCAGCCCTCTGTCAGATGTGGGGTTGGTGAAAATCTTCTCCCATTCTGTAGGCTGCAATTTTGTTTATTGACTGTGTCCTTTGCTTTACAGAGGCTTCTCGGTTTCAGGACGTCCCACTGATTAATTGTTGCTCTCAGTGTCTGTGCCACTGGTGTTAGATTTAGGAAGTGGTCTCCTGTGACAATGCATTCTATGCTACTTCATACTTTTTGCTCTGTCAGGTTCAGTATAATTGCATTTATGTTGAGGTCTTTGATGCACTTTGATTTGAGTGTGTAAGTGGTGATAGACATGGATCTATTTGCAGTCTTCTATATGATAACTTCCAGTTATGCCAGCACCATTTGTTATTTGTTGAAGATGCTTTCTTTTTCCATTGTACAGTTTTGTTTTGTTTTTTTTTTAAGAGATTTTTGATTCATTTTACATACCAACCACAGAATCCCCTGTCCTCCCTCCTCCTGTCCCCCAGCATTCCCCTGCAACCTACCCCCCATTCCCACCTCCTCAAAGGCAAGGTCTCCCTTGGGGAGTCAGAAGAGCCTGGTACAATCAGCTGAGGCAAGTCCAAGTCCCTCCTCCCTGCTCCAAGTTTGTGCAAAGTGTCTCACTATAGGTACTAGGCTAAGCCGGCTCATGCACTAGGGACAGGTCCGGATCCCACTGCCTGAGGGCCCCCTAAACAGTTCAAGCTAAACAACTGTCTTGCTTATCCAGGGGGCTTAGTCCAGTACCATGGGATTCTTTGTCCAAAATCTGATGTTCATAGGTTTGTGGATTAATGTCAGGATTTTCAATTTAATTCCATTGGTCCACATGTCCATTTTTTTTTTTTTGCCAATACCAAGCTGTTTTTTTTTATAGACGAATTTCTAAATGGTCTTATTAAATAAGAAACAGAGAGCCAAATGTAGGGGAGAAAGCCTTATAGATTAGGGAAATAGTGAGAGCCATGAGCTAACCTTGGCTCACCATGCCGGCATAGCTTCCCAAGAGAGCTACTTCCTGGCTACCCAGGCTTTTGTTGCCTTGCTGTTCTGACCTCTCATTTTCTCTTAACCCAGCTACCTCACTTTCTTGTTACTGCCTCTCTGTACAGACCTCCAGGTCTCTATGATTGGTACTGGGATTAAATTCATGTGTCATCACACTTGGCTGTTCCCTAGTGTGTCCTTGAACACACAGAGACTCTGCTTGCCAGGTGATCAGATTAAGGGTGTATGCTACCACTGCCTGACTTTTGTGTTTACCTTAAAATGGCTTGCTATTCCCTTTGATCTCCAGGCAAACTTTATTTATTAACATACAAATAAAATATCACTACATTTCAGCACAATAAAACATCACCACAGTTTTTATTACTATAGCACTATAGTAGAGCATGAAGTCAGAAATGGTAATGGCTCCAGAATTTGCTTTATTATAAAGGATGATCATAAATATACTATATTTTCTGTTTTTCCACATGAAACTGAGTATTTTCTTTCAAGATCTATGAAGAATTTTGTTTGGATTTTAATGGAGATTGCATTGAAACTGTAGATTGCTTTTGGTAAGATTGCCATTTTTATTATGTTGGTTCTATCTATCCTATCCATGAGCATGGGAGATCTTTCCATTTTTTTGATATCCTCTTCAATTTCTTTCTTCGGGGACTTAAATTAGTTGTCATATAGGTCTTTCAGTTGTTTGGCTAGAGTCATCCCAATGTATGTTATGTTATTTGTTGTTATTGTAAAGGGTGATGTTTGTCTGATTTCTATCTCGACCTATTTATCATTTGTGTATAGGAGGACTATTTTTTTTTTGAGTTAATCTTTTATCCTGTCTTATTTCTGAAGATTTTATCAGTTGTAGAAATTCCCTGATAGAATTTTGGGGTCACTTATGTAGACTGTCATATCATCTGCAAATGGCGAGAGTTTGACTTCTTCCTTTCCAATTTATATCCCCTTGATATCCTTTTTTGTCTTATTGCTCTGTCCGGCTATTACTTTGATTGCTATATTGAATAGATATGGGGAGAGTGGACAGCCTTGTCTTATTCCTGGTTTTAGTGGAATCATTTTGAATGTCTCTCCACTTAATTTGATGTTGGCTGTTGGCTTGCTGTAAACTGCCTTTATAATGTTTAGATATGTTTTTTGTATCCCTAATCTTTCCAAGATCTTTATCATGAAGGAATGTTGGATTTTGTCAAAGGCCTTTTCAGCATCTAATGAAATCATCATGTGATTTTTTTCTTTCAGTTTGTTTATATGGTGTATTACATTGACAGATTTTCATATGTTGAACCATCCTTACCTCTCAGGGATTAAGCCTACTTGACCATGGTGGATCCTTTTTTTATGTGTTCTTCAATTCGGTTTGCCAATATTTTATTGAGTATTTTTGTATCGATGTTCATGAGGGAAATTGGTCTGTAATTTTCTTTCTCTGTAGTATCTTGTGTGATTTGGGTATCAGGGTAGCTATAGCCTCATGGAAAGAGTCTGGCAATGTTCCTTCTGTTTTTATTGTGTGGAACAATTTGAGGAGTATTGGTATTAGCTCTTCTTTGAAATTTTGGTAGAATTCTGAACTGAAACCATCTGGACCTGGACTTTTTTTGGTTGGGAGATTTTTAATAACTGTTTCTATTTCCATGGGAGCTATAGGCTTATTTGAATTGCTTATCTGGTCTTGACTCAATTTGAGTATATGGTACCTGTGCAGAAAATTGTCCATTTCTTTTAGATTTTCCAATTTTGTGGAGTACAGGTTTTTGACGTATATTCTTATGATTCTCTGGAATTCCTCATTGTCAGTTGTTAAGTTTCCCTTTTCTTTTCTGATTTTGTTAAATTGGATATTATCTCTCTGCTTTATAGTTAGCTTGAATAAGGGTTTCTTTATCTTATTGATTTTCTCAAAGATCTGACTCTTTGTTTCATTGATTCTTTGTACTATTTCTCCTTGTTTCTAGTTTATTAATTTCAGCTATCAATTTGATTATTTCCTGGCATCTACTCTTCCTAGGTGAGTTTGCTTCTTTATCTTCTGGAGCACTTGGATGTGCTGTTAATTCACAAGTGTGAGATTTATCCAACTTCTTTATATAGGCATTTAGAGCTATGAACTTTCCTCTTAGTACTGCTTTCATAAATGTCCCATAGGTTTGGGTATGTTGTACATTCATTTTCATTGAATGCTAGGAAGTCTTTAATTTCTTTTTTTATTTCTTCCTTGCTCAAGTGGTGATTCAGTTGAGAATTATTCAGTTTCACTCAGTTTTTAGGCTTTCTATAATTTGTGTTGTTGTTGAATTCTAACTTTAAGCCATGGTGGTCTGATAAAATACAGGAGGTTATTTTTTATTTATTTATTTTTTGTATCTGTTGAGATTTGCTTTGTGACTGAATATGTGGTTAATTTTAGAGTAGGTTCCATGGAGTGTTGATAAGAAGGTATATTCTCTTGTATTTGAGTGGAATGTTCTGTAGATGTCTATTAACTATATTTGAGTCCTAACATCTGTTATTTTTATTATTTCTCTGTTAAGTTTCAATCTAACAGATCTGTCCATTGGTGAGGATGGTATGTTGAAGTCTCCCACTATTAGTGTGTGGGGTTTAATGTATGATGTAAGCTTTAGTAAAGTTTCTTTTATATATGTAGGTGCCCTTGTATTCGAGTAATAAATGTTCAGAATTGAGACTTGTTTGATTTCTCCTGTTATGAATATGTAGTGTTCTTCTTGATCTCTTTTGATTAATTTTGGTTTGAAATCTATTTTGTTAGATACTAGGATAACAACACCAACTTGCTTCTTAAGAATATTTGACTGGAAAGACTTTTCCCTTCCCTTTATTCTGAGGTAGTGTCTGTCTTTGAGATTGAGGTATGTTTATTGTATGCATCAGAAGAATGGATTCTGTTTTTGTATCCATTCTGTTAGCCTGTGTCTTTTTATAGGTGAATTGAGCCCACTTATATTAAGGAATATTAACGACCAGTGATTGTTAATTCCTGTTATTTTTTGGTGGTAGTGTGGTGTATTTCCCTTCTTTGGGATTTGCTGCTGTGGGATTATCTATTGCCTGTATTTTCATGGGTGCATCTAACTTCCTTAGGTTGGACTTTCCCTTGTAGTGCTTACTGTAAGGCTGGATTTGTGGATAGATATTGTTTAAATCTGGTTTTATCATGGAATATCTTGTTTACTCTGTCTTTAGCGATTGAGAGTTTTGTTGGATATAATACACTGGGCTGGTATCCATGGTTCCTTAGTGTCGGCATAACATCTGTCCATCTGGCTTTCAGAGTCTCAATTGAGAAGTCAGGTGTTACTCTGATGGGTCTGCCTTTATATAATATTTGGCCTTTTTCCTTTGCAGCTGTTATTATTCTTCATTATTATGCATGTTTAGTAATTAGATTATTATGTGAGAAGGGGACTTTTGGGGGGCGTCCACTCTATTTGGTGTTCTGTAAGCTTCTTGTGATTTCATAGGCATTTCCTTCTTTAGGTTGAGAAATTTTTCTTCTATGATTTTGTTGAATATGTTTTTCGTGCCTTTGAGTTGATATTCATCTTCCTCTATCCTTATTCTTAGCTTTGTTCTCTTTATAGTGTGCTAGATTTCCTGGATATTTTGTATAATGACCTTATTAGCTTTAATGTTTTCTTTGACTTATGAATCTGTTTCCTCTATTCTATGTCCAATGCCTGAGATTCTCTCTTCCATCTCTCTCATTCTTTTGGTTATGTTTGCATCTGTAGTTCCTGTTCATATACTCAGATTTTCCATTTCCAGCATTCCCTCAGTTTGTGTCTTCTTTATTGCCTCTATTTCAGTTTTCAAGTCTTGAACTGTTTCCTTCACCTGTTTGACTACTTTTTCTTGACTTTCTTTAGGGAACTTACTGATTTCTTCCAAATTATTGTTTGTCTTTTCTTCAATTTCTTTATGAAAATTTTTCATTTCCTCTTTAAGGGCCTCTATCATCGCCTTAAAGTTGTTTTCAAGGTCATTTTCTTCTGTTTCTTCTATGTTGGGATATTCAGGTCTTGTTGATGTAGAACCACTTGATTCTGGTCATGCCATATTGCTCTTTATGTTTTGTAATGGATTCTTGCACTGGTTTCTACTCATCTCTTCTTCCAATTGGTGTAAACAGTGTTTGTGTTTCTGGGAGCCACTCTTGGTCCAATCGGAGCTTTTGGTCCAATGGAAGCTGGTGGATTTTGTGTCTCAGGGAGCAGATGAGTTCTTGGAGGATGGGTGGGTTTGAGGGGTGGAGTAGGCCTTGTAGTTTACAGGGTCTAATTGGGGAGGTGGTAGTCATGCCTGTCTGCAGGAGTCCTGTCTGCTTCCCTTCAGGTGGTACTGCAATGGATGGGGGAATGGGTTGTGCCTCTCAGCTTAAATCCTAGTGGCTCCAGCTCAATTTTTTAGATTGCAGTGCAGGAGAGACTATTTCTCCATTTCCTGACTCAAGTAGACAAAATTTTCTTAAGAATACTTGACCTACAGGGAAATTAATATTTTCCCTTAAGTTCCAGATTGGTTTTGTCACTTTGGGAGGACCTTGTATAGAAATCAAGTCAGAAACGATGGTTACTCATAATTTTGATTAATACTTGGTTTTAGAAAAGTTATATTCCATTTCATATTTAAATGTGATTTTTAAAATAAAATGTGTACACCGAGAAAATAGGAATTACATATCCAATTGGAGAAATGTAACAAAAACAACAATAACAAAATAATCCTCAAATAAAATATCTATTGGTATCTATAAGGAAAAGTAAAATCCCCCTAAACTTACGATATTTCTTTTTATTTTATGTATGAGTATTTGCCTATATATATGTATGTGCACTGTGTGTGCTCCTGATACCCACAGAGGCCAGAAGCGGACATTAGTAGTGAGGAATCATATGGTTGCTTGGAACTCCAACCTTGGTATTGAGTGAAAACCCTAAAAATTTTAAATGTTGGGTCATCTCCTTATCAATCCCCAACCCATGCATTTGACTTTGTATGTCACACTTAAATAATATATTTGATGGGAACAATAAACAGTCCTAATAGAATTGTAATATAAATATTATGCACAGAGTTATGTTTGCTTCATTTAAAATGCACATTTCTCACATTCAAAGTAGATTACAAGCAGTTCTAGACTACAGGAACCTTAGATAGAAAGAGATGGGAAATTTCTCAGATTGTGCAAGCAAATAGCAAAATTTCAGTGACTCTCCCATATAGAAGCTTATGTTTATTGTACAAGTTGAAATACACACACATACACACATACACACACACACACACACACACACACACACACACACACACACACACCTTCAGGCAGCTGTATAGTCTGACAGTGACAATAGTGACCATAGACATGGAAGGAAGATGTAGTTAGGATAAATTATACTTCTCTCATTTCAGTTCTACCTATATCCTTCTACAGCACTAGTGGACAGAAAAGAAAACAGGGTGATCAACAATACTATGTAGACGTTTTTTAAAAAATGCCTCTATATGACACAATTATCCTACACAATAAAGATATTTATATGATTTTAATAATAACCTCCATCTTCTAGTGTTTTGAATATAACCCTCATTTATCTCTAAGAGACAAATGTCCATAATCTCCTAGTTTGAGTTTGAGGAAGGGGAACTCTGAGAACCAGGCTCTCACATTGTCAAACGGTGAATCTCAAAGTTAAAGTGCTTTGTTACATGACGGTGGTCTATATGAGTGAGTGGGAAGCTTCTCCAGGCACATTTGAGGTACATAGTCATCCCCTTCCTGCACTATTGTCCAACTCCATGCACAGAATGCCTGTCCTGATAAGGAAAATAAAAAAAGTAATATCTGTAAGTATTGTGGGTAATCTGCTTTCATTTCAATAACAACAATAATTTCACCAGGAGTTATAAGAATATTATAAGAAAGAAAAAAACTGTGATTTGTACCCCAAAACAAAATTTGTACAAAAAGAAGAATGAGTTCTACAGCCTATGGAGTCTGCACATTCACAAGCAAGCCGAATGAAGATAGAGCAGTCAAGTTCACTCATGTAGAAAAATAGTGACAGAGGAAGGGCTTAGAATTCCTCATTATTACCCCTCATTCTGTGTTCAACATACACAAAGCCTTAACACACATTTCCTAAATTAATAATTAGAGAAAAGATAGCTTTTTTTCCTAGAACTGAGAACATTTTTACTCAATACAATTGTAAAATTGGATTAATATACAAGACACTCTTACCCAGACATTTGATAGGAAGGATATCTTTCTTTGGATGACAACTGCTGGCATTTTAACTGTAGACATTTAGTTTTTAATTAATAACTATTTCTATCTCTGTTTTGATGATTACTTATGCAGATTTGAATTTATCACTGTTTTTAAAAAAATTTTCACCATCATTTGTTCTGATTGAAACTCACTAGAACATTCAAAGACAAACAGAATTAGCCCCCATTTTCTCAATCAGTGCAGAATGTCTTTTAAAAATCTAAAACTGTTATTTGGAAAATAGCATGTTCTGTTAGCAGGAATTTCATCCATAGATTTGGAGAAAGTATTCTAAGGTTCCTCCTGCAAAGGGAATGGAAGAAATCTGAACCATGGGAGCATAAATTTCACATGTAGGAGAAAATATTTTTTAAATTATCTCATTCCTTTGCATTAACTGGCAATGGAACTATATTGTTAATGGTCTGTGAATCTTTAATTACAGATAAATGTTCGTGTTAGTGTCTGTCCTCAGGGCAAAAATGCAAACATGTTACCATGAGAGAAGCAAAGAAATGAATTTATGCTTTAATGAGCTGTGGAGTCTTATTATTCACTTGATATGATATGACACTTTGACTTTGTACTAGAAACGAACTGGGAATATGAAGTTGAATTGGTATTCAGGAAATGTTTACTCTGAAAATTTATCCAATGATTAGTTGTTTTCATTTAAGACTTTGAGTGCTTTCTTTCATTGCTTTCCTTTTTATTTTTAATTAGTTTAAAGTAATTATTTGAAAATTCAACATTAATTTTGTCTCTAATCTTAAGGGAAATTATTCATGGAAAAATCTGCTATTAGGTTTGTCATTTCACTGTGACTGTTTGCTGCCTATTCATATAGAAGCAAGCAAACTCAGACTGCACAACTGACCCGTACCATACTGGCCTGTCCATCTAATGAAATATTTTTCATTATGTAGCCCTGCCAGATTTAATTGGGCATTGAATGCATACTTTGTCACTTTGCTGGTTGTTAATGATTCATATGAAGTCTTCATATTAAAGCTAGAAGATGTTGATTTAAATGCAGTATCAAAACTCAAATTCTGGAAACAAGAAATCAATATCTCTCTTAGATTGTCATTGCAGTTTTATTGTTGCTGCTCATGCACTGAGTTCCACACAGGTGGAAAAGGCAGAGATACCCTTGTCCAATGAGTGGATAGCTTGACAATGACAGTTTGAATTTACTGTTGTCATAAAATGGAAAATTAAATGTTATGTGAAGGTCCACAGATATTACACAGCAAATCAAAATGTTATTCTATTAGAAAAAAAACATTAAACTTCAAAGTCACTTGGTCAGTGTTCTGTAACAGATTAATATTTGCTGTTATGGGGAAAGGGTTGTTTTAAAACCATTTCTTGAGACTTACTTGACTCTTCTTATAAGGGCTTTTAGCTAAATTATAAATAACATAGTTATCATTGAAGGGGAAAAATAAAACAGTTTTCTGATTTTAAAATTGTAAACAGTGAGTGGATATGATAAAAATAAAGGTAATGCAATTGACTTGGTGCTTTGTATATTGCACAAGCATTAGCTACATTTTAACATGAGGGAAAATTAAGACACTGAAGTTTAGTATCTGTGTTCATTCAAAAAGTATGGATTGTATTTTGTAGAGAGCACATTGGTACAGTGATTGTCTAGTATTTATACCCAATAACACAAACACCCCCACATTCACAGAGAAAATAAAAGGAGGATAGGAAGAGAAAGGAAAGTTGAGAGAGAACACACATACACACAAACACAGAGGGGAGGGGAAACTATTTACTGGTTTCAATTACAGACAGTTACAAAACCTGTGAGATCGAATGAACCCATTTAGCCTTATGTAGTAACATAAAATATAGCAGAGCTTGAGATCCCTCAGTGGGTAAAGGTGCATGCTGCTAACTGGATGAAATGAGTCAGATTCTTGGAATCTACATGTTGGAAGGAGAGAGCTGATACCTATAAGTTTTCCTTTGACTTCTACACGTGTACTGTGGCTCATGACACGTAAACCAACACCTACACACACACACACACACACACACACACACACACACACACACACACACACTCACTCACATGACACACACACACACACACACACACACACTCACAACACACACAATCAATAAATAAATAAATTGCTTGCACATTTTGTTTACTAATTGTGTAGTGCTCCATGGTCAATACAGACAAGCTGAAAACATGCAAGCAAAGAATTAATTTCATATACTGATCAAGGAGCTAATCAAAAATAACTGAAAGTCTCACTTGGAAATAGTCATAATTATTATATTGTGGTATTTCTGTAACTATTATGGAGGGGTAAAAACTCAAGAGATAAAGCCTAAGTGAGAGAAACAGTACATAACGAGGCATTTGAAATTTTATAATACCTCGTCTGCTTTTGTGTGACAGAATCCAGAAAATGTGTTGGGCCAGCAATCCTTACCGCACCTTTATCCTAAAATTTTATTGCTCTCGTCACTCTACTGAAAGTCAAAGAAAAGATTTATTGGCAAATATTTTACATACTTGAGTCAGAACTGTATCCATGAGTATGAGGGGATTAGTCTCTATAATATATTTTGCTTTGGGAAATTTGATAAAATTTCTTAAGTGCTCATGTATACATAAATACATGTCTCTTTCCACTGCTACTCTACTTTAAAGATTAGTGCTTTCCTTCATAAACATTATGTCTACACACATTTACAACTTTTGCTTTATAGTCGCTCTGAACCAAACATTACAGCTGCCTTCCTCTTCCTTAAAGTGTTTATTCTCACGCCTGAGTGTTCGCCTATCACCAGAAACAACTGAGCATTTCAACACGTCCTTGGCGTTTTGTTTCCACTTTTAAATGTCGTAAGTTCTATCTATACACTCTGTTACAGAATACTGATTTAGTGTTGTGGTTATCATCGCTGTTTTATTTCCTTTTATTGAAAATATTTTTTTCAAACACTATATCCTGATTATGGTTTTCCTTCCTCTACTCCTTCTGGTTTCTCCCCACCTACACTTTTATCCTGCCCCCCCCCATTCTCTGCCTCTCATTAGAAAACTAAGAACACATGAACTGTGGACCAATAGCTGTGGATCCTCCACAGGACTGGACTAGCCTCTGCATACGCAAGACAGTTGTGTAGTTTGATCTGCTTAAGGGACACCCTGACAGAGGGATCAAGATCTATGCCAGATTCATGTGTGGACTTTTTGGTGTCCAATGCCTATGATGGGACACCTTAAACGGCCTTGTTGCACGGAGAGGGGCTTGGACCTGCCTTAACTGGATGTATCAGGCTCTGCTGACTCCCCAGAGGAGGCCTTACTTGGAGAAACTGGGAATGGAGAGTGGGTTTGGGGGGAGGAGAAAGCTGGGGGGTGAGAGGAGGGAGGAGAGGGGGATCTGTGGTTGATTTGTAAAATGAATAGAAAATTTCTTAATAATAATAAAAAAGAAAACAAAGAGGGTTCTAATGGATAATAATAAAATAAAATATAATCAGATAAAACAAAAACACATCAGAATGCTACAAAACATATAAACAGGAAAAAACAGTGCCCAAGAGAAGGCACAAGAAACAGCTACTCACCTGTATGCACACTTGGGAATCACACAACAAACTAATCTGGAAGCTATAATTAAATAAAAAGGAATTCTAGTGTATAAGGGAAAATAATATACTTATTTAACATATTCTGTGTTAAAAATACTAACAAGACTGAAAGTACATAAAATATGCTTACATAGCCATCAAGTTTTTTTTATTATTTTATAATTTAATTTAATTTTACATAGGAGCCACAGACTCCCTTGTTCTCCACCCTCCCCCCTGCCTTCCCCCCAGCCCACCCCCCATTCCCATCTCCTCCAGGGCAAAGACTCCTCTGAGAATTGAGTTCAACCTGGTAGATTCAACCAGGCAGGTCCAGTCCCCTCCTCCCAGGCCAAGCCAAGTGTCCCTGTATAAGCCCCAGGTTTCAAAGAGCCAGCTCATACACTGAGCACAGGACCCGGTCCCACTGCCTGGATGCCTCCCAAAGAGATCAAGCTAATCAACTGTCTCACTTATCCAGAGGGCCTGATTTTTTGGGGGGCTCCTCAGCTAATTGGTTCATAGTTCATGTGTTTCCATTCATTTGGCTATTTGTCCCTGTGCTTTATCCAACTAATTTAAAAAATGACACAACATAAAAGTATTTGCAGTGTAACACACAATAAAATCTTGTAATATGATAAAGGAATCATTACATACTAAGATGTAGATGTATAGCCAAATGTAGAAGAAAATATATAGCTTTGAAAACACTTTGTCTTTGTATATCTATTGTTATTTATACTAATGTCATATGTTATTATTCCCCATCATGTACTCATCAAACAAAAAATGTATTATTGTATTAAATAATACACTTATTGCTTATATACATTTCTATTTGGTGAGTATTATATTTTTAATTGACAATTTTAATGGTAATACTTCTGTACCATTAATTTTCCTTTGTTTTAAATTTTTCTATGTCGTTTAAAGTATGTTATAATATTTTAGTTCACGACTCAGATCACTAAAGATATTCATTTGAAAATTCAGAAGGATAGAGTGATGGCTCAATGACTAAGAATGCTTGCTAGTTAGTCACAAAGCCTCAAGTTCAGATCCCAATACCTATTTTATAATCTATGTTCCTGCAAAATCCAGAACTCCAGTTTTAAGGTATCTAGTGTGGTACACTACTAGACTGTTTGCACAAGAGAACTATCACAAACACACATGGGACTCATGGGGATACACCCAGAAAGATAAATGCACACACACACACACACACACACACACACACACACACACACACACACACACCACTCTTACATATATACTAAAACAAATCTAAAACCTAACCACACAAAGCAACTAGCACCAATGCCATGGCTTGCTGGAGAAACTTGCTTGCTATGAGAGCCTGATGACCCAATTCATGGTCTGGAATGACCATAAAGATATAAGGAAAGAACTGATTCCATAACGTTGTCCTCTAAACTACACACATGAGCTGCAACATTCAAACTCACACTCAAATATAGTAAATATGCACAATTTAAAATATATTCAAAACCTCAAATCTTCATTGGGCATTAGGTCTATAAGTCCATATTTACTTCTTGAGGTGACAAAAGGCTATATAGATGAAAGAACATAAGGAGTTACCACATTGATTTTAAGTTAATAATAATTCAAAATACTTAGTTAAGCTTTATTCCAATATACTAAACAGCTATTTATGTCCTTAATGCAGATATAAAATATTTTATTTAAATTGTATTTTTGGCTTTAGTAACTTTTCCCCCTCATATATTTCTTTTTGAAGACTAATTCCTTCAAATGAACTGGCTGGTTTGGTAACATGGTTTTTATTTATTTTTATTTTATTGTTATTATTATTATTATTATTGAAAATTTACTTTTGGGGGAAACTTTATTTTACAATTACCTTTCCAACAAATCATTAAACATTTGGATGCTACATTACAGGTTCTCCCTGGAAACATACTCTACATTGTAAATGAAATTTCAGAGTTGACAGAGGCTTGAACAAAACCCAAGGGTAAGGTCATCCAGGGACAATACTATGAATGGATAGGAGGTTGTCCTTTGGTAACAGTAACCCAAGGCTTGCATTGAATGTCATGTTGGACAGATGACAATCTCATGCTTTTCTCCCACTGCAGGATTTACCAAAATCTTAGTCTTACACAAGTATTAATTTTCACCTGGAAAGGGATAATTTTTACTATCTCACACCTAAATTTACTCTAAATAATTGAAGCTCAAAGCAACAGATATTTAAAAGAACAAAACTCTATAATTTTGTACATTAAAATTAAAATAGGACTTTGACAGTTGAACATTTCAAAAATGCACAACTCAGGGGAAGATCCACTTTATATAAAATTGCACATTTTTATTTAATACTATAAATTCTGATCATGGCTTCTGTTCTCAACATCTCCTTCCCAATCCTCCTCAATTCCCCACCAACCCAGATCCCCCTACTTCCTCACACTCCCAAATCCACACCTTCTTTCTCCTCATTAGGATACAAACAGTCACGAAATATTTAAGTATTTGCATACCTTCTAATATCTACATATTCCTCTCTCCCTTTGTCTCTGTCTCTCTGTGTCTCTGTCTCTGTCTGTCTATCTATCTATCTATCTATCTATCTATCTATCTATCTATCTATCTATCTATCTATCTCTCGTGTGTGTGTGTGTGTGTGTGTGTGTGTGTGTGTGTGTGTGTGTGTGTGCGCGCGCATGAACATTCTATGGTGTGCCTGGAGGCCAAAGAGCAGCTTGCTGGAGTTCTCTATCTCATCCTCTCCTGTGGTTTATTGAAATCAACTTGTCAATCTTGATGGAGGAAAGTCACAGAGCCATCTCACCACTCCTGATCTTAGAATATTTATCATAAGAGTTGTGTCCAGGCTATCTTACAATATCTTTTTATTAAGTCATATTTGCTTTTTTATGTTTTTTCTTGCCTCAAACTATAGCTTTTGTTAAGTAAATATTTCTGTATTTTTCTGTAAGCCACGCATGCCATATTTCAATGAAAAAAAATTCATATATTTTCTTTATAAGCTTAAGAATATTTTTATAGTGCAATTTCTGATACTAGAGAATTTCCAGACCTTGTTGTAGACACAGATCCAGGAGATAACATCTAGAACATAACTTACTGTCAAACATTACATGTTTATTGATATATTATATTGCTTTAAAAGTTATATTTTATTTATAAATACCATGTTCAATATTCAACAATTTATAGAATCTTAAATTTTTCTCCTTACTTCAGCTTGTGATTTGTTCATTGATTTTAAAGTTCTTCATATTCTGTAGGCATTACAGTTTTGGCTGGCTTTGAAATTCATCCATTAATAAACCAAATTGAAACAATCAAAGGTTTATGATCATTCAGTGTAACAACCCTAATTTAACTGAAAACCTTTCTATTTCTAACTTTGAATTATATCTAACATGAAAGCCTAGAATACTCACATTTCCTTTGCTACTTTAACTGTTGTATTGTGTGCTAAATTTTGAAGGTGGAATATTTTAATAACATTCAACTTTTTAACTGATCCAGTTTATATCATTTCCTTTGGTAAATGTTTGACAAGATAATGTCATTAATATAAATCATTCATTTTTAAACTAGAATAATTTTATTTCATTCTATATGACATAGAACATGAATAATTCATTTTATTTGAAAGGTTTAACAATCAAATTGTCAAATTTTGTAATTTCAGAAATACTTATTTAAAATTACAATAATAGTTACAAGTTATTATAATACTTACTTTATCTCTTTTACTGTTGAGATAATTTACATTTTAATAAAGGCTTTGGCATTTATTCATTTATCATTTTTTATGAATAAATATCTATTTATGCAGATCTGTATGAGATCTGCTTTGATCACACTGGCCCTATCATGCAACCTAAAATCATTGCTTTACTGTTTTTCTTACTGAGATGTCAAAGATTCCCTCTGTTTCTCTCTGTCTGTCTCCCCACCCCAGTGTGTGTGTGTGTGTGTGTGAGAGAGAGAGAGAGAGAGAGAGAGAGAGAGAGAGAGAGAGAGAGAGAAGAGAGAGAGAGAGAAAGCACAAGCACTTGCAGATTCTTCTGACTACAAGAAGCAAGCTTAAATTCATTGTTAGTGAATGTTTTTGAGGGATCTTTGCATGATTAGCTTTATTCTAGGCAATGAAGAGGTATGACTGAGGCAGGTGAAAATAGACACTTGAGTTTAACACTTCCATTGTTTTGAACTTGCATTCAATTTGAACTTACTATTGATGAAAAAAAAAACAAGTGCCTTATGGGCAATCTTGAAACATACACACAAGTAACATTATAAGGACTCAATAGATAATATTTGGGCACTTCCGAAGTGATGTTGCATATTAGTAAAGAATATCTCTTTGAAAAGTAAAGCCAGAGTTTCAGTTTTCATATTTTTAGTTCTCTTCTATGAGAACAGTGAGGGGGTGTGGATGAAGTTTCTAATTCAGATTATCTGACCTACTGATATGGATTTAGATCTTAAATATGTAAGGACTGGCTATAAACTGTGAATGGTTTCATATTTGTAGAGAATAGAGATCTTTATAATTTAATGCCAAAGACTCTTGGTCTTCGGATCCTGCTCAGAAACTAAAAAGCAAGAAGCAATAATTGAATGTGATATTAAAATGTTTATGCAGACAAAGGTTATAAGATTAGTCATAATTTCCCACCTGCCAAGGCCATTGTTACCTATATGTATTTCTAAATCTCTGGGGAAGTCCTATTTATATAGCAGGTTACTTTTCACTTGTCTGAGAAAACAAAATCTCTACACTATACAGCAAAGACCTCACTAAAATTCCTTAAGCCATATAAAGATTAAAATCTTAAAACCTACCATGTGCGGTGAGAGTGAGGATTGGTGGTGAATGATTTGAAATCTTCTTGGTATCTCAAGACCCTGGACTCATGCTCAGATGAGCAACATAGGCAAAGTATAATATGTTCCTGATCAGGAACAGATGCACTGTAGAATGTGATGATGGAATGACTAGGAGCAAGCTCCCATCCTTTATACTGACTAACATTAAAGGACTCCACATCAGAATACATGAGTGAGGGCTGAGGTCTAAATAGCAATTTGAGAGATTACTTCTTGATGTTCCTATCTTTCAGAGAAGTAACCTCATTACCAGTCTTTACATGGCTGTCACAGACTAGAATGGCTTTCAATCATCCTCAAATGGATCTAAAAGTTCTTTAAGCTAAAACTTCCCTTTCTTTGTGTGTATTAAATGTATAATCTTTGTTTCCATCTAAAAGAATTATTACATCTCTTTCCTTTTCTATTTTTTATTCTGAATTAAGTGATATTTTTCTTTTATCTCATTTTATATATTTATTTTACATTTCAACCTCAAGGTCTTATACTTTTATGAAATTCTTAATTATCATCTATTTTGGGGTACTCCACTGTCAATCTGGAACCTGCTAGAAAAGAACTATGAAACAGGGCAATATTCCCAACCCTTTTAGAGATTTTGGTTGTTTATGAAATTTTTGGTGAATTGACTATGCTGTGATGTGGAGCAACAGGGGAAAAAAGACAAATTACATTCTAATGAGAAGTTAGGCAAAAATAAAAAACCATAGTCATTGTTAATGACAAGCCCTGAGTAGAAAATTATACACGAAGAGTATGTGACTGTAGCAGTTGTTTATTTTCAACAGCTTTCCTCTGTTTTACCTACTACTTAGCATTGTCATGTGACTGCCTTGCTGATTCAATGGTATGAAGTACATATCATATTGACCTTTGTTTGTTTTAAGACTATTCCTCTTCCAAGAAGAATACAGCTTGAATGACCACATGTGTTCTTGCTGATGGAGCCATATTCAGATTTCTTTTTGTCCCCTGGAACATATTTGGAGTTAATTATCACCACAGAAATCAAACTATGTTATAGTAGCTACTGTGTAAATTTAGAGCTTATGGGAAAGTGAGCTGTGGACCCTTCATTTGATTGAAAATACTGTTTGAGAAAGAGTGAGAGGGTTCAATGGATCAAGGCACTACTCGCCTGCAAGCCTGACACTTTTAATTTGATTCCAGGGTGCCACATGTCAGAAAGAAAAATGAAAAAATAAAACTCCCCCTGGGAGTTCTGACTTCCAAATTGCAAAAGCACTGTGACATAAATCCCCATGTACCAATGTACAAAAAATAATTAAATACAATAAAAAAAATGTTTGCAGAAATTGTTGAGTAATTGTGATCAGTATCCATATAGTCTTCATAGATACTAATAAATCATTCTGAACATGTTCTTATAAAACTTCTGGCTCACAGAATATGTAAACCATCAACAGTTTGATTCTGCTCTGGTTCAGATGAGAAACTCTGCCTCCCTCACAGAATGAGATGTTTAAATATTTTATGCAAAGTTGTTGGAATTCATTGTGGACATTTAGAAGGTAAAGTCTTGTTGGAGGAAATATGTCATTGAGGGCTGCTTTTGAGAGTTTAAGTCCATTTCATACCTGGAGTTTGCTCTCCTCATTTTGTGTTTTCAGTTCAATATGAGCGTTCATAACTTGCTGTTCCTGTCACCGTGTCATCCCTCTATGGATCACTCTGGAACCATAAACTAAAGTAAACTTCTTCCTGTATAAGGTTCTTTCATCAGGGTGTTTTCTCACAACAACAGAAAAGAAAAAGAATACAAATGTTTATACCAGAGAGCTAGTTATTGCTGTGCAGAACACGACCATGCTGCTTGTGGAAATGGGAAAGACATCAAGAATGTGAAATTAGAAAAAAAAAATGTTCCAATGCTGTAAGTAACATCTAGCTGTCCAACTTAGTAAGAACTTGGAAGACAGTGTGATGAGCACACTATGGACTGTGTGGGCCCAGCTGAAGAGGTTTCAGAAGGAAACAGTATTAGTAACTGGACTAGAGTCCATTCCTGTGAGATCTGACAAAATCTGACTGCCTTCTAATCTTGGCATAAGAACTGAGTACCAGAGACTAAATTAAACAGTAATGGATTAATCTCCTTACAGAAGGCAAAATCAAGGAAAAAAAAAATACTGACTCTGTGGTGTAGTTATTTTTAATGACTATTATTCTTGTCTACATGAATAATTTCAAGAGGGGCTGAAAGAAACAGAAAATGTACACTTTGAAGAGAAAAGTATCCCAGGAAACAGTTCTTCATCCAAGGCTTGGTCTAAAAGATATAGAGATAGTGTCCTTAAGACATCCTATTTGGCACTGAAGTAAATCTCACCCAGTCAAGTCTCTAACCTGTGAATGAGAGCCTAGGCCTTTCATTCACTAGGGCTTCATCCCCAAAATGCAATAGAGTAAAAAAAGCTGCTGATAATGGGATTCAAGAGTTCCAGGATACTTCCAGAGGTAACAGAAGAATTTGGTAATGACATCCACATGATTCTGGTTTAGAGTCATAAAAGGTGCACAAAAAGGTGGTCATAGATAATCCTACTTTTTTCAGAGGTCTGATGAGGGCAGGCAGTGTGTGGAATTGGAGGATCCCCGTAAAATCCCTGAGAGGCATAAGAGGTCATAAGAAGCCACTTCGTAAAGCTGTGCATGTGAATCCTGGGTTTCAAAAAAAAAAAAAAAACCAAAGGTACAGGAGATTCCAGTGTTGTTGAATATTTGCCAAGGATGACTGCAAAGAGGAAGTGGAACTAGTCAAGGGAGAGACGTATGTTGTAGGCATGATGTTAGCTGTAGAGCCAAAAGCATCTAAGCCCTTTAAAATTATAGTTCCAATATCAGAAATAGAGCTCTAGTACTTAGTGCTAAGTGCTTGCCCTGCTGGATTCTTATCTGGCTTTGGTATAGTATTTTCTGATTGCAATGCAATCTTCAGTTTTTGAATGGTAATGTATATTCTGTGACATTATGAACTGGAAATGTGTGGTGGTTTGAAAGTAAATTCTCCCTAAAGAGGGTGGCAGTATTAGGAGCTGTGGCCTTGTTGACTAAAGTGTGTCACTGTGGGGGTGGGCTTTGAGAACTCTTTTGCTCAAGCTTCCCTCTGTGATTTTCAGTTAATTTCCTGTTGCCTTCTGATCCAGATGTAGTCAGCATCACATCTGCATGCATGCCACCATGCTCCCCCCATATGCTGATAATGGACTGAACCTCTGAAACTGTAAGTGACCCACCCCAGTTAAATGTTTTCTTTATAGGAGTTGCCGTGGTCATGGTGTCTCTTCACAGCCATAAAACCCTTAACTGAGATAAAATGTGTAATTTTCCATGATGTTAGAATTAAGAGATAGTATTGAGTCTCAGAATAAACTTTGAACTTTGAAGTTTATAAAGTGTTAAGACTATGTGAGAATATGGGGACTTTTAAAGGTGGACTAAATGCATTTTGCATTATGATACATCCATGAGCCTATGTTGATTAGGGCATGAAATGTAATAGTTTTAATGAGACTATCACCTATAGATTCTGATGCTTAAGCAGTTAATCCTGAGTTTTTGATGTTGTTTGGGCAGGCAGGTCTAGTGGATATGGACTTGTTGGAGGAAGTGTGTTACTGACAGCAGGTCTTGAAAACTTATGTGCTTCAGTTATTTAACTACAGTTATTAAACTACAGGCAACTAAGTAATGCGGAGAGTATGAGAAATAGTCCTCCCCAGGGAACCACCCATAAACTGGTTGTATAATACCAAATGGCTTGCACTGAAAACACACAGACTAAGAAAGTTATATTAATGTATTTAGGAATATACATGCCTATAAATATATTTATATAGGAATAATGGAAAGAGTAGGTATGAATTTGAGAAAGGGCAAGGAGGCTTATATAGCAAGTCCTGAGAGGAGGAGAGTGAAGGGAGAAATGTCATCATTATGTTATAATCCCCAGAAGTAAAATAAATAATGTTAAAATAAAAGAAAACTTAAGGCTGGAAGCTTTTGACAGCTTGCTCTCTCTATTTTGTGCTTTCAGATCTGTAGGTGAGCTCTCAGCTCCCTGTTCCTGCCACCACAACAGGAACCTACTGGCATGCTGTTCCTAACATTGTGGAGCCCTCTGAACTGCAAGCGAAAACAAACCTTTCTTCCATTAGCTGCTTCACTGATGGTGTTTCATCATAGCAAGAGAAAAGTAAGTAACAACGATAGTGTAGCTCTAGCAGTTATAGACTTTGAATTTACTTCTGCACAAGGGCTATTAACAAATGGGAATCTTTACATGAAATTTAAGCTATGTGTTTAATGGGGTATCCATCAAAAAATTGATTAACGAGTCTAAAGCCAGAAAAGCTTCAGACTCAAGAGAATCACCTAGCATTCCATCTATGGCAACAAAAGACTGCTTTAACTGTTCCTAATTTCTTTCTGCATACTCAGAGGAATATTAGTTTTACTGGGTTAGAATTTTATCTTAGGAGTTCTATGTTAGTGATTTATGATATTTAAATATGAGTTTAACATATCTTTACAATATGAATGATTTACATTTAATGTTTTTCTCCTATTTAATTTTCATTGGAAATTTTCAGAATATAGAAAAATAATATATATTCTCCATTCATGCTACATATTTACTGTATGGTTTTGCCCAAAGTCTGTCATATATTTTTAAAAAGAATTTATTTTATTTTTAAATTATGTGTATAGTTGTGTGGCTATGTGTAGGTACATGAACAAGTGTGTGGGTGGCTGCCTGCAGAAACCAGGAGAGGGCTGCAGGTCTCCTGAAGCTGAAATTCCAGGTGCTGTGAGCTGGGTAACACTGGTGCTAGCATTTCTGAACTCTGATTCCCTGTGAGAACAGCAAGTAGTCTTACGTGCTGAGGCATTTCTCCAGCCTTTTCAGCTTTTAAAAAATATTTACCTTTTGCCATTTATTAATATAATTTTACATATTCATATTTTTTATTTTGAATGACTCCTGAAAAAATAAAAATTGGAATTTAAAATCCTTCCTTAATACCACAGTGTGGAATGCTTATGAATATTTTAATTACTACTTAAATATTATATATTTATCCTGTACCCTTTAAATATCATGAGTTATATGCCACCCCTTAGCTTACTGGCTTCATATCAAACGCTCATTATTGGTAACAAACTTCCCATATTGTTATTGTTCTAGTCGAAGAGCATGCTTTTCCATAGAGGCATATACACAAATAACAATAAACAATTGCAATGAATAATCTAAAGTGAACTCACTTCCATCTGCTTCACCTGGGAAAGGCACAGAAGCACATTCCAAGAACAATTCTGTGTTTTTGAGGAAACTGAGGTCACAAGATACTTGTTTGCTTCAAGTTTTCTCACAAGCACTCAGAATTCTCATGTGACTCCTTTCTTGGACTGTATTCTGACACCATGTGAGAGCAGAAGTTTGGCTGGTCTGCTTTGGGTACTGGTTGGGTTGGCAAGGCTTGACAAGTCACTGGCTGCATCATAATTATCTAAAATGTTCTAGTCTGAGATTCCTGAACATCCCTCAGCTGGTGTTTGTCTGCTCTGGATCCCACTCATTCTCCTTCAGGCTGTAACCGTCTTGCCCAGGCATGCTCTTCTCATGGGGATGATCCAAACTTAGGTGAGAAGCCAGTTTTCCAGATCCTTTACATGAAGCTACTGATGTTGGGTTCTATTGAAAACAGCAATTCACAAGCTAAGTCTGGAGGTAAGAGATGGCAACTAGAATAAAAACTCTAAACACAGGGAAAGAGTGCTGGCAATTTATAAAGAGGCATTTCAAAACTGAAGTCATTAACCCCGTGTAGGCCATACATTATACTACTTTAATCTTCCGAATTATTCTCATCCTGTCTGGCCAGCAAATGCTTTGTTTCCTTCATTCCATACTGTGTTATCATGCTATGCTAGAAGTACAGCCTAGTATGTGTCTTCCTACAATGTCAAAAGTTTTTTAATAAAAATAACAATTTGTTACATAGTAATATTTTGTCATATATTTAATTCACCTTAGTAACCTGGCTGAGGTGAATGATGACCCTTTTATTCCAATCTTAATTACTAATATTAATTCTCATATCACATATCAGAAAATAAATACTTCATTTATCCATATGTGATAGATGGGTTGGGACCTGACAGATGGTGTAGCTCCTGGGTCCAATCAGAGGCTATGGTGATACTTCTCCCTCTAAATGGAGTGAAAAACTGCTTTAAAGTACGGCCTCCTGGTGGATCAATGACACAGCAAAGAAACCATAGAGAAGGGCTCCAAAATGCATCAGTGCCACATTAAAGAATACAAATAGAAACTTCAGGAATGGTATGAGAAAGACTGAACATAAATTCGGTTTTTCCTCTCCTCTCCCTGTGCTTTTCACCTCTCTGTAGTCTGTGGATATTGCCTTGGATTTTTTTCTTTTCTTTTTCTTTTCTTGTGTGTGTGTGTGTGTGTGTGTGTGTGTGTGTGTGTGTGTGTGTGTGTGAGAGAGAGAGAGAGAGAGAGAGAGAGAGAGAGAGAGAGAGAGAGATCAGTCCTTGTTGCCTGTCTCTAACAATGAGCTTTTCTCAGTATTTATTGAAAAGCAAACAAACCATGGTAGAGAAAATTATGAATTCTTTATAGAGTTTTACAGTGAAATAGTTACTTGAGTGATCATAACTGACTCATAACAGCACTCAAAACCACAAACATACATTGTTATGAATCTATATACACAGTTTGCTTCCAACATTTATAGGACATTTGTTGGTTTGATGTTGCTTTATCAACATGTGGGTTAGTTTCACTAAATGATTCCCACAACTCACTTTGTCTCTCTTTTCTCTGTCTTGTTGTCTCTCTCTGTCTCGGTCTGTCTGTTTGTCTGTCTGTCTGTCTGTCTCTCTCTGTCTCTCTCTCTCTCTATCTATCTCTCTTTCACACACACATTACATTGCTTTCTTAACTGTGAGATAATTTAAACAAGCTGAATACACAGTAGGGTATCAGGTTAAGTAAATAATATTTTGTAACAAAGCCTGGAAGAATTTCAGTCTCTTAGAAGCAGGAGACACTTTCTTTCTTTTTTATTAAGAGATTTTCTATTCATTTTACATATCAACCACAGATTCCCCTTTCCTCTCTCTTCCCACCACCCAGCCTTCCCCTCCAACATACCCCCCATTCCCACCTCCTCCAAGGCAAGGTCTCTTATGGGGAGCCAGCAGAACCTGGTATATTCACCGGGAGACACTTTCAAAAAATGTATCAGCACTAGAATTTTAGGGAAATTAAAAGCCTAAAATCCATTGTTCTGTAAAATGTGGAATAATGTAGATCAGTGCATAGCCTGATTGCAAAATATTGAATTAGTTTTTCCTAAACTGATAATTGACTGTAAACATTCTAACATCGAATTGAAACTATTTTACACTAAATAAATATGATAGCCTCTTTGGAGTTAATTCTATTCTGTAGTTGTGCTTACTAAAATGGAAGAAATTGAATTTTGAGGAAAAATAATTAGGTAGAGCATTATAAAGGTTTGGGGATTTGTATAGTTATACTAACCATTTCTGACTCCATGCTAAAGCACACAAATCAGATCATTTTTTAAGCGGTCATAATCAATATCTTGGGGTCAGATTGGATTTTTCTTGCTTAAACGGAAAAAGTGTATGTAATCTAAAGTATGTGTGGTGTCTGGTATGTTTCATGCTGTCGCTATTTTTTTGTGTCTGTGTATATGTGTAACTGTGCAAAACATGTGCAAACTTAATGATTATTTTGATAACTTTCTGCTATAACCTAGGAATGCACAGCCCAATAAAAGAATCACAATAGCTTAGTAATGAATATAGCATGAAAAGTTTATCTATGTCTACCACAATAAATTCATAAAATTGTAGGAATCCCCATCCTTAATGTAATTTATTGTGTATCAAGTGACAAACATTTGAATAATTATGTTCCTCTCTAATTATCATAATAATATTAATATTCCTACATGTCAGGTTTACATGGCTGAATAATGTGTTTTTATAGTTTTAGTGGCTTATATGTCATTTTAAAGTGTTTTTTCCAACCCTAACATAATATGATAGATTTATTTTGCTTGGAACTACTTACTAGATGTCTCTGAGGCATAGTTAAAGATGCACAATGTGCAATAGATGTATAAATGATTTGTTTACATTACTCTATATAAATGATTTGTTTGCTTAATGTCTTGGAAATTATTTGTGTATTATGTTAGCTCATACTCTTGTCATCATTGTATTACTGTAATAAACAAGATCTGTATATGATTTAGTCCTGTGAGTTGTTCAAATCGAATACAGATCCCAATACTTTTATATTAATATCACTTATATCAAAAATTAATACCTTATAACATTTGTGGGGGTGACTTTCTCAATTAATAAAATTATTTTATTCAAAATGATAAGATATGCTAACATTATAAAGTAATATATATAATATTTATATATTATATTTTTTACAAAGTTGAAAAAATGGGCTTTTCATATCAGACCTGTTTTTTAAACCACAAAAGATCATAAATAAACTAACACAGCTTTGATATCTAAGTGACCATTCAGTGAGGCATTATCCTGGCCTTGGCCTTGTCATTTATACAAAGCCTTGATTCTACACAGTCTTTGCACCTAGGTATACCTTTGAATCTTTAGTATTTAAGAATAACATTTTATACAGATGGAATTTCTGCAATTTATTAGTTTTACTCATATTTTTGTATTTAATTGTGATATATATATATATATATATATATATATATATATATATATAGTAGGTCTTATATTAAAGTATATATATTTTAACTGACTTCCAAGTTTACCAGACATACAATACTGTTAACTCTGGTTGTTAAGAACTGAAATTGCTCAATCTTAAGTCACAAACCTTTTAGTTCTTGTTTTGTTTTTTGCTTGCTTTTAGTTACCAATCAATATGAAGTAATTTCTCTTAAGTAGTTGTTTGAGTGAATTAATATTCTATTTTAATTTCTCCAGAAAAGCTGAATGTGGGCCTATGGTGGCTCTAGATCATTGGTCAGGCTTCCTCTACCTAGTCACAACTGAGAGTCAATCAGCTCTGAAGCCCACTCATGTACTTTTTGATACAATCTGCTGCTCTGCGGGAGGAAATTATATTAGAAGTTCAAATTGCTTAGATGGAGCCCCAGTTAATGCCTGAAGGAAGTTCACAAAATGCAGTAATCTTCATCAGAGTTAGCAAGGGTCAAAAGAAGGAGCAGCTTTTGCAATTAACATTCAGAACTGATGTCATTCTGATGTTATATTTCATATAGAAGTCACAAGGGACTAGATTAAATGCAATCAGGACAAAAATGAGATATACAGAGCATCATGCCAAGAGGGAGACAGCAGTAGAAATATATTCAATGTTACTTCCTTAATTTGTAATGTATGTACAAAATAACTATTCCGGCTTGAATCATCAACACCATATAATAAGTCAACATTTCCTCAGTTTCTCTAGTATAATGAATATGGATTTATAACTTGCTGATGGATAATTCAGTATGCACTGTCTGCTTTATCTTTATTTGTTAATGTATTTATATTGCTTTAGAATTTTTCGACTAATTTTTTTGTAAATTATCTTATGATATTTGTATTATAAAAGCTTATGTGTTTTTATCTGTGTTTTTATCTATATTTCTATACTTTCAACACAGATTCATTTTCCTTCAGTTTGCGATGATCCCTTATTTTATAGTTAAGAATAATTGCAGGAAATATTCATCAGTTCTATAAAGCCTACAGGCTGACTTGTAATGTAGCCTCACTCTTCCTCCCTAATAGATCTGAAGACCATTTCAACTATTTGTTTCTGGGATAACATATTTACTGCTTATAATTTAGAATGTAGAAGTGATATACAAATGTCAAACAAACTCAATATCTGAAATATTTTTGGTAGGAAATATTCTGGTAGGAAATAACCCTGCAACACACCTAGATAAAAGTAAAGACCACATTCTTAAGCAATGATAAGTCATAGAAAGAGAAACCCTGTCAAAACAGCAACTGTCAATAATGATAAATATGAATGAGGGTTTTCCACTCCTTAAATTCATGGCTTAGCTACCAAACAATATACATCATGGGAGCAAATCCAAATGAGACGAGAAAACACCCCAATTAAGTGCATCTCAAAGAGATCAGTTTACAAAGGAAGCAGTAAATTATATAGTTCTTTTGTACATAACATGTATTCTATATAATGCTTAAGCTTGAACAGAATTCCAGTTTATATACTGGGGATTTGAAAATAAGTATATATTGAATAGTCAAGGAAATGAAATAAGCAGAAATTATTCAATTAAATAATCACTCAATCCATCATCATCATTCTCATCTCAAGTAAAGGGCAAGCCAAAAAAGTAAGTTACATTTTAATCCTAGGCTCCTATATACAGTCAAACACACACACACACACACACACACACACACACACACACACACACACCACAGCAATATATATTTGTATATGTTGGAGTTTTGAAGTGAAATGTTAACAACAATGGGTTAAAATTTATCAAATTTCTACTTATTAATAGTGCCTAAAGCAGAACCTGTTAATATATTTGTTAAAAATCAGTTGTGAATGAATGAAACAAAACAAGGCAACTTGGTGGGTTTTATGAAGTTATTGAAGTATAAAATGAACCATTCACAAACATGAACACAGCCAATGGGCAATAGATGCAATAAGTGACAGTAATTGTGAGAAAATATTATAGAAACTACATGGGCAAATCTTACCTGCCAGACTTCAGATATATGAAATGCTGTTGAGACTGAACACATTAATCTAATTACAGCATGGGGAATGAAATAAAAACATGGTAGTAAGAGATTAATAACAATAATTTACAATTTTACTTAACAATTTTATCACAATTCGTGCTTATATTTTATGAATTTTTTGAGTATTTCTTACTTTGCATATTGTATTTATGCCAGTTTGACCCCTTTCTCTCCTTCTAGCACGTAATCCCTCTCAAATTCATGACCTCTTCTTCTTCTTCAATTAGTGTTTTCATAAACACACACACACACACACACACACACACACACACACACACACAATCTTCTGTGTTCATTTTAGTGTTGCTTGTGTTCAAGATTGACTACATGGAGTTGGATTGAATAATCTTTTATAAAGGGAAAACTCTCAAGAAAACTAATTATAGTGATGTTAGCAGTCATTAATTCCCTGTAGCTCTCCATCTATGATTGGGTCCCTGAGAGTTTTTCCTTGTCAGCTTTAGCATATTAACTGCTGGTGTCATTTTTCAGGTCATCGTATTCAATCATATTGTTGTGATGTAGTGGATTCAGCTTCCCTATCATTGATAGAGGACAGAGGTCTCACAAACAACCTCCTGATTCGCTGCTCCATATACTCTTTACAGTCTTTTCTGAGATATACCCTCAGCCTTGGATGTCAGGCTTGTGTCATAGATATATCAATTGCCATTGGGTACCACATGAATTAAAATGGTATGCAAAACATAAATAATAATTTTAAAGTTTTGACCAATTTATAAGTGTACATATAAAATTTTTATTACATTATCATTTCTTTTTTTAAATCATAGATTAAATGTGTGTGTGTGGGTGTGTGGGTGTGTATGTGTGTGGGTATGCATGCATAATATGTTATGCCATGATAAAAAATTGAACAGAAAATTATTATAAATTCATGTTTTGGTTTCATTCACTATAAACATAATCTCATTATCAAGGTCATTAAAGTGTTAAGAAGATTTAAATGTCAACAGTTTAATTCAGATTTTTAAAGATTCAAATTCTGACTATTCATTGAAGGTAAAAGGTATAACATTTTTCCCTCAGAATATGAAAGTTAAAACTCAAGTATTTTCAGATGAAAATAACTAATGGGAATACCAGGTACCATGATGAGAAAGGACATTAGACTGTTAAACAAACAAAGTACAGTTGGCTTAGCTATACCACTCTCTGACATATACCCAAAGGACATGATATCCTAGTCTACAAATACTTTCTCAACAACATACATAGCTGCCCTGTTTACAACAGCGAGGAAATGGAAACAAATTAGATTGCAGTTGAAGAGTTTCTCTGGTCTCACCCAGCCCCAAGCTTCCACAGCCACTTATAAAATAATCATTCAGAGGCTTAATATTAATTACCAATTGCATGGATTATGGCTGGCTCCTTGTTAGCTAGCTCTTATAACTTGACCCATTACTACAAATCTATAAGTTGCCATATGGCTGTGACCTACCAGTATTTTCACATCTTGCTTCTCCTGGTGGTGCTGGTGTCTGCTCTGCCTCTCTCTTTCTTATTGCTCTCTCATTCTTTGAATTTCCTACCTAGCTGTACCTTGACTTGCCATAGGCCAGAACAGCTCCTTTATTAACCAATCATAGCAGCACATAGTCCCAGCATACAGAAAGACATCCCACAGCACTTCCCCTTTTCTATCTAATCAAAAAGGAAGTTTTAAACTTTAACATAGTAAAATTACATGTAATAGAACAGTTATCAATCAAGAATTACAGTTAGAATATCTAGTCTATTTGTATTTGGCAAAATTAAGGAAACTATTTTATCATCAATCTTATATTTGTGAGTCTAAAGTTTCATATCTAATTTATCTTTTATTATAACCAAGGAAAAATATAATTATAACTATCTAGTCTTCAACTACATCAAAGACCCCAGAAGGATATAATATACCTAAGTAAACAGGAAAAACATCGTAAGCAACTTCCAAAAATCTAGAATGACAGAGACAACTGGCTGCCTGAACAATCACCCAAAGTTTCTCTGAAATGTTGGGACATCCATCTTTAGACTATAGGCCTAGAGTATTTTAGTCACTTCTCCATGTGTCCTACAGAATATTTGGCAGTCTCCTATGCAATGCAGAAACCTGAAGTACAATCTGGTCTTACAAAGTTCAGTGGTCACCTTCCTATGAGTCCTGCATGTCCAGTCGATACAACATTTTGTCAAGCAGTCCAGGCAAGAACAGTTTCTTTCCCAAATGGTCAGTCTGCCAAGAAGAACATATACTCCATATGGAGTATCTTCGACTCCCATCCTCCTCTCTGAAGTAAATCAGTGCTTCCAGGAGTAGACATATCTCATTGTTCAGAAAGTCTATGTTTTTAAAATATTTTAAACGCCATATTCTGCAGGTTTTTGAAGTATTTGATTACCTAATTGAAATATATTTGTGTATACCTAGAAAACTTAACTACCATGACTATAATTCGATTATCATGGATGACTAATTATTAGTATGTATTATTTAGTTATATATTACAATTTCAAATGAGCTGCATTAACATAACACCTTAAACAAGAGTAGAAATAGACATACAGTATAACAAAATTAACTTCAAATTTGTATCAATAAATTAAAATCAATGGCAATGTAAAATATTTTACACAAGTTGTTGTTCTTTAAAAGTAGATTCAATAATCTACCCTTTCATCCTAACATATCTATATGTTATCTCCCCTTTTTTTAGAAAGATATTGATCATGACCAATAACAATTAGTAACTAATCTCTAAATAAAGACAAATATCCATAATCCAATCTTTGGAATTTTTAACTGCAAAAAGATATCTGAGTGTAAAGGATGATGAGTTAAGCATATTATATATCTTGACTTCAAAATTTATGTTTAAAATACATTGCTTTGGAAAAAAGGTACTAGTGCTGTGGGATGTCTTTCTGTATGCTAGGAATTTTGCATTGCTGTGACTGGTTAATAAAGAAGCTGCTCTGGCCTATGGCAAGTCAGGTTATAGCCAGGCAGGAAATTCAAAGAGTGAGGCAGGAAGAAGAAAAGAAGAAGCAGAGCAGATAACACTGCCAGAAGAAGCAAGATATGAAAATACTGGTGAGTCACAGCCACGTGGCAACTTATAGATGAGTAGGAATGGGTCAAGTTATAAGAGCTAGCTAGCAAAAGGCTTGCCACAGACTATACAGTTTATAACCATATAATAAGCCTCTGTGTGTTTACTTGGGTCCCAGTGGCTGCAGGACCAGGCAGGAATAGGCAAAACTCTGACTACATACATGTTCTTCAACAAATGAATGAGTGATGAAAATGTGCTACATATATACTATTTCACTGCAAAGAAAATGAAATAATCATATGTACAGGTAAAGACATTATATTGAGTGAAATAGCTCGGGGTAAGAAAAACATTGTATATTCTTTCTCCTTTGTAGTCCCTAACTCGAAATCCTAAATGTGGGTATACAACATGGATTAACTACAGAAACTAGGAAGGCTTAAGGGAATTAATATAGGCTTCCTGGGGAGGGCTATACTAGGATTCAGGTTATATGAAATGGTATAAAGCATAACAGAGAGTACGCTCCCACTAGAGAAATGGAAAGGAACTCAACACAGAAGAGAGTTCAATGGGCATGAAACACCAAAATGGTTTGTTAAAGATTCATAGAATCTTATTATTTTATATTTAACTAAAATTATACATGAATTTATGTAAACATAGATATAAGTAATAGTGTGTATATATAGTGTGTATGTATATTACATATTTGTGTGTATGTATATATCTTATGTATATGTATATCATAAAGAAAATTAAGCCACTTGAGCTAACAGTGCTCCTAACAAGAATGGTAGACTTACAAATGCTATAGTACCAGCCACAAGTAACTTCATTTTTGTGGTTGGTTAATGTAGTTTATATATCTCCTAAAATAATATAGATTATGGATGTAGACTTTGATGAACTTTAGGGATTTGAGGGTGTGCTCCTATCACTGAAACACCACGCATTTAGTATGCACATTATTTAAACAGGATATAACCCGAGAGCCTCTTTATTGTGGTTTAGAAAATACTATGCAAATTGCCAAATGAGAAAAGCAAACAATCCTATGAAGATGCAGCATATATAAACCATGACATTGACCAACATGGAAAGATTTGTATAAAACTGCAGTAAGTGTCACTCACCTGTCACT
Source organism: Peromyscus maniculatus bairdii (assembly GCF_049852395.1). Classification (NCBI taxonomy): domain Eukaryota; kingdom Metazoa; phylum Chordata; class Mammalia; order Rodentia; family Cricetidae; genus Peromyscus; species Peromyscus maniculatus. Next base: position 21,263,058 of record NC_134866.1, on the reverse strand, counting down.
GATAAGCAACAGCCATTTAATTGGGCTTAAAAACTTTCAATAAGAGGGAAATTATATCTGGTACTGGAACCTAACTAGTTGCAAGGGAATAGTGAGGTCATAGATATTAGAAAATAATCTACTACAAGCTACTTTGTTGACCAGCATAATTCTTCATTACATTCTAAATCTTGCTTATCTTTATACACACAGACAAGTATAGCAACCACCCTTATCAATGAATCCTATCATTACTCTTAATAGAGATCATCACAGAAATCTATAAATGGACACAATGTAAAAGATATACAAATCATGGGGAGCTAGCCCGAATGGACACACATACAACACAGCTTCTGCATCTATGGTTAAGAGAAAAATAAAGGAAGGTGTGTGGAAAGATTTTAGAGTCAGTATACCGTGGATTTTGCTCTAAGGGAGACTCTCCTAGAAATAACTTCATAAACAAGCTCAGAAAAATGACAGTATAAATGAATATATGAATGTAGAAGGGGGAAGTTTTACTGGGTCTCCTCCTAGACTAATAACTACAGGCAATTATGACCTCTTGGTTAAAATAAATGAGCCTCTGTGTGGGATAAGACCACTTACTGGTTGTCCAATGCAGAATCATAAAACAATATACACACAAATAAAAAATAGATATTAAGTTGTATTTACATATATTTGTGTACATATACACATTCGTAACAATGATAATAAAAGAAATAGAAGTTATAAATTTGGGAGTATTGGAGGTATGGAAAGTTTGAGAGAGATTACCTAGGAGGGGTTTAGAGGGATGAAGAGAGAAGGAAAGTGATATAAATATATTCCAATTAAAAACATATTAAAATAAAATGTAAGCCAATTAAAATGGAGTTAGGTTCACGGTACCTATATGGCACAAGTGATACATGACCACTAATGGAGGAACAGCTAAATTCTCTGAGAATGTTGCATATTTAGTTCTCATATTTTATTTACCAGTTAGTCAAAAAGAAACAACTTCAAAAAAGAAAGGGATAGATAATATATATGCTTTATGTTATTATTTCAAAACTGGTTTACATGAAATAATTGAAAACTGCTGAATAAATTTTCTAAATATATTGTACATACTCAAAAGCCAATTTGCATATTATATTATTTAGTTATTAATTAATATATAAAATGTTTTCTTCCTTAATTTAAAAGTGCCTGCAATTTTCTTTATGCAAATTATATTCAGAATTGAAATTATCTTGTTCAGCTTAAAAATGTTGTATTTATATAAAAAATGATAATTCTTCGCTAAAACGATACTTAAATATATTTTTTAAGGGTCATAATAAAAATTTAGAATGAGTCTTATTCAAACTAATATATTTATTAATATTTAATTTGTGCCTTATTTATATTTGAATAACATAAAAACAGAATATTATTATATGAAATATGTTAGATAAGGATATCAAACTATAATCTTTCAATATCTATTTATAAAGATTAAATATTCTTTGTGATATATGTATATATGTAAAAATCTAAACATAGATACAAATTTTAATGAAAATAGATATATAGATACACATAAGTCATTATTCAATAAACCTCTGTTCAAAATTATTAAATAATATGTGCTATTCAATGATAGCATTTGAATAATATATTAAACAAATCAGGAAACAATCTTATCATTGAAAACTTTAAGTTAGACTATAACTAATTTCAATAAACCCATATACTCAGATAAAAAATTGTCATATATTACTATATTCATTGAATATATAGGCATGCACTCAATTTATTAACTTATTTCTTTGTTTAATTCTTATTTTTTTATGTTTCTGAGGCTAGAACCAAAAAACTAGAAGGTAATATGCAGTCACTGTGCTTTTCTGCCATATTCTCATCCATAATCTAAGAGCCCTAATAATTTTCAGTTAAAGTTTATATAACTAAAATGTATTATGTATTCATTGTAAATACTGTTGAGTCAGTGTAATATATAATATGAATTTTTAGGTTTCTAAAAGCTGTAGTAAATCAGGTAAATATGATATTTATATAAAACTTGCAGAATAAATACAGAAACAAAAACCATATTACATTTAACTATTCATGTGATTTGAAAACAGAGCCAAGAAAAAAATGATAAAGACAAAAAAAATCTCTTCAGTAAATAGTCCTCTGCAAACTGGATACCCAACAAAAGAATAAAATCTTACTCCTCCTTCTCCCATTCCTTGCAAACATGAATTCAAAGTGAATGGAAGACCACTGGGAAAACATGGGGAAAATGTTCAGGATATTAGCTTGAGCAACAATTTTTAATAAAAACCCCAAATTCACAGCCAAATGAATAAAATAGGAAAAATGAGACATACGAGAGCTTCAGTATATAAAATTAAGCAATTGCACCAAGTGGTGACATAGAGAATTTGAAAATATTTTTGCAAAGCCAAGAACAGACAAAAAAAATAAGTAATACTGATAAATAGAACTTCTAAAATTGATATTCCTTTGAAGGTCAATTTTGACACGGAAAATATGAAGAAATATTTCTCTAAAGAAGACACACAAAGGACAAACATGCATACAGACATACGTGTGTGTGTGTGTATGTGTGTGTGTGAAGTTTGTCAATAACACTGAACATTGAGGGATTACAAATAAAAGGACAGTGAGGAACTATTTCACCTCTAAAGAGATATAAAGACAAGTGTTTAAAAATATATGGACAAAGAGGAAGGATTCTTATGTATAGTTAGTGGGTATATGATATATGTAAACATTAGGTATTGTAGTATGGACTAATCTCCACAAAAATAAAAAGAATGAACATAGAACTATCATGACATCCAGACATCCCATTAGAAATATAAAGCATTGAATAAAATAAAATACATCAGTTTGTGTTAATATACCCTCTGTATTCAAATGTAAAACTCACTATCAAAACTAATGATGTGTATTTATTTGATAAAATATCTGTATTTTCCTAATTAATGCGTTCAAGGGCTGAAATGAGTTTAGTTTTTGCTTTTTATTAATATCAAAATGTAAAGTAATTTCTAAATAAACCTTAGAAAATATGCAAAATATAGTTTTATATTAAGGGAAAGTACTTCCTCTGAAGATATATATATATATATATATATATATATATATATATATATATATATATATATATATATATCCCATACAAGCATCTTTGGTTGTTTTGAAAATATCATTCTTATTCCCTGTAATAAGAGGTCTAACCAAAAATATGTTGTAGAAAATACTTTCTACCATGAGTGTGAGTCGTTCAGTAACATGGTTAGAAACTGGTGTCTGAGCATGCCTTGAGATGCTCTGCTTTGCTGTAGGATATGTCATGACAACATAAAAGAACATTAATACTTAAGCCACTTGTCACCTCTGTAATATTGCTATTAATGTCCATGTATTAGTTACTGTTTGTCTGAAAATCAATGAAGGAGAACTTTCATTAAATGAACCAGTCTTCTATTAGCATAATTGTCATAATTTAAAGCTACAATTAATTATTTCAAATGGAAGTATTCTCATGTATCTCCTTTTGATCGACAACTCTGCAAAAAAAAAAAAAAGTTTTTGGAAGTGTGGTCAAGAAATCATTAAACTGTTAATTCAGTAAACTTTGAATCACCCAGACTAAGTAATAAGCTTTGAGTTTCTTTCCAAACAAGGAAAAATGTCCTATAAAAGAATTTCTAAAAATGTCTTCAAACTATCCAGAGAAAAAATCCTCCAAAGTGAACATGTGTTCTCTTTTAAAAGAAAATTATTTTTACCTAAAAAATAGTGGACCTGAACATATCAACAAATTTAGAATTGCATGAAACTTGTTACCTGTTTGTAATAACTCAATCAAATTAAGAATTAAGGGAAAAACCTGATGGAGAGTGAAGACAAAACTATCTTAAAAACATTTTGTTTTCAGAAACTCAATGGATTTTCATTAAGATCAGAACAATGTAAAGATATGTTTTTCTTGCAACTGCTTACAAATTTGTCATACTCTGTATTTATGAAGAAAAATAAGAAAACCAAACAAAAATTTCATATAGAGAACATATAAGTGAGGCTCATTGTCTAAAGGTTGATATTTAATGAGGCAAATAGGGTGGTTCCATGTTTAACATTTCTTGCCCTATTCAAATAATTTTCCCCATTTTACTGATGTCATTGTAGTAGAAAGGAAAGCTGGAAATAATGCACAGTTCTTGTGTGCTGTCCCTCGGGAAAAAAAAGCATTGTGTTCAACAATTCTTCATTCAGGGAACTCTATGGAAGAAGAAGCAGAAGATTCGTAGGAGAGAATGGTGATAGAAGACACCAAGGAAACAAGGCCTTGTAGACTGAAAAGGAGGGATATGTACATGAATTCACAGGACCAGCAAAGGTCTCTGCCAGATGTATTCCAGAACCAAGAGGAGAAGTGGACATAAACCCCTATCCATAATCAGAAGCTATCTCACACTGACAACCACTGCAAAGGAAAAATTAGTTTTCTCCAATATCTCACTCGATATACAAACCACATTTAAGGGCAGGCTGATTGGCCAGCAGTAGGTGGCCAACACAGAAAGCACTCAGTAGTATATTTGGAGGATTATTTGTCTCATAAGACTTTGTTTGGGAATTTATTTTTATTATACCATTCATTTATTTTTCTTATATATTATGATTTCTGATATTGCGTCTTTATTGAATTTCTGTGTTTGCAAATGTGTTTCTCCGCATCTGTAAGTGTTTCCTATATATATTTTATTTTTTCTTTCCTTTTTTGTATATTACATCCTGAATGCAGTTTCCCCTTTCTCTACTCCTTTCAATCCCACTACCACCTCCCTTTCCCCAAGATACAGTCCTCCATTTTCCTTCAGAAAAGAGCAGGAATCCTAGAGATATAAATTGAACACAGCATAACAATTTACAATAAGACTAGACACAAACCCTCATACCAAGGCTGCATAAGGCAACCCAGCAGGAGGAAAGGTTTCCCAAGTTCAGGCAAAGTAGTCAGAGACAACCTTCACTCCAACTCAGGTTCTTGTTTCCCAGAGGAAACTGCCAGACATTCTACAGGACACAGAGAAAAGGGCCTGAGAGACTCTAGGCCTGTGGGCTAAAGACAGACGCCCCAGCTTTACAAAGAAACATCGGGTGTCTGTCCAGGCTGCCAGCTGTCTCTGTCTACTCTTGCAAGACTCCAAAAAGTTGCTTGCATCCTTTTCCCATCTCTCTGGTAATATTATATCCTTCTGAGGTCTTTGATGTAGTTGAAGACTAGATAGTTATAATTTTCCTTAGTTATGATAAAAGATAAGTTAGATATGAAACCTTAGACTCACAAATATAGGATAGGATATCTTCTTTAATTTTGCCAAATACAAATAGATTAGATATTATAATTGTAAATCTTGCCTGATAATTGTTTTGTTATATACAATTTTACTATGTGAAAGTTAAAATCTTTTTTGAAAAAAAAAAAAAAAGACAAAGTATTGTGGAAATTGCTCTGTATAAATAGAATGCCGATTGTCCAGTAGCCAGGCAGGAAGTATATAGGTGGGAAAAGCAAAAAAGAAAATTCTGGGAACAGGAAGGCTGAGTCAGAGAGCCACTGCCAGCCACTGCCATGAGAAGATGTTAAGATACCAGTAAGCCATGAGCCACATGGCAACTTATAGATTAATAGAAATGGGTTGATTCAAGACATAAAAATTGTTAGCAAGAAGCCTGCCATGGCCATACAGTTTATATGTAGTATAAGTCTCTGTATGATCACTTGGTTGGGTCTGAGCAGCTGCAGGACTGGCAGGTGAGAGAGGTTTGTCCTGACTGTGGGCCAGACAGGATTGGAGAAAATTTCAGCTACAAATGGATAAAGAAAATATGATACATTTACATGAGGGGGTATTACTTAGCTGCTAAAACCAATGGAATTATGAAATTTGCAGGAAAATTGATGGGACTAGGACAAAAAAAATCATACCAAGTGAGGTAACCCTGACCAGACAGAAAAACATGATTTGTACTCATAAGTGAAAATTAACTATTAAGTAAAGGATAATCATGCTTCTATCCACAGACCCAGAGAGACTAAGTAAGAAGGAGGGATGCATGCTTCACTCTGGGAAGGGGAAATAGAATAGATTTGGCCAGTGGACTGGGAGTGGGAGAGACTATGGGTAAAGGAGAGATTAGAGGAGGAATGGAGGAAAAAAGTACTGGGAGAGACAACTGGAACTGGGAGGCTAGGGAGGGAGCAATATGGAAACCTGGTGCTGTCGAAACACCGTGAAACTAGGAGAGTGACCCTATGGAAGACTCCTAGCAATGGGGGATATGCCTAATAGGCCATCTTCTCTAACTAGGATAGGCAAAGCGCAGTTGGGCTGGGATTTCACCCAGCCACAAAACCTCCTACCTACAATCTCTCCTGCCTGTAGGATGTGCTGGGGAAACTGTGGCCCAGAACTTGTGGGAGTGGCCAACCAATGACTGCTCCAGGTTGAGGCCCACATCAATAGCGGGAGCCAGTGTCTGGCATTGCCTGGAATGGCCAGGAAGCAGGCAGGACAGTCAGAGACGCTGTATTGAACCAAATACAGCTGGCAGGAAAAATTCAGTGAAATAATTCACAGTGATTTTCTGCTATGCTCACATACTTTTTCCTTGGCTCTTTTATTTTAGTGTTTGTTTGTCTGTTTTTATTATACTCATGTTTGTTTTTATTTTATCTTATTATTTTGGATTCCTTTTTTGTTTATTCTTTTTTTTTTTCCTGATGAGAGAGAGCAAGCACAGACTCAAAGTAAAATGCAATAAAGTTTTGGGTTTTTTTTTTTTTTGTTGTTGTTGTTGTTGTTGTTTACAAAAATATACTCTCTGGCTTTCTGTTCCTTTTGTTGTGATAAAATACTTTGGAAAAATAATAAAAATAAAATAAAAGGTTTATTTTACTCAGAGTTCCAGTTTGAGGTCTGCCACAGCCAAGAAGTCACAGTGGGAGGAATTTAAAACAGCTGGTCACATGACATTCATAGAAAAACAAAAGGAGAGAGATAGATGAATGTTGTGATCAACATTCTCTTTTTATTTCATTAATTCTAGGACCTAATACTCAAAATAGTCCTGTGTACAATTTAGATAGGACATCTATCTGTTGTGGAGGCCAGTTCCAATATACAATATAATTCCTGCTCCTAATGCTCACTAAAGAGAGTGGAAGAGTTGGTGGAAAAATTACAAGAGTCTGAGGATCAGGGAATATGCTGTGAGACTATGTCTCCTAGTAATGTCAGAAGCTACACACACAAAGTATTACCAACATGACTGCCCAAACGTGAGCTTAACAAGAATAAAGACAATAGATATGCCAAAGTCGGGGAGGGAAAGAGCAAAAGGAAAGAACTATAAGCAACTAAGGAATGCTAAGAGTGTGAGAAACAGGCTTCCCACGGAAAACAACACCAATTAATTATCCAATGACAAATGGTCATCCCTGAAAACACACAAATAAGTACCATCATACAGGCTGAGTAGGTTATTTTTAGCAATATAGTTGTATATTTTATGTATATAAACATATAACAGCAATTAACAAATGAATGTAGCCATGCATTTGAAAGTTCAAGGAGGGGAATACAGAGGGCTTGTAGGGAGAAAAGAGCAGGTGGAAATGAGGAAACTATGATATCAAAATATATACATTTGTTAAAAGTTCAGAGAGATGTGTAATGGCCCATATCCCAGGAGATATAAGATTCTGTCAAGCTGACAATTTAAACTGAATGTCACAGACAGAAATCACGTCTTTCTGTAAAATGCACAATCTGAGAGAGAAGGAAAGGATCCACTAGGCTTGTTGCTGGTGACCAGATGGAGACAGAATATACAGAGGATTTTAAACAAATTGAGATATTCTTAATTAAGATAATAATAATAATAATAATAATAATAATAATAATAATATATACATGACTTGAAGTGTTCATGAAAACATATGTAAAAATACCAGTAATTCCTAACATATTGAGCTATATTTCAGAAGTCATAAGGCTTTGCCACTGTTTTCTTAGTTTTGGAAGATTACTTTGGGGATTAAATCAGTAGAAATTTTGGGACAAGAATTAGTTTTATTTATGAATACAATTGGCAGATTTTATGAAATGTGAGAACTATGCCATTAATTTTGAATAGAAAACCAAAAATATACAAAATATCTGTGCCCCTTCTCACAATATCAAGATAAAGATTGACAAATCTAAATTGGTAGACAACTTCATTTTAAGAACTACCACCGTACCTAAATTCCAATATAGACTTTATAAGGGATATATTGCAGTATAATGTTTTCATAGTTGAAATGACTTCCAACTGATTAAGCAAAATCTAGTTTATTATAAAATTAATATAACATCACTTTTCATCAATCATGAAAGGTGTACATATATATCTTAAAACCAAGTGTCTGGTTATTAAATATGAGGTAATAATGCCAATGAAAATAATATAATTTTTTACTAAATTCTAATTCACCCTGATACAAATATTCATTTTCATATTACCTGTAAAGGGTGAAAAAAAGCTCTTAGGTATGGTATGCTTATGAGTGAATATGTTGTATCCAAAAAAGCTATTAAAAAATCTGTTACCATATGATAGCAGAAGATAGCTTAATATTACAGAACATTCTGTAAAATGATGAAGATCATACTGAGTGTATCATCCATCCTCAGAGAGACAGCAATTATCCAAGTTGAATTCCAAAATTGTTACAAAAAATGCTCCCCATCCAATAAGCAAACAAACTGACAATATCATAAACTTTCTGGGTATATTGGGATTAAATTGTGTACCTTAGTACTGATTTTAGATAATGAATGTTATAGACTGACTATTGTAAAGAAACATATACTAATAACAATTTAGTGTAATATATATTGTCAAAGCCAGAAAAAATAATCAATTAACTTTAATATATCACTTCACTTGAAACATTTGAACAATTACTTATCCAGTATCAAGTCATCAACCTGAAGTCATATACATACAGGTGGCATTGTGTACAGATACTTAGTAAGTTGCATTTACTTTTTTTTAGAAATATATATGAGTGAAATAAGCATATGTATTAAATATAGCAGACATTAAAGTAAAAGAGAACATGGATCTGAAAGAGAGCAAGGGGTACATAAGAAAGACTAGAGGGAAGAACAGGAAGGGGGAAATGGTGCAATTATATTTTAATTTTGAAAATTTCATGAAGTATCTAAGACTTTTTATGCCTATGGTTTGTGAAAAGAATTTCAAATTCTTTATAGAGGAAGCACATTTCACATGAAAGAGGAAAAATTTAAAAAAATCAATGTTATCAGTTATGAAAGTGTTAATTCCTCCACTATTGCACATCAAAATCTCCCTAGAGTCCTTCATTCAATTTCAAGTATTTAATCAAATGAGAAAATGGAAAGTGTTAATCAAATGGGAATACTCTAGGCAGGTTTTCCCACTGAGGATGTTCCCATGGTCCTATTGACAAAGTTAATGAGATTTGGATACTTGGGTATAAAAACCTCTCATTAAGAGGGAAAAATGTGTCAGACCTCTGAAGGATTTCAGTACATATTTGCCAAAATCAATGGTTGTAATAGATAAAAGGCTCAATCCTCTGTTCTACATTATCACTTATTTCTAAAGGTACTCTGCTTATTAAACCAAAGCATGTGCTTGTACACGTGCACTTGTGTGCACATGTACTCATGGACAGAATTATCTCTCCTGGGCCAACTCTTCATTCCAAGTGACATTAATAAGGCCCCATTTGTAATGACAAACATTATATCAGTTGTACAAAGAACAAAGTAAGCGAGTCAAGGTCACGGGCATCCAAGACTACAGCTTGTTTCTTGTAGGGTACAGTATTTGTTTTAAATTGTATGTATTTGAATGTCACATTTCAACTAAGTTATTTTCCAGCTTGATAATGTAAAATAAGTAGTAAAACTTGTAATATTATTTTGATAATGGAAATATGAACTAGAAAGGATTACTATCTGTTTTGCTTAATAAATTACATTACCCATATGTGTTTATGAAAGAAAGAAAGAATGAAAGAGAAAGAGAGAAACAAACAAACAAACAAAGCAAAGATAAGAACTAGAGTTAATATTTCACCCCAGTTACAAAATGGAACAGCATCGTGCAAAAAATAATTTGAACTTATAATGCATACATGCAATTTCAGAGAAATGTCTTGTAAAAGCTAAAATATTTGAGGCTTCTTTTTCACCATCTGTAGTTGTTTTTAATTATCTTCTTACTGTTGAAAACTTACAAACGATCTCCTTTATTTTAATCTTTCCATCTAATAAGTTGGCAAAGAGTACCACTACCAATCATACATATACAGGAGTTCCAGGTTTATGTGTTTCTGAATTGGTGCTTAAGGACAATTCTGAATTACAAGTTAGTTATAGATAATAAAGAATTAAAAAGTAAGGTCTAAGTTGCTGGTTTCTGTTTCGAGGTGACACCCCCATCTTTGTGAAAAGTAGAATTTTAATAATTAAGACCAATCCTACCATGAGAAAGGGAGAGTAGTGATAGTATTTATGCAACTGGAATTGTTATTTTAAAAAGGATCATATTCACTTCACTATGTCAGTTTTACCTAAATCAGGACTGTCCAACAAAAACATTGTTAGCCATTCATGATCTGAATCTCGCTGTACAAAGTAAATTATGGTACACATTAAAAACCATGAGACATTTGTTTTGTAATAAATAAGGCAGTGGAATTACTCATTAATAGCAAAGATTAGTTTTGTTCCAGGGATTCTTCAAATATCCCATCAGGGTATTCTCTACGCAGGTGATGCATTTGTTCTTGTTGGCATCTGTGTACAAACATCAAGACCATGGAGATTTGGCCCAGTCTTATGCATGCCTCCCTTTTCCACAGTGTGGCACTGGGCACACTTCTAAACAAAAATCTTCTTGACTTTCTCAACATCACCCAACTTCATTTTGCTCCCAGGTGATCAATACCACAATCGCTATGACCCAAAGACAGACGTCCTGCTTGCTACAATATTGGAGATTTTTATAGTGATACCCTAATTTATGAAATTAACACAAAGAAAGGTTTTAATTTTTTTCCAACATGTTCCAGATTATGAAGAACATGAGAAACATGTATTTAGTTCTTTTACAGAATTCTTACATGTCAGCACAAATAACACCACAAATAAATTTTAGTTTGAGTATATGGCAAAATATAAATGAAATATTAGAAATGTAATCATGCCACAGTACTTAAATCAAAATGACCCAGGGGAAAAAATGGGTTTATTCCAGTAATGTATGGTAATCCAACTCTATTTGCATTATTTGATACTATGTTCTCTGTGTTGTATATGTTTTGTTCTGGTCAATAAAAGTTAGAATTATAAAGGAGAAAAACATATTGCCAACTTCAGTGAGAGGTGTAATAGATAGCCATTCCAGCTTTGACCTAGAAGTACTACCCCCATTGAGGCTTTGGTAACTGTCACACCTATAAGGCTAACCGAGATAGGACCACTGAAGACCCTAGATCCGGATGTGCCAGCTCTCTTGGTTCCTGGATCCTGGATGCTGGAGGTAGACCAAGCAGAGTTCTCCAGAGAACACCACTGGACTGCACTTCACTTTTCCTAGACCCTGTAACCTATTCCTTCACTTGTAAGTTACCCCACAAAGTAAACTTCCCTTTTAACTACATGGAGTTGCCTTAATATTTAAACCAAAAGAGAGGCTCACATAGGACATTAAGAATTAACTGACTATATTGTTAAAAGATCAAAACCCTTAGAAATACAAGCAAGAGATGGGAACTTCAATCTAAATCCCTAAACTGTGGATCAAACTTGAATATATACAAGTGTTGACCTTCGTAAAAACTGAAATGGTAACATTTTGAATGTTACCTCTTATGGCAATTTTTAGGAACTACCGACCAGCAATGATTTTATTAAATATAAATTCTCAATTTCATACCATTTTAAAATTTAAAATATTCAAAGTAACTGATTTCATGCTGTTGCTAGAAGTTTTCTTCAGAAGATACAATTTTTCTAGTAACCAGTTCCCCCCAAAAAAATTAGTAAAGAGTGAAGAAATATGAAGGCATGTGTTTCATACCTGATCTTAATAAAACAGTCAAACTACCCTAAGAAACAAAAAAGGTGTGGTTCTCAGAAAAGAAAGAAAACAGTAGTAGTAAGTGTTTTGCTTGCATACTTAATTGGCAGGGCTCCCTTCAGGTCCATTCTTACAACCATCCTATTATCTCTAGATAGTCAGTGTCACTCCCCTGCAGATTCCTAGCCCTATGACAGGGTTTACCTGCTCTCATATTTAGAGTTCTGTTTCTCTCTGCATTGATTCAGTGTCTCCCACAAGCCAGTCTTTCTCCTCTATTGTTTTTCTGCAAGTTTATATTCCCACAGGCAGTCCGCTGACATCCTGTGCTATCTGCCTGTTCTGCCCAAGTTATTTCCCAAGACACCAATTACGGGTTTTGTTTGTGTTCTGTTTATATAGCTGCATAGGCTTGGCCAATACTGTTTCCTCATAATCCCTGTGATTGTTAGTGGTGATTTCGCCGAATGCAGGGTCTTTTAGATGATATATACTGTATTCTAATAGATATGCCTGTACTAAGCACACTGCTAGCACATCTGTCCTAAATAGCAAAGATTAAACACGAGTAGATACGAACCTGATGTTAAAAGAAACAATTAAATAGAATCTGAGAACAGACAGCAATAATGTACAGGAAGGTACAATAAAAATTAGAATCACTTGGAAAACACTAATACAGGAAAATTGAATGATTCCTTAATAATACTTACTTTGAAAAACAAGCTGTTAATGTGAACTATGGTAAAAAAAATGAATATAGTGGTATCACAATTAGTTTTAGATAAATATATTAGGGTGTATATTAAACTATATACAAACAGCAGATGTCAAATAGTTCTAAATTCCCCATATGTTTCTTCTGTGTAAATTCCATGATTTATAAATAGTTTTCTGTACTGAAATACAGAGACAAGTGTGAATAAGTAAAAACATTCTGAATTTTTTAAAAAAGAACATTTGGATATGAATTAGAAACCAAAAGACTATTCAACCACATTTCCACAAAGCAATCACCTCGAGTGAAGCCATTGTTTCTGAAAGATAACAGTAAATTAATCCATGGAGAAAACCAACTTTAGGATATTGAATGTGGAGACACATAAAAAATGTGTAAGGTTTGAAATATCTGACAAAATATGGCAGATCAAGAGCTGCCAAGATGCCTCAGTGGGAAAAATGTGGAGGCATGAATTGGAATAGCCAGAAACCATATCAAGAAGGCTGCATTAGTGAGAGCCTTTAATCCCATAGCTCCTACAGTGACAGGGAAGACAGAGGCAGGGGAATCCTCACAAGTACCGAGAGACAACTGGAAAAGCACATGCAACTACAATCAGCAAATATACACGGTATATAACAATGAGGTTAGGAACACACCTGAGTTAGCTTCTGACCACCACCCTTGAGTAGTGGCAGAAATACTACATAAAGGCAAACTCACCATTCACACAGGAACCATAGTGCAAGTTTTCAAGCTATGAATGTAACAGATGTGAGGAACTTAAACAAATTATACCTGACTGTGTGAACTCATGGAAAAAAATCTTTGACTTGCAAAGCATCACATGGAATAAGATATTCTTTTGAAGCAAATAATTAACTATTCCTCGACAAATGTCCAAAACTTTCACTGACATAAAAATTATTGAGAAAGCTTGGAATTTCCAACTGGTCCTAAGGATTGAAATGTAAATAAATTGCCTAACAAACTATATCCAAAATGGGCAGAAGTAACAGATTATGTGTTTCAATCCATAAGACTATAATCGTTTATTGTTTTGATTTAGAAATGAATGAAATAGACAGTTCATTGAGTTCTACTAGTTTAGGAGTAAAGATTACATTTTATCAACCTTTTATAAACATTGTATGTTACTTTAAGCATTTAGATGCTGCTTATAAGATATTTTGTAGAGATAATATTAGTATGAAGAATGATGAATTTTCTTTTTATGTTAACTGTTATCAAAAAGTTTAAGGAATATAACACTAATATAGAGTCTACCTTAAGAATAAAGAATTTGGGGCTGGAGAGATGGCTCAGGGTTTAGGAGCAGGGGCTACTCTTTTAGAGGTCCTGAGTTCAATTCCCAGCAACGACAAGGTGGCTCACACAACCATTTCTAGTGGGATCTGATGCCCTCTTCTGGCATAAAAGCATAAATGCAGATAGAGAGCACTCAGAAATAAGACCAATCAGATATTTTCGGTAGGCAAAGTAACATAGCTTCACACAGTTAAACAAATGCAGTATAAAAGAACACACCACAAGTTTGCATCATTAAACAGATGTTCCACACCATAAACAAATGCAACATATCTTCAACTAATATTCTACAACACACCGGACTGACAATTAATTTGTATCATTGCACTTCTTCTTCCAATAGCATCATGATTTTCTACTCTATTATTGGATACTGTGACATACACTAGTAGCCTTATGACATATTGAAGAAAATTTGAGAAAACAATAAACTTCATATTTTCCCAGAAACAGATCAAATTTCTGTAAGCTAAAAATATTAAAAGATCAGATAATTTAAAGTTAGAACCAAAACAATCACACATAGAAAAAATAGTTTAAGGACAAAATGAAATAATTGTTCTAGGAATATGACAAAGATTTTGCTTTCATAACTGCTGACTTGGAATGCTAACTAAATTCAGATTAGAAAACATATGGTTATTGTATTCACCATGCATTCTTGTCAGGCTGAAACCTGTAGAGATAAAGAATCATTGGTCTGAGTTTCCCATATGGATCATTGTGTCTCTCATAGGGTTATCTTAGACCACTCTACATAGAGTGGGAAATTGTAGCTCACTGAAGATGACACCATTTCTTGATTTATTTATTCATCATTTGATAGAAAATATATCTGAATGTCTGCATTTCTTAGCATCTTTAAAATATTCAGCTTTAATAATTGTCAAAGGGATATGACCTATTTGTTTTTACGTATTTCTCTAAATATTTTTCATACAATATAAATATAGTTTGACCTGTTTTTTCTCTTCCTCAGCTCTTCAGACATCTTCCCTTACATTTATTCTCACCTAATATTCTTAATTAGAAGAACGCATGCTAAAGTTTAAAACAACACTTTGAAAAGAACAAATAAAGCTGTGTGATGGTGCATGTCTTTAATTCTAGCACTTAGGAGGCAGAGATAGGTGAATTCAAAGCCATCCTGGTCTACCAAGGAAGTTTCAGTACAGACAGGGTTACCTAGAGAAACCGCTAACTTAAAAAAATAAAAAAGAAGAAGAAAAAGAAAGGTACAAATGAACTTGTTAGATATAAATGAATAAACTATTATAAACTGTAATATTTAAAGGTAAAAAAAACTCATAAAACTCACACAAACACACGCTGTGATGGTTTAAAAGAAAACTGTACCTATAGGCTCACAGGGAGTGGCACTATTCGGTGTGTCCTAGTAGGTGTGGACTTTTTGTAAGCCTAGTGGCTCACAATCCCTTCCTGCTGCATGTGGATCTAGATGTAGAACTCTCAGCTCCTTCTGCAGCACCATGTCTGCCCGCACACTTCCATGCTTCCCACAAAGATGATAATTGACCATATCTCTGAGTTGTAAGCCAGCTTCAATTAGATATTTACATTTAGAAGAATTGTCATGGTCATTGTGATTCTTCACAGCAATAAAACCCTAACACGCACTTGCATACACACACATACACAGAGTTTAAAAAGAAACAGATAAATTTATAAACATATCTCCCAGAAGAGTAGGAAAATGAGCAATAGACACATGTGTTAGACCATTAATATTAATATTTGGGATAAAGAAAATTAAAAACACCATGAGTTATCAACTCACATCTGTTAAAGGGACAATTTTAAAAACAAAGAAAAACAAAACAAGAATGTATGAAGTCTAACATTACATTCTATTGAATTAAATAGACAATATTGTAATAACTATCAGAAATAGCAAGAAAGTTCCTCAGAAGTTAGAAATAATATAGAAATTTCATTAGGTACTTAGCCAAATAAATCAAAATCAGATCTCAAAGACATACGTATGCTCCCATGTGCACTAACTGTATTATTTTCAGTATATAAAGTGTGAAAATAAAATGGTCAAGAAAATATAGCTGCATTTTAAAAATGAAATATTATTGAGATTAAAAATTTATAAAATCTGTGGGGCGTTTACCCATCACCCCCACAGCTTCCCAGAGTTTTCTTGAGTGCGAGCAGCAGGAAATATTAGATAGAAGGATTTATAGCAGAGAATCTTGTGGAGATAAACAGATAGAAAATAAAGGATAGCCTCGAGAGGGCCTGGAACCTATTCCAACGGGCCCGGAATGTCTCTGGTCCAGGGTTTTTATAGAGACGCCAAGGGGTGGAGAAAAAGACCTCCTCCCCCAGCACAGCCAAGTGCAGACCATCTCAGACACCTGCACTCAGGCCCGTGGTCCTGATCATCCTCTATTCGGACCTGCTGGGTAAAGCCACGAGGAACCCCAGAACGGGCTCCCACAAAAATCCAAATATTTAAGACTATCTAAATAACATTGCATTAATTGAAATGTAATTCACAGAACGAGGCAACTTATAGCTTGTCATTTGCAATAAGAAATTGTTAGTTAACAAATATTAAGAGAAGTCATGTTAAATATTCTTAATATACACACAAATAAATGCATGCATTATAAAACACACATATACACACATTGAAACAAAACAAAGCAGTACAAAAAGGACATAATGAACATTTTAAAATGGTGTATGGTCATGCTGTATGGATTTTGATGAAAGTAGCATCAGTATTTTGTACACATTTAATTATTATATTATACATATCATATATAAAATGCAGCACATTATACATTTATTACTAATAAGGTCAACACTGAAATGTGTAACTGAATTTGTTTTGTCTCTAAAACCATATATAATAGTTTATTTCTCATTCTTGTGTTTTAGCTTGTTATCTGACAGTTTCATCACGCTATTTATTACATTTAAATTTGTGACTAATATAGCATTTCACACTCTTTTCTTCACAATAGAACTGAAATTTCTGCAAAAATTAAATTATATTTGAAAACATTTAGAGCAAAAATGTAAGTTAATGAATGATGAAACAATATAAAACAAAATACCTGTTTTCTTTATTCAGGTAGAAAAATTAATTCAGTATAGTGTCCCACTGGATTCGAAAAACAGTGCTATTCCTGTGCAAGGGATCACAAGCAAACTAAGCACCCAGACAACAGATTTAGAAGCAAGCATTCCTGGAGTCCATGAAAGCAAAGCTTTTTGAATAAAGAAACCTCAAAGCAACAAGATGCTCTTAATTCAGGATAATGAAAGAAACTTCCCAAAGACAACAGCAGCATCATTTCTGATTCATTCAAGGACTGGAATGAAGTGGGCTGGCTGATGAAGGAGTACAGTATCCAGCATTCAAGGGCAGACTCTCCTTTGTTGGTTGGATGGCCTTATCAGGAAGAGTAGAAAGGAAAAGACATCTATGCCCAATTAAAAGAAAATTTCATTTCAGAGCTAATGATCTTTCAACCTAAGCACATTTCAATCTCTCCTGAACTGCCAAATTTTTGCACTGCTCCATTAGATGGTATTTCTCTCATTTACCTTGATTATAGCTGCTTTTTTCTATGGCTCTAATTTTCATTGGAAGCCCTAAGGCAACTCTAGGAGAAATTCAAGGCAGTTCAAATAAAATACACCTTTTGTTCAGCCAAATTCTCTCTTCTCACATCATATACAAGAAGTTATCTGATCATAGTATCATGATTTAGATATTTTATGAGCCGCATGTTGAGGGTATACACTTCTTTCATGTCAGTAAAAAGCTACAATTAGGTGGACAGTATTTGACTGCTTGGATGGAACTATTGATATGAAAATGAGCATAGAAAGGACACAGTATGAAGTAAAATAGACAGAAATGAAAACAAGTCTTTAGAGGACTCACTTTTACAGTGTGCTCTTCCTGTGAATCCATAGATAACTCATTTCAGCTTTTTAAAAACAATATGAGTCATCACTACCTAGGATCTCTTCATGAGAATAAATTGCTTCTCAAGTAAAACTCACATAAAGCTTCGATATAAAATAAAGATTGAGATATGATAAGTTTTTAAAATTTACTAAATTATTTCTCAAAAGCAGAACTCTTGTTTGATCCAAGCTGTGGTTCCTAAATCAAATTCATAGAAACTGTAAACAAGGTTCACACACAGCTCTATAAAGAATAAAATACATGCTATTGTGAGCTTCAATTTTTACTGTTTTTATGGGAACAGAGTCCTGTGTTTGCCTGGCAAGTTCTTCACTTCTGCACTGCATCACAGGGCTCTGAGTTCCCATAAAAGGAGCCTTCAAAGGCAAGTCATTGAAAAGATAATATTTTCTCATTATCATATGGATTTTTCACTTTTACATTTATCATTTATCAATTGGTTCCCTTCTTTCATCTTCGAATGAGCAATAGATAAAACAGACTCTCACCGTATTGTAAGCCAGTAAAAATAGACATTTTAATCATCTCCCCTATAAATACTCAGTGAACCCTGACTTATATGTAAATATATAATCTAGCCACCAAAATTATTGAATAGATAATGAAAACTTGTTTTTATTATATTTTATCTCTAGTCAGTTTTGAACAGAAAATACCTTTACATTATGTGAATAGCTATCCCAAGATAACACATGAAAATGGAAAGGATGCTTGGCAGACATTCAACGAAGTAAATATTTTGAGAGAAAAAGGTATAAGCAAATATGCTATGATGGTAAGAGCTGACCAGTTTAGAGATGCAGACGAATCAAGGGCTGGCACAAAGGAAGCATGGCATATGCTGGAGTTTCCTGTAATTCATGCCCATGATGGCTTGTAAATTCACGAAGATCATTCTGGCTGAACAGATTACAGAAGAGTGGTGTCAACAGCCCGAGGAGGCTAGCCAAACAGCACTGCACATGAACTACAAAATGCTTCTGGCATCTGTAATTATTTAGACAATATTGCCATTATAGGGGAAATTTATGGGAAGCATGCATAGAATCTAAGTAACGTATCTCTGAGGTAGGAATAACCTGGTTTCTGGGTGAGGGAGAGTAAATGTGATTATTTTAGGTGGAAAGTACATACTGGAATAATGTGATAGATCCAAGTGTTTTCTTGGGTAAAGGGATAAGGCAGTAACTGTAAAATATGTCCCATAGACTGACATAGAACACTTGAATTAATTCTCAGATTTATAAACTGGCATAATTTTGCTGAAATTCAAGCCTTGGATTCAGGAAAGGTCAAAGGTCTTTAATATATATATATATATATATATATATATATATATATGAATATTTTTAAATAATACAATGTATAATTTAAGGTAGTTTGCAAACAAAATCTTTAACAATATAATTCACATTTCTGTGCCTCCTGATCAAGTTCACTGTACACAGTCCTGTTGATCACTGTAATGAGTATACTATTTTTTTTTACCTCAACAAAGACAACATAAATCATCAGGTTTGAATAGGAAGCACTTTTACACACTGATCCATTTTTGCCTTCTGTGTTTAAATATCTGAATAAACAAATTCATGGAAATACAATGAAATTGTCTTGTCCATATTTATTGATGGCACAAGATGAGAGCAGGGGATAACACTAGTTTTACTACAAAGACTTTCAGGCATACTATTGGTAGTCCAGAATCAATAACATAACCATTAAATGCAAATTTAAGTTATTTAATTTTTTATAAAAAAACACTCATTATTAGTACTACAAAGTACAAGGTTTGGAATTACAGAACACTTTAAGGAACACTTATGTATCTACAAGAACCTGAACACAATTTGAGGGCAATATTAAAATAATGCTGACATTTACCTCAGTTAATTAAAATATAACAATGTAATATTGAGCAAAACATTAGGAGCAGCATCCTAATTTGACTTCAAAATCATAACTAAAGCCACACACAAGTCTATACTGACTATGTTTGATCTATGATATGAAAGGACCAAGGCGAAAAATTTTTTTTTGGTGTGTATCTAATCAAAATAAATAATTATTTGTTAACTTAAATTATATTAATCAATCAGTACTTTTAATGTCATGTTTGTCATATTTTCGAATTTATCCTTTTGAATGGGGCTTCTGTAAACCAGAAAAGTTATCAAATTAATAATAACGAAGGAGTAGAAGGTAAACTGTATGGTTAAATATTTTAGATCTTCCAGTCACAATAAAGGATATTGGAGCAGTAGAGTACAGACATACTAACAGATTAACTCTGAGAGGATGAAGAACAAATAAACCACTAAAACATTTTATTAGAAACTCAACTTTCTTATATGAAAACCTAATTCTGTAGCTAACTTAATTCAGTTCCACCATCACTTGTAAATATCATCTGTTGTATCATAAATTTCTGATTAGAACCAGTTACTCATTATCTCCGTCTTCATAGAATACCTGAGCAGAAAATATATTTGCCTTTATTGGTTGGCTTCCATTTCCAGTCCTGTTGCCCTAAATATTCTTTAAGTTCAAGGGAGAATCACTTTGTATCTTTTGATAACAGTGGTTTTATATGGGTGGGTTTTGGGAGACTGTTTAAAATCTAGGACCTTTGAATTTTTTTTGGGGGGGGGAATGCAATGAATACTCATATTTAGATAACTCTAACATGCAGTGTTCTGTATTAGGAACACTGAATGGACAAATTTTGTGGAAATAGAGAATAAGCAGATAAACCTTTACTGGATACATGAAGACAAAGTTTGTGGATCAAGGAAAAAAAAGCAACCAGCGATTCAGGTCTGAGTTAATGTCGTAAATATTTGAATTAAGGTAAGGGAAACAAGAAAAGCGAGATTGCAAAGCTAGATTACTTGAATGATTATGAACCCATTAAGAGAAATAAATTTTTAAAAGAATATAGAATGTTTTCGTCTAATCATGAATTTAATTTTATTCATACAGAGTGTGACTCTACCTCCTAAAATGTAGAAAACAAGCAAAACCTATTATACTTACCATTTGTAATCAAAGGAAGATAGCTCTGGATTCTTAATCAATATGCTGTTATAGAGAACACACAATTTAAATGTATTGAGTATAACATTTTCCCTGTAACATATTACAGAATATTAAAACAAACAGTAGAAGTTCTACCCATTTTCTATACATTAAAAAATTGCAGTATGAAGATGCCTCTACTTTCCTAAGCTAAGGTGAAATACTGCAGTGAAGTGTACTAATACAGTAAGTAAAGAACTCAAAATAGCTACAAAGTTCCTTCAACGAACTAGATTCCCTAGGATCCATCCTTCCCAAAAGAATATCAACAGTAAAGCCTGCCGGGAGTCTTTCTAGATTAACCAAATTGCAAAGAAGACTCTCAGGCTAAGAAGAAACAAAATAGGCTGAGTGACTGAAAGAGGCTCAGACCAACAGGTCCACCTGGAAAGAGCAATCTGCACTCTTGAATTATCTGTAGGCTGTACAGGGAAGGTACTCCAGGTTTTCAACTTTGGTGAACTCACACACAAGCTGGTATGGGCTTTGGCAATGCAGCTGCCTTGTGAGCTATTTCTGCCTCTGTAACCTCTTACCATATTCCTGTTGTTAACCCAAAGAAAACTCATTGGTTCACCAAGGTGGACTTTGGTTGTTTCTGTCTTTGGTCTTTTCTATGCTCCCTCTGAAGTGAGTAGATGTGTGTGTGTGTGTGTGTGTGTGTGTGTGTGTGTGTGTGTGTGTGTGTTGTGTCTTCCCATGAAAATTCTGTTGCACAGCAACTGAGTGTAAATCAGTATGTTTTTAATGTTTATGTTTACAGAACATACAAGATAAGATGAGTAGACTAAAAATGTTTCTAACAAGAAGTCTTATAAGTGTGCAGAATTCATAATTGGGAATCAAAATAAAGGTTGAAATTATATTGATTGGAAAATAAAATAACTTGTCAGCAGAATCAATGTTTAATATCATCTGTAATTGCTCTTAAAGTAACTGTGCTCATTAGTTTCTTTTTCAAAAAAATGTGAATGAAATATAGGTCATAACCATATTTCCCACATAATGACGCTCATTTCCCCCTCTGAGAAAAATAAGTGCATATAAATGCATTTATAAATAATGAGCTTTTGTTAAATGTAGTGTATAGAATAATTTAATCAATATTTGTATTAAAATAGAAAATTGCAAGAGAGCCAGTAACAAGATATACTTGGATTTACTTTCATCCTCTTAGTTTATATTTTAAAATTAATCACTGATATATATATTTTGTATGTTCACAAGAGTATAATTATTCATGTTAGTAAATTCTTAGGTAAATTCTTAGAAAAACTATATTGGGACTCTAGAGATGATCAGTAGTTAAGCACTCTTGCTACTTGCTCTTCTTCCAGAGGACCAGAGTTAGGTTCCCATCATCTCTATTGAGAGACTTAAAACTATCTATGCCTCCAAGTCCTGGAATTTGAGTTCCTTCTTCTGTCCTACTTGGGAACTCACACGCAGGTGCACATACATACATGTGGACACACACACACACACACACACAGACACACACACAGACACACACACATAAAATCAAAAAATAATGCTAATGTGTATTTAACTGAAGTAAAAGAGATTTTTAATTGAATAAGTAATGTCAGTATGATCTTCACACAGAAATCTCCGTGCATATTCAGTTAAATAGTATCAGTGGAAGAATGTAAAATCTCTAACTTTCATCAAGTAATAGATAAATACACAACATATTCCTCTAACTAACATGAATAGTTTAAATGAAATTTAGAAATGCTTAAAAGGTATATATTTCTTTATGTCATCAGTTATATAAAAATGAAAATGAGCATATTGGAATACACACAATTTTTTCTTAATAAATGTTAAGAATTAACCCCCAGAATGACTATTTACACAAGACCTAAGCAATGACAACATGAAAAGAAATGTTAAATTGGATGGAGAAAATATCTCTTGGTGTCCCACCCCTAGAGAAAAAAACTACAGGACAGTAATGTCTGCTGAAGGAAGGAAAACAAGCTTTTCTGGTGCATGAGGCTCCTCATTGGTTATCCTAGATAAAGTGGTCCAGCTCGACATCATATAAAACTAAAACCAAAAGGAGAATTGGCAGAATGTGTCTATACATTTGTGCATATATGGGTGCATGGGAGAGGTTGGAAGGAGTAGAGGAATTGTGGATTTATGTTTTAATTAAAATATATTAAAAACAAATATGAATAAAAAACTAAAGAGTAAGTCTGAGCCACTTGGAAACTGTACAAGTTTTTAAGAATGAAACTACTATGAAACACAGACTTATTTCTGCCTAGAACAATGTTTAATTTCAAGGCAGAAATGCCAATTATCTGACTGAGTCAGGCAAAGCTTCCTAGTTGTGATAATTCACTTGGTCTTTTTTCTATTTAAATAAAGCTTGCAAGCTTTCTTATCTTTTAAAAAAAGTTTTGATCATTAGTGTTGATATATAACTATATATATGTATATAATTTGAATAACCAAAGAGAAGACTATTAAAGACTTTCCAGTGACTTCCAAGAAGTCTACCATGTTAAGATAATCATGAAAGAGTATGTTATTGTTCTTAGATACAAATTTATTATTTGCAATATATTTATTCATAGTTTAGTTACATTTCACTTGTATAATATATGAGGTAGACATTAATTAAGACAATAAAACTACCTTGTTTCTGCTATTGTCCATTGCCATCTCAACATAAACATAAGCACAAATTTTCAATAAGACCATATATTTGAGCTCCATTTCTAAATTAGGTGACTAGTCACTAGACTCAGAGTTGCAAGTCTTTGTGAAGAACTTGACAACTAACACAAGGATACAACTGGGAATGCCAAGTCAGCATCAAACAGAAAAAGGTTTATCCCACCTAAGCAGAAACGTTTGATATTTGGAAGAAAGAATCAGAGTGGTGGCCATATGATAAAACACAACTTCTAGAAACAACCCTGTTTATACCCGGTACTTCAACTAAAACCCAAAATCATGGAGACTAACCCCTCCCTGCTAGCTCACCTCCAACACAAGTGTGACCAGATGATCTTCAGTGTTACACACCTCTGTGCCTTGAGAACCAGTGCCTTATCAAACATTTCCATTTCAAACCAGTCACAAAATCTCTTCCTTTGCGAGTCCTTTTCTTTCCCACTACAGAGCTCTGGGACCTCTTTCATTTATTAGAATGAAACGGGGCTCCTTATTGGTTGTCCAGTGCAGAGTGGTCAGATTTGCAACCATTTACACAGAACAAGAATGGACTCAGCTGATCTTATCCATGTTTATTTGTGCACATACACACATACCTATGAGCACATGGAACAATAATGAGCAAAGAAAAAGAGGCTACCAGCTTGAGAGTGGAGAGAACAAAGCAGGGATTGAGCGAAGGTAGCTGGAGAGGAATCACAGAGCAAAGAGAAGAGCAAAACTTACGTAATTCTAGTACCATTTAAACCTTATTTTTTTAAAAACTGAAGATGGTATTTCATGGCCTATCACTTTAAATTACTCATTATGTGTATTAAAACTTTAAAATCATGCTTGCAAAATGAGATCAAAAGGCAAGGGAAGTATGTAAGTTCTTGTACAGTCTTCTTCCCTATTTATATTCATCAGATATTAAGTCACGGAAAAGGTAGAGAAATGTTAGAATTTTCTATCCGCCAAAATAAAGAAATATGATATGTATTTTTTTCAAAGTAAATGTGACTTTATGGAGATTTCTGTCTAAATTTATCTGTCTAGCCACCCATCATTATCATTATCTACTTTTGAAGTGGCAATTACTGCAAGCATAAATTAATACTTAATTTTCTTTAACAGGCTCCAGGTCACAGAATAAATGTCATTCCCAGACATTGCCTTTGCCTCTTTCTCTATTTCCTCCTACAGTATAGCAACTGTGATGTGTTTTATTCAAATATATCATGAATCTAATGATCCCTATGGTCATACTTATAGTAGCTTTCTTGTTGAATCAACATGCCATCTAAGGGATAGACAATTTTAACATTTATATTTGCATTATTATCAATATGATTTTATCATGGGGTCAGCATTTGATTAAAAAAATTAAAAAATATAAATTCCCTTTCCAACGTCTGTGGTAATGTATGACACAAGAATACATATGGTAGCAAATTATTTAGCATTAAATACTAACCTTAAATTTAAATATAAAACCATAAACTTATATTAAAAATATATTACTCAGAGAAAATTACTCAATAACTCACATTTTATTTAAACATATTTGCACTCCAACATTGTTCATGTTTATTTTCTTGCCCCAAATCATTTGAAAATTGCAAAGAAAGAGTGAGATGCTAACTGATCAGGTAATAAGAATTATTGAACTTTCCCCAGTTGTAAGGAAGATAGGGTGAGTAATTTCATCTGAGTTTGCAGGATTGTGAAAATGATGAACTAAATCACTAAAGGCAGAGAAGGTGGATGTCTAGATTTAGAAGAAAACAAGAAGAGAAAAATCTCTCTTTGTGTGTTCTACTTTGGATTTGAAGAAAACATGATGTGCACCCACAATAAAGAGACTACTTATTTAACATATATGCTTCACACAGTGCAATGGTTCATATCCTCATCTCTGCATTGAAGACAATAAGCTTCATTTTTGTCATTTAAGTACCACGTATACTAAAAGGTACTAAATATCCAAATAAAAAACAACAGGGTTATGATATCACCTAACATAATTTGTATATCTTACATAAAACTGAAAGTGTATTACTCTCTTCTCCAGTAGGATTGAAATTTATTGAGTCACATTTACTTTCCTTTTATACTTAATTATGATGCTGTAGTATTGACAATACTTAAATAATGTAAAAAGTTGATATATTTGTCTTATATTATATGCCCATAAGAGAAAAAAAAGATGCCTGCATGTGTACATAAATATAAACCAACACATATATTTTCTCAACGTGAAAAGGAGAAAATATTCATGACAATTATAGTCTTCATTTTTATGGGATCATGCAAAAATATTAGCAATTTTCTCTTCCTGTTTTCCATTCTTCATTTTCTACAGCAAAAACATTTACCACTGAACATCCCTGGCTTTGGCGAGCGGCAAATTTGTATTGTGTGTTCATGTGTTTTGTGTATGTGTGTGTGTGTGTGTGTGTGTGTGTGTGTGTGTGTGTGTGTGGTGTGTGCATCTTTGTTTACTTAGTCCCTAAATATCTTGCCCATCAGATTTCCAGTTTGCTCCTTCCAAATTACCAGCTGTCCATCAAAACCACAGGCTAGCTTCCATATTGCTGTGAGACTTTTCCTAGGAAACATGAACAAATACCTATTCACTGTAGGTAGGATACTGACTATAGACTAAATGAATGATTCTACCCATGTTTACTGAATAAATGAATGTATTTGAGTTACTTGTAGGAGCATACGTAGGGAGCAGTTATTTATAAGAGCTGCATTGCCAAAAAATTCTCTCCAAAAGTAGGTGATGACTCACAAAATCTGCATCTTCAAACTTACCTGCACAATTTGTCAGAACCATCACCAGCAAGGAGTTCTTAGTACTTCAAGACTGCAATTGCTTACCATTCATACAATCTCTAGGAAGGTCAATGAGATTGGTAATTTTGATGTGCTTCATTGTTTCTTCTTTTCTTGTCTTTCTTCCTTGATCTTTTTTCCTCTCTCTCATCCGTGTCTCTCTGTCTCTGTCTCTATATGTCTCTGCCTCACTCTGTCTCTTTCTCTCTTTTTCTTTGACTCTCTGTCTTTTTCTTATGTGTATATGTGTGTCACATGAGTGCCAGTGCCATAGCAGGCCAGACATCTCACTCCCTGAGCTGGATTCACAGGTTGTTCGGTGGTTATGATCTTCCTGATGTAATGACTGGGATCTGAACTCTGATACTCTGTACCACTGCAACCGCAGTACACTTTCTTCATTGATGAGCCATAGCCCCACTCCCAATAACATCTTCATTATAATGACCTCCCAGCCTCCCACTACCATATAATGTTTCTTTGGGAGGAAACAGCTTCACCACATCATTCTTTCCTCCAGCACTTTTTTTTTCTTTCCGTTTATGTATTGTTCACTAAACCTGACCATGATGATTCTGGCTACCACTGTTATTTGGTCACTACATCACAGCGACAGCCACTTATTCTCAGCAATTTGGCCTGTTCCAAGTTCCTGAAATAACTGCCGTGAGTTTCAATGAGGAAGATTCTCTCTACAATGGAGGCAGAGGGCAACAGCAGACTATAAACAGACACATGCATTGCAGCAACTTCATGTAAAGTGCTTGCACACTCAGGGCTACTAAAGCCCTAGTACTTGCCATAAAGCATTTGCTTATAAAATTTTGCTGTGATCCACTCTTTATGGCCTAGTGGGTCAGATAACACTCAGTTTGTGATGGGCAGTTAAGGTCACTTGGCGATTTTGTGCCTCATAATGAGTGTTCAGTTTCTGTGGCCAAAGGCTGACTCACAAAGACAGTATTTCTCTCTGAGGATAACAAACCTTTACAATTCAGACAGATGGGGCCTGGAAAAAAATCTCTAAACAACATCCTCTGCCACTGTCACTTGAAGTACCATTGATCTGTAGTATCATATAGCAAAAAGTGGTTTATAAGCATTCACAGGAAATTATTAGACAAGACCCTTACTTGTTTTGGATCCCACATAAAACTAGTAATATTTTTGTGTAATTCTGGAAATGGGAACCATTAACACACAGAAGTGTGAAACACATAGTCTTTAAAATCTGACTTGGGCCACTAAGTATCATCTTCTAGCTTGTAGGTGAAGTGATAGAGAAACATTTATATAAGTTGATATAAAAGAGTGTCTTTTCATTCTTCCCTCTCATTTGATTAATATACTTCACAGCAGTAAATTTTCTTTAAGGCCGTCTCAGGGAGACAATCCTCTGACTGGCAGTGCTTTCTCAATAAGTCTACAAGAGTCCCTCCCCACTCAGATATGGGACGTCATGGGTCTCTTAGGGTTACCGTTGCTATCTAAAGCACCATGACCAAAACAACTTGGAGAGGAAAAGTTTTTACTTGGCTTACACTTCCACACTGTAATTCATCACTGAAGAAAGTCATGACAGGATCTCAAACAGAGCAGGAACCTTGAGGCAATAGCTGATGCACAGGCCATGGAAGGCTGCTGTTTACTGGCTTACTTACATGACTTCTCCAGCCTGCTTTCTTATAGAACCCAGGACCACCAGCCCAGTAGTGGCCCCACCCACAATGGGCTGAGTCTATCCACATCAACCATTTAGAAAATGCCCCACAGGCTTACCTACATCCCATCTATGAAGGCATTTTCTCAATTGAGGATTCCTCCTCTCTGATGACTAACTTGTATCAAGTTGTCATAAAACTATGCAGGACAATGGAGGAATTATAATTGTCTAGTTTTGTAATGTGTTCACCATTTTTGTCACTTAGCCTCAGTTTATTATCTTTAGATGTACAAGATAACAATTTTCCAGATTTCCTATTTTACCTCATGGTACCCTATGAAAAACCCTAAATCCATGTAAGTTTATATGTTCTGATTAGATTTATGATGATGCTGTCTATTGTAATAAAAATGCTGGCTGTCTTAGTACATTTTCTGCTGATAAACAAAATACCTGAGACCTACTACCATGCCTCATAGAGGAACTAGACAGAGAGGATTTTCCAGATCAGTAGTGGGATACCATACACTAGGGCATGTGAAAATTTGTTCAAACAATGAAAACATATATACCTTTTAAGCTGTATTTTCAAAGACCACTCTATTAAACTATTTTATGACAAGATACATGATTTATCTTGCAAAAAGTTTCTATACAAATTTAGTTTATGGCAATTAACTGTAAGTCTACAAAAATTTGTGTTTGTTCCATTATTGTTTATATATAGAAGTCCAGGAAAATGACACTACTATCTTCTGGCAATTGTTGAGAGTCTATCTGATATGTCATAATATGCAAAAAGATATCCCACAGAGAGATATCCACAGCAGAACTTGGCAAGTTTTTTTAGCCTATGCCCTCTAGAGAAAAGACAGAAAACCATACATGGGGCCACTGAAGCAGCCTCATAAAACTTGAGGATACAACGACTGGAAATAACTATGGACGAGGAATTGATGAACAGTGATAGACCTGTCCTTTAAATTTTACAAATTACTTTACTTCTTAGGCCCCTTTTCCTACGAAGATATCTTTCTTCCATATTTTCAGGTACTTGGAGAGAAAAAGTTCTTCTTATCAACAATTTTTTTCTAGTCTAAGTTCTGATATTTTAATAAAATATCAGAGAATGGCGAGTATAAGAGTTTGGCTTCTAATTCTTCAAGCTGAGATGTGCTTAAGTTGTGGTTCCACTGCATTGAGCAGGCTTTCTTCATGTATCCTAACAACCTAGCAAAACAGAGAATGTATGATAGCTTGGACCTTGGACAATTCTTCATCTTTTTATAGAGAATATACTCAAGGGGAAAAAATGGCCATGGAGAAGGAGCTAATCCTAACATGAGGATAATATAGGCTATCAACTTGGCTAGGTGCAGAAATGCATAGAAACTAGTAGAGCATGTTTCTAAGTATGTATGTAAGGGTTTGTCTAAAGAAGATGATTAGGTTGTCATGCAGGTGAGTGAACTAAGAGATGCAGAAATACTTTGAAAATGGGTGGTACCAAGCAACAGCCTGGATTTTAATGGTGTGATGAATAAAAGAAGGATTCCCACATTTATGCTTGACCCTATAACTGGGTGCAACTGTTTTCTTGCTGTATCCTGAGAATTTCAGATTTTATGTTCACTATCCTTTAAAGGCAGACATGTATGAATGATTCTTCCATTGGCTTTCAGGCCTGTGTTTTCATGTTAAATGTGCACTGATTTGTTTTTTCTCTCTTACTCTATGATGAATTGTGCTTTGGAGTACATGCTGGTTTTCCTGACTCCCCAGTCTTCAGGAAACTCTTGCTGAACTTCTCAGTCTCTAATCTTATCCTGCACCTAGACTGAATAAATTCTCTCTTAAGTTTATATATTGATATAGTTTTATGTTCTTGCTCTCATGGCTTCACATGCATTCTTGTACCCACCCCTAGAGAACCATGAAGAATATATGTAGTTAATAAACAAATATTCATTTCAAAATAATGCTAACGTATGGATATAGACATTAAGTTTCCAGAACATGAGTTTTAGTGAAACACATTCAAATTTAGCATATGCTTACAAAACCATTTGACTGGAGTGTGGCAATTTGCTCTTACTGCCCAGCATCCAATTTTTCACCTTGCAATTATGTTTCTCAGTAATTGGCTGTGGTTCCTGCTATTTGGTCTAGAAAAACAGGGAAGGCTGATTATTAAGCTCATCAAGGATTTTTAGACCCTTTCTATAAATTCATTCCTCAAAGTATTGGTGAAATAAATTCCTTCTGCATCTATCACAAGGTAGATGAGTATCGTATCCCTTAAATAATGAACACAGTTAAATATTCTGATTTCTAAGCTTTTGAATCCTTCATCTTCTCCATGAAGTTGGTGAGTTTGTGAGTCCCAATTCACTAGTTTCACTCTTTCAATACATACACAAACTAATAAAGCATACTATTGGATCCATTCTGAATGTCTGTTTTGCAACATTAAATTCAAATCCTCTGCTTGGTGAACCAGTGTTAAACTGTGATTGACGCAACTTTGTGCTCTAAACCTTCATTATATGTTTCTACAACAGTTTCCAGACATGTGTGTGGGTAAGTAAGGAAAGACACACGTATTTTTGCCATATAGTATCACTTCTCATGGGTTATGTTTTATTTTCTCTACTGTGAATTGAACTCCAGATCTCATTCATGCTAGACAAAATGTGGGTCAAATTTTTTTCTCTCACAAACAGTGACTTCCATAACTTGAGTCCAGGTATAGGAAAGTATAGGAGGTAGGAATGGGTCCTGAAGTATCTTTCTTACTACTAAGCCGTGCCTCTTCCTAAGTTACTTCAAACTATGTTAAATGGCATATTTTAGACCATGATCTTTTCTGAGACACTCCATTTGATCATCAGTTTTTTACTCCATTTTGAAGAAGTTTTATTTTGAACCTAGGTGAACACGTGCATGGCTTTCCTCTACATCACATTCCACACAGCACAGACTGATAAATAACTTATTCTGGGGAATGAAAGTATGGTATCCTGTTTGTTAACCATGCTGAATTGAGAATGCAGGCATTCAGGAAAATAGTAAAGCCATTTCAGGAAAACTAGACCAAAGAACTCACTGGACATAGCAGACCATGAAAAATATATAATTTTCTTACCTGGCTCCTATAAAGAAGTGGTTGCCTAGCAGAGCAATAGCCACAGCCCCGCCAATATTTCATGTGATAACGAGGGTGTGTGCCAAGGATTGTTCTATAGAGAACTTCTGATTGTCCCAAGTGACTCAGCTCAACTAGTTCCCCGTTGTTAATGTAAGCTAATGGAACTGCTGTTTGCTCACACCCATCTGGAAATATCATCCATCAACCTGTTTATCTGGGAGCAGTCTGTCCCTTCACATAAATTCACTACTCTAGCTCATCTGTGATTCTACAATGTGTCACTATGGCCAGCAACCAATATCCAGGGTCCATAGAAGGTTCTCTAGGTTTTTTTTTTTCTGTCATTCCAATTGGCTAGTTATCATTTCACTATAAAGAATCTTGTATCTCTATCAGTTTCCAAGTTTTGAATTCCCAAACCTCCTTAAAAGTCATTGAAACTTTAAAAATTCTTTCCTTTATTATGCTTTTAGAGGCTTTCTTTAAACTATCTCTATAAAATTACCAGATATTTGAATATCTACATCGCAAAATCATGCCATGAGCTGTCATTGCTTTCTATTATAAGAAATACTCACTGGTATTGAATCAAACTAGCAAACTGAAGAAAGCCCAATATCAAATCAGAAATGCTCATCCTTATAACATTTGTCTCTATTTTCATTCCTGAATTTTAAAAAGCCTATATTATTTTCAAAAACATAAAGGTAACTTAGTTCATGCAAAGATGAAAAGTTGCACTTTGCCTATTACAAAACAGTAAAAAATAAAATAAATAAGCAGATGTAATTCAGCCTGATTCCAAAGACCTGAAAACTACAATTTCTAATGGTCTAACTCTCAACTGGAGACTTTGAGCCTGAGAATTAAAGATGGGGAGAGTGCCTTATTGCAGGGACAAATAAAAGTGAATGATTGTGAATCTGAAGCTATGGCTTATGATATATGCTCTAAGTGAAACAAAGAGAAAAGAAATTGATCTTTGCTTTTTTGCAAAACCCAAACCTATATAAATTCAGTGATGCTTGCTTCCATTAAAAGAGGTGATTTTTTTTTTCACCCAAGTTATCAAAACAAAGGCCAGTCTCTTCTGGAAACAAACACATAGGTAGATACATCGAAAAATAATTCTGTACTCACTATCTGAACATGTCTTAACCGAGCCAAGTTGATGCATAAGGTTAACTATCACAATAACCATTACTGAATGTTCGGTTCCATGTCAGCTTGTAGCTGGCAGACATAGCTACTCCAGGTAAGATAAGATAAACAAATTCAGGAACGACATGATGAAATGTTGCCACTATAGACCTTTACATGAATATTTGCCTTGATAATACAAAAACTCACACAAACAAATGACAAAATTCTCCTATCACTAAGCAGGGAAAAACAAATTGAAGCCAAACAAGATGACACATTATTTGAAAAGCAATTTATATTAATATGTGAAAATTAAGCTTAGGTTGATAACATGTTATTTCTTTTCTTGTCTTATTGAGAAACTTGTGCCTTTATAAAAATTCATACAATGACTTCATATAATGTTTTAAACATTTAACATGTACTTTATTTTTTACTGTCATGCATTTAATCAGTAAAGGTGTGTTATTACTACTACTACTATTATTATTATTACTTTTAACTATTTTAAGATATTCAATGCTAATGTATTGTAACTAAATTTATTATGCTATTTTTATTATTGGTGTTTTTTCTGTGACTTGGATTATCAAAGATCAGTGAAACACATTTGTCTGTAGCATGCTTGGGTAAAATTTAAATATTCCGTATTTTGCTTTTTTTTTTTTTAACCATTGCACATTGTATAAAAGTGATAGGGGAAGTGAGGGCTTAAGGAACCCAGTAACATTGCTGAAATATATTCTCTTCTGAGTTGCAGTAAGGGGTGTTACTTGACAAAAATGTTTTCAGTCATCCCTGTTTCGAACAATTTATCATTGAGTCAATCAAAAAATGATATTGCCATAGAATTATAGTCCAAATAACTACAATTTATTATCCTATTTTGATGTTAAAAATACATTTTATATGCAATTTTATTATCATTATATCATAGAAAAAGACAAATAATGGTGCTTACTTTTGAAAAGAAAGAAGAAAAATAAATCTTTGAAATGAGCAACAGATCAGAATGAGGCATCATAAACCTATCATTTGAAGATAAATATATGTCTATGCAAATACATGTACATATGTGTTATTGATGTAAAGTGCTTCATTTAGGAAGATTTTGACATAGATATGCTAGATGAAAATAATGTTGACTTTTTTTCAGTTCTTTGATGATTCCATTCAATATATTTAGATAATTTCCAGCCCACTTCCCAAACTCATTCCCTACCCATGCCCCTTCTTCTTTATAAACTATCTTCATGTATTCTTTTACTTTAATTCATCAAGCCTAAATTGTGTGGCTCATATATTACTGGATTTTTTCCCTCCTTTCCTGAAACATGGTCTGTCTATCAGGTACCACACCCTTATAGAAAGCTGAGTCTCATTCTCCCAGCATCTATCTATTAGAAATAGCTTCTCAGCTATTGTCATATCAACCTCCCTTCTCTAGGAGAGGATTCTGTTGCATTTGAATTGGCAAAGAAAAAAGAGACTGTAGAATTCTCAGACCAAAATAGGACCTCTACATTGCAACTCATCCTCACAATTCTCTGGCATCATTGAAGAAGAGTGGGTGGAAACATTGTTAAAACCAGGGCAATGGAGTGGATGACTATAAGGACATAGAGTTTTCTGGACAAAGCAGGGCATTTTGACATATGAACTCACAGTTTTTGTGAAAGCATACACTAAACCTGTACAAGTTCAAAATATTGACTCTATAAAAATCATTGAGAAAGATAGAAACTTTTTTTAAACAGTAAGCACTGCCTATCCATATTCATATACAAACATTAGGGTCTGTAATCTACCACATAGCATATATATGTATATATGCCTCATTGCTTATATCGTATGGTGGGTTCTGGCTATCTATTACAATAGGATGAAAGAAACAAATCACTTGATTCCAGCTTAGAAGGAAAAGAAAGATGAGATGAAACGCTTGTACTACTATTTATGTTACAGTGTACACATTTGACTTAATGACATGCTAATGATTTCTTAAGTGATCAAGATGATTTGCAAAACAATTTGATTTTCATAGCAAAGAGAATACATTGTCCCAGAATACTTTATCCAAGGAAGAGTGAAAACAATTTAAGGGCCACAAAACTTTATCATATGATCATAGTGTGTTAAGTTATAATTTAAAAAGTAATCATTGTTCAACAAATTAATATATCTGTAAAATGTGATCTCATTGCACTCATAGCCCCATTCTTCCATATTCTTCTCTTAATCCAGCCTACCCTCCCTCCTTCCCATATATCCTTCTTTTAATTTTATGCCTTTGAGTTTTGTTCTGTTCTGGTTTTCAGTCTTGTGACCCACAGGGAAGGCCACTCTAATGGTATGTAGCCATCTACTGGAATTTGGGCATCTGTACTGGGTGGTTTTGCATGTCAACTTGGCACAAGCTAGAGTCAGGAAGGAGCCACCGCTGAGAAAATGACACCTTGAGATCCAGCTGTAAGGCATTTAGTGATCACTCTTTTAGTGATCAATTGAGATGGGCCCAGCTCATTGTGGGTCGTGCCATCCTTAGGCTGCTGTTCCTGGGTTGTATGAGAATGTAGATTGAGCAAGCCATGGGAAACAAGCCAGTAAGCACCCACCCCTCCATGGCCTCTGCATCAGCTCTTGCATCCAGAATCCTGTTCTGTTTTAGTTCTTGTCCTGATTTCCTTCAGTGATGAACAGCAATGCTGAAGTGTAAGCCTAATAAACCCTTTTCTCCCAAACTTGCATTGTGATCATGCTGTATACACACTAACTAAGATAGCTTCTCACCAGTGGACCACCACTAAAAACAATGGTGCCTCTAGTGCTGTGGATTCATGAGTGTAAAGATCATTCTGAATGTCAGAGCAAGAAGACAGTTTTCCACAGCCATCCATCCCATCATCCAGTTCCTATATTCTTTCTCCCTCTTTAGTGAGGTTACCTCAACTGTGTAGGTGGTAATATATGTTTACTATTGAGGGATAAATGAAAGTCCTACTATTTTGACTAATAATAAAATCCAGATTTAAATTTTTTGTCAATTTATACTAAAAACCTAAAATGTGTAATTTTGATATATTCATATATCTTATATTATTTAAATCATAGTAAGAATGTTTTCCTTCTTAAATATGTTTGTACTGAAATACTTTAGAAACATATTTCAGAATTTTCAAATTGAAAGGTGTCATACTGCTTTTGACAGTACATGAGAAACTCTTACTACGAATTGTAATTCAGTCCCTACTGAACAACCCTCTGACTCTCTAATAACCAACATTCTACTCCTTATTTATATGCAATTGTTCAGATTCCATAGGTGACTATAATTTTACATATGTCTATAATCATGCAGTATTTATCTTCCTTTATCTAGCTAATTATTCTTATTCATAATCTCCCTGAAAGCACCCATGTTGTTACAAACCATAGATTTATAATACCCTTATAGATGAACTAGATTACATTGGGCATATACTCCATATTTCCTTTATTCTCTCATCAATTGATGGACATTTAGGTTATTTTCACATCTGGCCATTATTGATGGAGCTGCAATCAACAGGGTAGTACAGATAACTCTGAAACCTTATTTTAATATTTTTACATAATGTTCCTTAGTTCCTTAGTGGGTGGCTGGATTACATGGTTGTTCTAACTTCTATTTCTTTTTTAATTTTTTGAGAAACTTCTTTGCTGTTTGTTCTCCACAATGGGTGAACAATTCTTCTACCATATAGTTTGATTTACATCATATCCCCACTAACACTTGTTAATGCTTATCATATTCTTAATAGCAATTCACTTAATAGCAATTCACTTTCTACATCCTACTATTTCCTTTCCAGTGTGTATTCTTAGCGTCTCTGATGGAAGTCAGTTGCATGTATTCTTTCACTCCCAGGCTCTTTACTCTGTTCCATTGATGCCAGGACAAGGCAAGGCAGCTTTGGTTAGTATAACCATTTTTTGGAGGGGGGCAATGTACATTGAAGGTTTTTTTTTAAGTTAATTACTTGACAACATATTACAAGTGTTTAATGTATTCTGATTTCTGTCTCCACAGACCATCTCTTTTGTTTTTCTCATGATATTGTATAATCTTCTGTATCTATTTTCTTCTAATTTTGATATTTAAAAAATCCATAAAAAATACTATCTTTCACAATACTGAAAGTTTCTCTGCAAATTTGTGAAGGAGAAAAGTCATCAACAGTATTCACCAGCTATGAACCCTGCAAGCTACATAAATGACTGTTCTGGTTTCTTGTTCTCTTTTATTCATGTTATACTGTATCCGTGTGTGTGTGTGTGTGTGTGTGTGTGTGTGTGTGTGTGTGTGTGTTTATATGTATGCATCTATATCTATATCTCTATATATGTATATATATATACATACATGTGGGTACAGTATAACATGAATAAAAGAGAACAAGAAATGGTAAATATTATGAAATAAGGAAGACTGAAACCAGATAATGAACAAGTGTTATGAAAGAGCATATAAAAATAATTGTTTTTCTATTTCTAATTCTGTCATGATTCTTTTTTATTTTGGTAGTGTATAAGCACATATAATATATTCATATAATAAAAGTATACATTTTAATGTGAAGCTTCACTGCTTCCATTGAGAATGTCTATTGTAGCTCTATAGAGGTTGTATAGACTTTGGGTCTGGTTAATTTTTGCTTATGATGCTTTCACATATTCATGAGATTTTTTAATAATAAACTTTATATAAAAAATCATGATCCTAATAAATTATGGGAAGATTTAGTTGAATAAATATGCATCGTAATTTTTGACCTCTTCACACTTGGATATTTATACTGTCTGTACATTTCAGAAAGTTTATGTTTTACTTATTTGAAAAAGCTTTCTACCCTTTTGACATTCCAAAGTCATTTATGAAATCCATAACCTCAGTGTTTACTCTTTGAATACTGACCTAAAATTCACATTATTTGAATTCTTATTGATTCTTTTTCACTTCTGAGAATATGTTTTCATGTATGCTCTCTCTGAGCTAAATGAGTCTTTCTTATACTAAATCTATCTTCTCTCTGGTTTCTTCTATGATTTTTAATTTAATTTACTGCATTTTCCAATAATTGTAGTTGACAAGTTATATCTCTTTTGTCTAAGAAGCCAGTCTATTTTTGTTTTTCTGGCTGTCAGTGAGTTTCAAGAAAGCAAGTGTTTAAATTTGTCTATCTGAAAATGTCCCCATTCTAGTTGCATTCATTAGTTTTATGAGTATCCTTTAATTGTTAGATGAGGTGTTTAATTCTTTGAGTGTGACATCTTCTAAAGACTAGGTAGTTATATACATCTTTATACCTGGTTTTTTTGTCTGTGTTTCTAGAATTCCAAGAAGATTCCCTATTTTTCTTAGCTTGTACTCACATCCATAACTTCAACACTACGGGTCTTAAGTGCATATGTGCCCTAATCCCATTACTTTGCTGCTAACATTCTATCTCTAGATTATGATCCAATCTCAAGTGTGGCTAAAAAAGAATTATAATGAATCATGGGATTATCTCTAAGTAGGTGTAGCAGGAATTGAAGATTTACTCTTCATGAAGAGAATGGTTTATTAATAGATAGATAGATGATACAAAGATAGATAGATAGATAGATAGATAGATAGATAGATAGATAGATAGATAGACAGACAGATAGATAATTAAACCTGCCTTGGAGCCTAGAGATCAGCAACAACTGCCTCTTAGGTTTAATACTGGTATGTCTGAAGTGAGAGAGCACAAAAGCTGTAACAACCAGGAGGTTAGCATGGGGATTCTTTGACACAGATGAGGTGCAGACACCAGTAGTTAGGAGTGTTCAGACAACCTTAAGGGCTTCTGAGAAATACTATAGGTTTCCACTACCTAGCAAAACCCAGTTCTGGTTGGTGGTAGAGTCATTGCCATCAACAATGATGTATTGCAGCCCACATTTTGACTTAACATTCTAGCTTTTTATCAATGATTATATGCAAGGGTGATCCTCTGGCCACTTAAGAGTGAATGGGAATTTTGAAGGAGGCGGGTAGGATACCTGAGGGAATTCCATAAGAAGCACTGGGGGTCCCTGAGTGTCAGGTCAGTTCATTAACGCTTTCCTGGATAAAAACTGGAGACAGAGAGCAATGGTTACCATGAAGAGATTAGAGATAAGAGGACAAATGAAGGCCTGAGTCAAAAGCCCAGGGGACCTCAGTGAAAGTCCTGCACTAGAGTCACTCCTGGAGGTTAGATGTGGTGGGTATGCCAGCCGCTGTCAGACCTCATTCCTCTCCTCTACCTAGGCTGATTGTTTTAGATAATGACAGCATTCTTTGTGGAAGAAGATATAGGTGTCTCCTTTTACAGTGGTTAGAAAATAAAGAGCCCTTTGGATTTGTAGTACCACCAAGAACAGGGATTTGAGCTGGTTTAGGAGTAGTTGTAGAGCTAAGGTTGACCTCTGGAGGTATCTGCTAGCTGTGTGGAAATCTGTTGAGACAGATGTAGAGTATGCACACAAGATACAGTTAAGGACCTTAGAGGGGTTTTACTTAGGAGTCTATTTGACATTGTCAGTACTGTCATATATTTGTGATGACTGGGAGAACAGAAAGGATCCTCAAAACCAGGGCATGGAAGGAGTCCACCTTAACGGATAAGGAAACAGGCAAAACAGCTTCAACTAGAGTGATCTGTTGAGGGACAGGGATACTTATCAAACAAGGGATGTAGAGAACCCATATGAGCTTTGAAGGATCCAAATCATGACTCCCTGAAGCTTTCATGGCTTGTTTCAAGTTGGTAAAATGAGATAAAAGTTTTAGGTATGCATACAGAAAAATCACTATCTATTTTAAGTTGCATTGGAATCCTCATTGTAAGGCAGGGCAGCGGTGGACTAGGACTTTAATTCCAGCACTAGGGAGGCAGAAGCAGGCAGATCTCTGGGTTCTAGGCCAGCCTGGTCCACAGAGCTAGTTCCAGGACAACTAGAGATATACAGAAAACCCCTATATTGAGAGAGAGACAGAGACAGAGACGGGGATAGAGGAGAGAAAGAGGCAGAGAGAGACAAAGGAGAGAGAGATCCTCATTATAGAGAAAAAATGTTTATGAGTATCTACAAACAGAACAACCATGCTCATGATGTTTTGAGTCATAGCAAAATGGGACTTAAAAACTTATTAACATAAAGAAGAACAAGTTTAAAATGATCATAGGAAATTTAACTTTTTTAGCCTGTAACTTTGATAATTCTAATTATTTTTTAAGGTTTTAGTAGCCAGTGCTTGTAACTGTTAACAAAAGTAGGCTAATCACTCATGACAACTCTATTAATATACACAAAGGTTAAATATTGATGTGTTAAATTCTGAACTTTTAATTTTTCATAGCATATTATCATCTTTAAGTCTCCTTTTTGCATATTCCTCAAATTCCTCAGATGCTCACAATTATATAAATTGTATATAAAATTTTACCTTTTCTTTTTAAAAATATTTATTATTATATTTTTATTATTTAAAACAACTTTTAAAATTAAATATATTTTAATTATATTCTTCCCTTCCCCCACATCCTTCTAGTTCCTTTCCTCCTTCAGACTTACCCAACTTTAAATTCTCTTTTAAAAAATGAACCACTTTTGGGCATATACCCAAGGAATGCTCAATCATACCACAAGGACACAAGCTCAGCTATGTTCATAGCAGCATTATTTGTAATAGCCAGACCATGCAAACAACCTAGATGCCCTTCAGCTGAAGAATGGATAAAGAAAATGTGCTACATATACACAATAGAGTACTACTCAGCAGAGAAAAACAATGACATCATGATGTTTGCAGGCAAATGGGTGGAACTAGATAATATCATCCTGAGTGAGGTAACCCAGACTCAGAAAGACAAACACGGTATGTACTCACTCATAAGTGGATACTAGATGTAAAGCAAAGGATAACCAGACTGCAACTGATAGCTCCAGGGAGGCTACCTAGTAAAGAGGACCCTAAGAAAGACACAGGGATCGCCCAGGGACAGAGAAATGGATGAGACCTACATGAGCAAACTGGGGGTGAGGGGCATGGTAATGGAGGGCAAGGGTCTGGGGAAAAAGATCTTAGGGGAGTGGGAGGTCCCAGCTAGATCAGGAACAGAGTGGGAGAACAAGGAAAGAGATAACATGATAAATGAAGATTCTATGAGAATAGGAAGAAGCAGAGTGCTAGAGAAGTCTCCAGAAATCCACAAAGATGACTCCACTATAGACTACTGGCAATGGTCAAAAGAGTACCTGAGCTGACCTACTCTGGTGATCAGATAGCCGAACACCCTAACTGTCAGGATATAACTCTCATCCAGTGACTGATGAAAAGAGATGCAGAGATCCACAGCCAAGCCCCAGGTGGAGCTCCAGGAGTCCAATCAGCAAGACAGAAGAGGGATTGTATGAGCAAGAGATATTGAGACCAAGATTGGAAAAAGCTCAGGGACAAATAGCCAAACTAGTGAAAACACATGAACTGTGGTGAAACAATAGCTGAGGAGCCCCCATAGAACTGGACTATGTCCTCTGGATAAGTGAGACAGTAGATTAGTTTGAACTGTTTGGGAGGCCCCCAGGCAGTGGGACCAGGACCTGTCTTTAGTGCATGAGCTGGCTGTTTGGAACCTAGGGGCTATGCTGAGACCCCTTGGTGCAGGCAGGAGGGGATTGGACCTGCCTCAACTGGGCTGGGCTGGGCTGACTCCCCAGGGGAGATCTTGCTTTGGAGGAGGTGGGAATGGGGGGTGGATTGGAGGGGAAGGCTGGGGGGTGGGAGGAGGGAGGACAGAGGAATTCGTGGCTGATATGTAAAACAACTAGAAAATCTCTTATATAACATAAAATAATGAACAAAACCCCCAAACAACAACAAAACCAAGAACGGGTGAGACAGTCAGTTGGCTTGATCTGTTTGGGAGGCAGCTGTGCATTGGTGCCAGGTCCTGGACTCGTTGCATGAGTTGGCTGTTTGAATCCTGGGACTTATGCAGGGACACTTGGCTCGGTCTGGGAGGGGGGAATGGACCTGCCTGGACTAAGTCTACCAGGTCAACCCCGGTCCTCGGGGGAGACCTTGATCTGGAGGAGGTGGGAATGGGGGGTGGGCTGGGGGGAGGGGTGGGCGAGAGGGGGAGAACAGGGGATTCTGTGGCTATTATGTTGAACTGAATGGTGTTGTAAAATAATAATAATAATAATAATAATAATAATAAAAAACCAAAAAAAAAAAAGAAAACAAAATAAAACATCAAAACAAAAACAAAAATCTACCAATCCGTGTAGCCAAATTAAAGCATACACACAAAATATCCTGTGGACTCCAATTATATGCTTGTAAACTACTCTTGAACATGAGGCCTATTTCTTGCCAAGACTATAGGATGTTTCCAATAATTGACCACAAAGCAAAGCCCCATTGTTGAAGACAACACTTATATAACACACTAAAGATGAACTGGTTAAGTGCCTAAAGAGAGCCTTTACTCCTACATTCCAGGGTCCTTGGCACAGAAAACTGCTCTGAATGTTAACGTTTCTTTTTATCTGGAAACAACCATTTGTTTATGACAAGACACTGGGACTGGACTATTGTGAGTAGTCATTGACAAATCCTGTCTTTTAACTGCTCCTTGGAGCAGAAAAGAGTAGTCACAAGTAGATTTTAAGTCAGTAACAATACCCTGTGAATTTTCAGTTTCTTTTTTCATTGAGTCCGGTTTGTGAGTTTCCTTATCTTAGTAGGAACCCTGTTTGGTCTAGGAACAAGCAAGGCTTGACTTTTATACTTGAAACATTTCTAGACCTAAAATGTTTGCATTTTTATAACCAATTTAATCTGGGAGGCAATTAAGCCTTAATATTTGGGGTCTTATTATTTATTTAAGAGCCTCAGGTAAGTAAACTTTCATAAGAATCTTGAACGTGTATCATCACCAAGCAACATGTCCTTCCTTTGACCCAAAGTTTTGGTATAGCCAAGAGTGGTGTTACGGTGAAAGCAGACCTTCTAGCTTTGAATGGACTGACCCGGAAGCCTATGGGAAGGAGCTGTTCGAGTCCTGTCTGCTGCTGTGGCAACAGGTGGCAGAACTGTTAAGTTATTTGATGAGATAGCGCCTGGAACAAGACCTGGCCCATAACCAATACCTGTCACAGACACTTGAAAAGAATAACTTTTAACAGAATGAGCAGGAAGTATAGATCAAGGTTCCGCTGTATCTGGAAAAAAAAATGCGAGCAACTTAGTCACTACCTGTATAGGCAGCCTGGGCTCTTCCAGGGTAATCTTGAGTGGTTTGTTGGAGGCATGTGTCCCAGGGAAGTATCAGTCTTTGTCTACCATCCAGAGAAGTGGCAAGATTCAGCTGCCAGGCCCAAAATATTTGGAAGATTTTTCCTGTGGAGAAGGAACTTGGGAGAATGACCTACCTTGCTAGGGCAGAGCTGGACATTTGACCCTCCAGTGTCCTGCCTGTC
Organism: Peromyscus maniculatus bairdii; assembly: GCF_049852395.1. Lineage (NCBI taxonomy): Eukaryota > Metazoa > Chordata > Mammalia > Rodentia > Cricetidae > Peromyscus > Peromyscus maniculatus. The sequence goes on along the minus strand of NC_134866.1, from coordinate 21,219,770 downwards.
CATAGCTTAGATAAGGTCTTGGTGGTGGGTGAAGCATTGGACAATTATTTGTCCAGTGGCCAGTGTAACCTCACTTGAAGCAAGCTCCAGGTGGAGTCCATTGATTCCCCATAGTGTTTAGAGATGACGTCAGCATGGCTGCCAGTAAGTAGTATTCTGTCTAACAAAGAAAGTGATTTTACATTGCATACCTTAAGGGCCATATTCAACAGATCTCTCTGAGCAGTTTAAAGGGCTAGATAATTCAAAATCATCTACTAACTTACTTGGAATATTATATTACAATAAAGCAACTTTATTTTTTTTTTCAGTTACTTGCTTCAGGCTTAACTATGACAACAGATACAGAAAGCGAAAGCTTTTTCATGTAAATGAATTAAATTTGAACTTGGCATGACTTAAAACACAGTTCTGAGCACATTAAAAAATTAAAGAATTTTAATCGTTTTAAGGTGATTGTTCATTAATAAACAACGATGATGAGGAAGAAATGCTGCTTCTGCAGGCCTATGATATGCTGAGATGCCTGTGCAGGTATTTTAGAATGTATAGGAATGAGCTAGTCCTTATGACATAGGACTTGGTTCTCAGGAAAGAGGAAGTAGCAAGGCTAAGAAAGGGAATGGGATAAGAACGTGGTGATCTATTATGCACTCTAATAAAATTTGCCTGAACATCAGAGAACTGAACAAGCCACTAGATTAAACATAGAGGTTTAAAGCAGTAGTGGTACACACCTTTAATCCTAGCACTCAGAAGACAGAGATCTGTCCCGATCTCTGTGAGTTCAAAGCCACCCTGGATTACATGAAATTGACTCAATCTAGCAGAGGAAACAGAGACATGCAGTGGTAGCACATACCTTTAATCCCAGTACTTGGGAAGCACACACGCCTTTAATCCCCGGAAGTGATGGCTGGGCAGAAAAAAGGTACATAAAGCATGAGATAGGAACTAAAGGCTTTTCAGCTGGAGAACTTTTGACTGAAACTGAGAGGTGTTCAGTCAGAGGATTCATGGAGTTGATGAGGTGAGATGTGGTAGTGGCTTGTTCCTTTGTCTCTCTGTTCTTTCAGCATTTACCCTAATATCTGGCTATGGGTTTTTATTATAAGACGGTTTTCAATTCCTGTTACATCTGGGATTTAGATTTTGAGCTGCATAAGAAAATATGAATACAGTGAAACATAGAGACAGGTTATTAGTGGCTGTCTGAAAATGCATTGATATATAATGATCAGATTATTTTGTTGTTGTGCCCAGATCGAGACCCCCAGAGAGACCACCTAAGATAAGCATGCTGGAATGCAAAAGCAAGGTTTAATTCTGGATATCCAAAAGCAATACAAGCCTAGGCAGGGAGTTCGTCCAATAGATCCAACACAGTGGAGGCTGGAAGAAGTGCCTGCCTCTCTGAAAGATCAGTTTTTAAAGGCAAAAACAACAAGGTTACATCATTTAGGGGTGCTAGTATGGGTACAATTCTGATTGGCTCTCTTCTAGGGACTTTCTAGTAATCATGGCTTAATCTTATTTCTAAGGGGGTGGTTGCCCGCCACCATTTCTCATTGGCTGCCCTGGGAGGGGGGGGGCGGGCAGGTAATTGTATGGTCAGTTATCCTGGAAACCAGGGTTGGAACATTCTTTGGTCTAACAGTTACCTAGGGAACCAGGGAGAGGGAATTCCATAGAGTCATTATCTCGTGACTACCTTGTGACTCTGTACATTTACACTTCCTAGTTTCTGGAATCTGGACTGACTGGTTTCAGTAACTCATGGCATATTCCAATAACTCATGGACTATACCTAAAAGGAGAAATCTTAGGCCTTAGTTTTAGGGTGAAAGCATTTTGGTCTTATTTCTAAGATGGCTCATTTTGGTCTCACAACTAATTTAGTTGTTCTTGTTGTTGTCACTCTATTCATATTGTGCTTACCTCATGAATGACTTAGTGTGCTTATATGATTAAAAATCTTTCCTGAATCACCTTCTTTTGAAAATAGAGTATAAGTTAGCTGAAATAACTAAGCCCTAGTAGTCGCATACAAACAGCACCTTTCTACCAGTTCTATTAAGGTAAGTAGGAACTACCCTCTTAATCCCTTTAAGTGAAGGTAGTTCCCTTAGTTGCTCTGCAAACCCTGAGCAGATAATACATGCACCAAAACTTTAGAATTGACAAATTGGAACATTTACCTCATTAATTATCTGCTAGTTAGGGAAAATATTGAGAGGGTAATTTATGACTTTGTGTATATAGCTTTGTGTATTATCACCACACCAAAGCAGTACTGTTTTTCAAGTTAAAGGAATTATAAAGTGAGCAAAAAGTATCTAAAAACCTAGTTAAATACATCAAATTGAGAAATAAACAAATATTCTCAACAAGTGGCTGTTGTATTCATTTCTGCAGGTTCATAATTATTTTCTATATATTTCATATCTACTTCTAAAAATCCAACCTGCTTACATAGCTTGTATTCACGTGTAAGCAAGGTTAAATTTAGTAGCAATTCAGTTTAATCACTAGTAATTATATTGTGTTTTCCCTGTACTTATAAACTTTTGAACGTCATTCAAAATATGTTCCCTTATTAATAGAAAAGATACATTCGAAATTGCATTTTAAGTTGTTTCAAAGGTTTATAATTGCAAAGTTTTACTCAGAAAAGGTTTTTTTGGAACATCTTTGTAACATTCTTTTCAGTTTCTAATGGGTTTCATATGATCTATTTTTATTTCCATTGCAGTATGTATAGTTGCCTTTGCTTAGCTTCCAGAAAGTCATACTTGCATTCTGTATCTGTATCATTGGGCAGGAATTGTCTGAGTATTTTCTATGTACATTACAAGACTATTTTTTTACTAAAAATAGGAAAGATTGAAGACAATGTTTTCTCAATTCACTTCATGTGGGAGGCCAACTCCCACCTTCTTAAAGGCTTCCTATGAGGAGGAGAGAGGAATAAGAAACATTTTAGATAGAAAGACAGTGAAGAGGAGACAGACTGAAACTCAGGATAACTTTGGGAGGACCTGGATCAAAAAACACCAGTCCCTTCCATCTCTTCAAAAGGATATTTTATAACAATGCCAAGGTGCTGGACAAAAGACCACCCCCTCGCTAGATCAAGCATACCACACTGCCAAGTGAAGACCCTTCCAAACACCTGGTAAACAGGCATTTAGTCAAACCATCCCCTTGTGCAGCCCTGCTAGGTAAAGCAAGCTCAGATCTCACTAGGAAACCTCTGGGGCTCCCACAATTTCATATATTCTATTCAAGTTACTAATCCCTCATAATTCATTTGGACTCTTCTCTTGTGAGTCTCCTCTCTCCACCTTAAGTTGCAGGGAAAAAATTCTCTACTACCCATTTAAAGTTCTTTCTAAACTACCAGATATTAAATAAATAAAGTGATTCATAACTAACCTGGGGTCATAGGGGCTCGCAGAGACTGAACTGACAACCAGGGAGCCTGCATGGTACTGACCTAGGCACTTGGCATGTTACAGTTATGTAGCTTGGTCCTACTGTGGGACTCCTAACAGTGGAAGCAGGATTTGTGTCCAACTCTTTTATGGGCTTTTGGGAACCTACTCCTCATGCTGGGTCACCTCGCTCAGCCTTACTATATGGAAGGTGCATAGTATTACTGCATTTTGATATACCATGTTTCATTGATACTCATGGGAGACCTGCCCTTTCCTAAACAGAAAGGAGGAGGAGTAGATTGGGGGTGGGAACAGAGAGCAGATTGGAGGGAGGGACTGGGAGAAAAAGAGGGAGGGGAAACTGCAGCTAGGATGAAAATAAATAAGTAAATAAACTTATTTTTTAAGAAAAAAATGAAGGTTTTGGAAAGAGTGAAAAGAATAAAAATAGTGTTGTCAGAATACTAACTCAAGATTATAACTAAATGACAAGATTTATAAGTTCAAATTGACACAGAGATTTTCCACTCATTTTCATGAAAAGATATTATTGCTGTGAGGAATATAGACACATACCAAAGATAACATGCATATATACAGAGGAACAGCAGTAATTCTCAAGGCAAAGGTATGGGTCATCATTAAGACACTGAAACATGTTCTAATAACTTCTTATTGGAAATGCGTATTAAAAATAATATTTTCTAATAACCACCTACCTACTGTTAATGATTAAAAATATGGTTTAATGAAAACTCTGAGGTTTATTTAACTTAAAAATTCTCTTTGCAAATGTGACAAAAATAATAAATATTTGTTCTCCAGAGAAGGCAAAGTTCAGGATTTCTCTATCTAATTTTGAATTTTATTCACTAATTTTAAAAATGAAACTAATTTAAAGTGTGTGGAAACAGGTCCACCTTTCTGCATTCATATTTTCATCCCTATATGTGAATATATCCCCTTAGACAGTCTTTATAATAAGTTTAAAAAAGCACAAACTTTTTCAATCTCTTCCTCAGTAGCATGTGTATTTGTATCATTGCAGATCATGGTATTTCTTCCTGTGTAAGTAGGTGAATAGATTTAAAATTATATGCATATAAAAGATTTCATTTATAACAAACACACAGAATTTATCAGGTATTGATTTATCACATAACCCATAATGTTTTCTGTATCGATGTTATTGAACAAGAACCTATTGACCACTCTCTGTTTAGAACCCAAGATTACTTTTCTCTAGAAATATCAAAGCTACTGAAAACATACCCCCTGTAATATATCCTCCATGAAAGACAGCTGACACAAGACTCACAATTTGTCTAACCAGTAAACACATCAACACAAACAGAATACACAGAATTTTTAGAGTGCTGTCTCCTTTTCACATCTTTATTTTCATGGTGTAGGCTTTCTAGTAAATGGACTCTTTTCTTATATATTTTAATTAAATTTGTTACATAATATTGTATATTTGACTTCCTCTCATGTGGATGCTTAAAATGCCTTAGATCTTCACCTTATAAACAATTCTGAAATGTCTTATTCTTTCACATAAATTCCCAATGCTTCTCATAGTGTGCTTACTAGAACTCAAAGTATCCTGAGAGTTTTTAAGCGCTCTTCCTGACTCTTTATAGAATCATTCTTGTCCGGTACATGATGACATTTCTTCTCGTATATCAGGATTCTAGTTAGTATAGTGCCTGTTCTAGGAGGTGAAGGGGCCAATGGATGGAGATCACAACACCAGAGAAGTCTCCACAGCATCTTCTGATTTTCAATTAATCTTTCAATCTCCACTTACAAGATTGCCAAACGTGCTGGTAGTAATAGAAGGCCCCCCAGCCCCAAGACTGGCCTGACAGCTGCAAAGGTCACATTCTGTTTCTGCCTGTGTGCTCAATTCTCTCTGAGGTCTTCTATTTCACCAACCTGACAAACAAATAAAAAGCTGCACTCAGATCAAACAGCTCCCAGCACGGCGATCCCACTCAGTAGCCTTGCTATCTGGGAACCACATTGCCTTTGACTGATGTCTTGGACCACATCCAAGAATCTTCTGATGTTTCTGCCTCAAGGGAGCAACTACCACTTGTAATGAAGCAGCCTTGCTTCACCCTACCCTGCTCATGTGTGCCTTTTAATTAGCCCTGGGTCGCACACTCTGTTAGATAACACAGTGTGTTTCTCACATTATGAGTGTAAAGCCCCAAATTGTCGAATAAGAGAGAACTAATGATCTTTGAACTAAACAGGCTGGAATTTTTGTTTTGAGAGGGATCTACCACTAACCATCTGGGGTTATTTTAAAGCCATCATCTGTCTTCCCAGCAGCTTTAATTTAACAATATTAATGCTAGCTGGCACTAACTTTAGTTTCATTTCTATCAAACCAAGAGCAAAGGTTAATTTCTTTTCTGGCCTTTGTACTTTGGAAAGTGAATACACTGAATATTAAATGAATAAAAAATGACTAATCATTGCTTTTCTTTATATTTTTAGAGGAAGTTACCATGAGAACAAATATTATAACCTTTCTTTTCTGTTCTTTTAATAGAACCATTAATAACACTAGGTAGAAAGAAAGTACACAACAATGTAATGTTTTTGCTTCATGCTAATTATGTTGTCAGCTTCTTGTCTGAGGGCATAATTGGCTCTGGCAGCAACCAATATTGTAATGTGTAAATGCTATGTGTTAGGGTTTTATTTCTGGTGGCCCTGAAAAGGATGAAACCTTGGTAACTGGGTTCATTATTTCAAAGAATTCATTGTAAAAAAAAAAAAGTATCAATTGAGAATTTTCTAATAGTGACTAAGTACCAATAGAACAAATTTTTATTGATCCAAGGCTACAAGCAGGATTATACAAAACAAAGACGCACATTCTTTCACTGACTGTGTTCTGTCCTTTTTTTTTTTTCAAATTAGAGAAAAAGGTTGACTAGTTAGTATGTATGATAGGCTAGTGCTGAGAGATTCTTCTATAAACATCTAGATTATGGCCATATTTTAAAATACTTTGGTACTTCAAGCAAACAGGAAGCTTCAGTTTTTTGACAGTACTTCATTCAACATGCACAATCTGTAAGATTTCAGACTATGCATCCTTTCATGTGTTTGTATGCATTTTTGTGTGGAATTGCCAAACTGAAAGACTGATAGATCCCTTGTTCAACTCCTTCATTTAATGACAAAGGTGGCCTTAGGCTTCTTACAGTTTGACAGAAGTTCAGAATTTTCTCCCTTATCCTAAGCACCAAGCATCTTCTGGATGGATTACTTACTTCAGAAATCTTATGCTTTTTAATTCTTTGTTCTCTTACATGAAAACCTTAGGAAAAACAGAGACTTTTGTCTCAGAACCTTAGAAATGTCATTTAGGTCACTGTATCCAAGGTTCTGTGAAAGGGTAGAAGCTTTAACCCCAACCACAGCTATCAGCAAATGCAAGTGATCCAATCACATTGACCAACCCCCAAACCAACAAATTATCCTATATTTTCCCATAACTCACCCACTGTAAAAATACCCTTAATTTGTATAACAGTATCCCAAATAAAATCTTATTTTAAGCTTTT